>NC_133824.1:37037285-37346164 GCF_047830755.1 Zonotrichia albicollis
TGGTAAAATGTGAATTAGTGAATTGTAACATTAATTAAAAATTACAGCTTCCCCCTGGGGGAAAAAAAAAATCTTTCTTCTTCTTTCAATTGCCTTCATACTTTAGCTTTAGAAAATGCTTTTCATAGTTTAGAATACTCCTAATTGCTTGCATAGAAATCTCTACCCCTATGCATTATTTAGGATTTGATCTTTAAATATTGTGTAGTGCTGGGCAATTCAGAATGCTGTGTATGTTCATGTGCTAATGTCTGAAAAGATCATGCCTACTGCATTATGAGGGACTTCCCCTCAGAGTAAAGAACTCTTTCTAGTCTTTACATGGTTCAATTTTAAATTACATTTCCACTTCTAATGGAAGAATCCCCTAAGAATTCTCTGTTCACATAGTCCACCACCACCACAATACTTGTGAAATGAACATGCCAGAACAGGAAATAGTTGCAAGCAGCATTGATGTCAGTACTATTTCTCATGGTACCAGAGTGAAAGTCTTAAAATTTTGGAGACATGCCCACTGAATTTTTCTGTGCCAGTTAGAAGATAAATTAAATTTCTCCATGCTTGCTGTTTAAGTCAGACTGCAATAAAGTTGAAAATTTGCTGACATTTACTTAAACTCCATAATGGTGTGCCACCATGAATCTCCTGGGCTGCAGTGATCATGCAGTGGTGGAGTCTGAAGTCCTGAGAGAAATGGGCAAGGAGAAGAGTGAAATCAAACTCCTGAATTTTAGGGAAGTAAACTTCCAGCACTTCAAGGAGGTAGTCAATAGGCCATCCTGGGAAACTGCCCTCAGGGACAAGAACAGAGGTGGTCTTCAAGGATTCCTTCCAATAAAGTGCAAGAGCTCTTGATACCAGTGTAAGAAATCAGGAAACCAAGCCAAGGGATCAGCACAGCTGTTTTGGGACTAAGGCACAGGAAGAAAATGCACAGGCAGTGGAAGCAGCGCACCATTACCAGCTGGGGTATAAACACACTGGGAGCAGCCTGGCCAGAAAAACCTGGGGGTACTGCTGGATGAGAGGCTGGGCACGAGCCAGCAGTGCCTGCTTGCAGCCCAGAGAGCCAAACTCATCCTGGGCTGTGTCCCAAGCAGGGTGGGCAGCAGGTCAAGGGGGGAGATTCCCCCTCTCTGCTCTGAGACCCCCCTGAAGTGCTGTGTCCAGCTCTGGGCTCCCCAGCACAAGAAGGACATGGACCTATTGGAGTTCAGAGGAGCGCCATGAAGTTGATTACAGGGATGAAGCACCTCAGCTATAAGGAAACACTGAGAAGATTGCAATTGTTCAGCCTCACATACTTTTATTCACTTAATTTCTTTTAATTAAAGGTTTTCTGCAACTTCTAGTCCCTTGGTCTAGTTACTTTTTGAGAAACTGGGGAGTCTGTATCATCCACATTTGTTGCTCTATACATCATTAATTACAGCAGATAATTAGGTCACTTGACAACGTGGTTTTGGGATTTTTAATAATTACTGTAGCTGTCATGTGAAACATCTCCATTCACAGATTACAAGAATGCACTAGTACTGTGGCCATTTTTTCAGTGGGATGTCAAGAGCTGACCCCTCACAGTACCACCTGCTGCTCTTTACTGTTCCTTGGCAAGACTGAGTTCCCTTCACTGCATTCACCATCCTCAGCCTTTGACCTCAAATTAGGTCCTTCCTTCCCACATACTTATCTTACCAATTGTTCAGTGACACACTAGAATATGAACATCTTCCTAACTAGCTGATTATACGGTCAGTCTTTTGTTACCTTTATATTTTATATGTGTGAGGTTGTGATTTCTTTAAAAAAATAAATGGCAAAAAACTATGGCATCAAGGACTTACTTATTACTGGACTCAGAGCAAACATGCACATGCACAAAGATGGTTTTTTCATTATAGAATATAACTTACTTAGCCAATCATAGCACCTACAGTAAGTCAAATGTAATTACTACACTAGTGGTGTAATGATATACCATGTCTTCAAGTTTCTTTACCTGCAAGTTTCAAATCCAAGCTCATGAGCTTTCTTCAGCTGCTCTAGTGTTGCCAAGGTACTGTTGAGAGCTCTGCAGAGTTCAACTGCTTCAGATCGTGTGAGACTGTAGCGACCATTTTTTTCAACATGAAAAACTCCTCCATATCTGCAACTTACATTGAATTCTGTTATCAAAAGAAAAGAAAAAAAATGTTAAAAATGTATACCTAATGCTTCACTGAGACCTGGAAATTAATTTTTTCAAGTATAATGCTTTCAAAGCAAGCCCACAAGTAATAGCTACCAATTCGTTCAAAAAAGCACTGCCACTTTCAATCACCTTTTTCATACTTTCCCTCTTTGGGCTGAGCCAAATCTTCAGTCTTCCCAAAACCAGCAATACAACATGTTTTTGTAGGGTATCTAGGACAATTAACGTGCCATTAACACTAACGTGCAGAAGAAAGGGTTAATAATAATAATATCAATACAAATAAGCATAGTCACATGCATAGAGAGAAATGGGGAAACAACAGGACACTTGAAAGCAATGTGAATTAATTTTGCTTCTGTCCCACCTTTCCCTCAAGAGAAAAAAAGCAGTGGCAACTCCAAACTAGAATGACAACTGCAAAGCACACTTCATAGGAGTAGCTATTATTTCCAGTGCGAAGAGGAGCATGACTCATTTTTATCTTAATTTTAATGGAAGTTCCATGTGAAAGCAAGGGAAAAATAGACCAGTCTTCTCCAATATTAAAAGGGTGTGTCCTTACTGTTTATTTGAAAAAAAAAAGATGATATAGGAAAACTGTTTTTCTAAAAGACACGAGATGCAATTCATGCACATTTGCATTAACATATTATAAATAATGAGCAACTTTCCTAATGTGATTTTTGCTTGACAGTTTATTTTGTTCTACAGCATAAATGTGAAAGAAAATGATAATATCCAAGGCATGCACTCTTTCTTTAATTACTTTTGTCCATTCATAAATTGATGTTATTCTGTGTACAAGGTATCTACTCAGTGTAAACCTCAAGGAACTTTCCTTTCCATTGCTCACAGGAAATACTGAAGGAGATAAAATGCAAGAGATAAGATGCAGGCTGGGTGATACATGAGAGGCCAACCACTATTCACAGCATAGGTAGGAGGCCAACAGTACTGATGCTTGCTTGTCCAAAGAAGCTCAAAAGCTGTGCATCCAATCTTGAATGCTTGCACCATAAGCAACAGAATTAATCATTATTGTTACTTGGATAGCCTTCCCACAAAATTAATGGAAAAAAACCCTCTTTTCCAACAATTCGACCTTCCCCAGTATTGGCTGGAAAAAAAAATTAATTTAGACAAAATCAATTGGTATTTCAGAGCTGTTTAACAGTCTTGTTAATTACAGTTCTTTGTATTTTTGATATTTTGTTGTCACATGTCATTAAAAAACATATGGCCCTTCTGCCACTCCTTGACTACTGCTAGGATGGAGCTGCTCTCACATCTGCCATGCCAGTGACTTCTACTTTGGCTCCAAATATTTCATATTCAAAGCCTGATAGTGTCCTGGACGTTGTCCAGGTAGTACCTGTATTAAGCACCTATTAAATTACCTAGACAAGAAAAAAGGTTTCTCTTTACTTTTCCCTTCTTGATTCTCTCTTCCTAAAACACACTCTGTGAGGCCCAAGACTTAATGTTAAATATGGGGATAAGATCACAAAGCTGTACTTGATTACTTAGACGTAACAAGCTCAGAGATTCTGGAGATAAATTTTCTTGGAGCATCAACATCTTTTCTGATAATTTTAGGCTAATTTCTAAAAAGCTTTCAGTGTGAAAGCAGATACCACATACACTTGCTTTGGCTTCCATTTGATTGCAGTTAATCCTAGATTCACTGAATTATAAAGTGAAGTTTGCTTTTGTTTAGAGAGAGTTGAATTAGCTATCATCAAACCTCAGCCCACTCCTGGTTTTTAACACAACAATTTTTGCTCTATTACCACTCTGAGATTCACTCATACTCAGAATTCTGCTTAGAGAGTCAATTACTTAGTGTTCTGCTGCTCAGAAAAGTAGGCTTACTCACACAGATAGGCTTAATGGAACGACACGTGGGCTGCATGCCTGCACGTGTGTACGTTTTCCATGGAAATGCTGAGCCTGAGCAGACCCTGCACCCCAGGACGCTGCTGGGGGTACCAGGCTGGCTGCACGTGCGCTGCCCAGCTGCAGGAGAACGCCCAGCCACGCTCCCAGGAAGCCTTGCCTGCGCAGCATGGGAGATCACGTGGGTGTCCAGGAAACCCCAGGCAAAAATGTGGCAATCCAGTTCTCAAAACTGGGTTTGAGGCCATCCAATTCGTTGGCACTGTGTCCTACAGTAATGCTGAGACAGCATCTCTGTCTTCACTTTGATGATATCTTCTACGCCTACTATTCCAAAAGTACCACTGCTGTAGCAGAGACACTCTGTTCATGAAGAGCTGAGTATGGAAAAAGGACCAAAGCAGTACCCAAAATTCACACAGAATTTCATAGTCTAAGCAAATTGTGTAGATACAGCATCTACTCTTTGAAGGCAGTGATTACCACATTTTAAAAATGAGCTATCAGGGAACACAGCATTTTTACTGTATAGTCTCAGATTTTAACGTTCACACAATGGGGAGGGACCCTTAACTGCATTAACAAAAAAATTCTAATCACACCAATAAATACCATATCAAAAACAAATTATGGGATCTAAACTAAATTAATACCTTCATTTTTTTTTCCCATGCTCAGGCTTACAGAGTAATTTTGAATTAAGGAAGAAACATGACTGAAATTTAAATCAAAACACATATTTCACCTTTTCCCATAGGGCAAGAAGGCCAAATCCATTAATTTTATATTGATGTTACTTAGCTGGCTGTAACACACTTATGCAAAAGATGGGTTTTTATTGTGTTCCAAGAGCCAAGGCAATGTAAAACTCATTCCATGTGACTGACTATTGCTGATCCTTTTAACATTTTTGAATCTTCAAACGGGCTGACTCAGAGTGGACTCACAGTGAAATCACCAACAGCACGCTAACTTTCCCTCCTTCCTTCTCCTAGAGCTGTCTGGCTTTGGGGACTGACAGGACACAATCCTTCCTTTTTTTCTTCATTCACATGATTTGCTAGAGCTGTTTAATAATAGCCCTTGAAGAAGGCAAACGGTACGAAAAACATCTGAATTTTCATAATCATCAATCTCACCCAGACCATGAGATTGGGTGACACAACCCAAAGCCATGAAGTGCTTCTGTCTGTGCTGAGCTTTATGAGCATGGAAAGCATTAACTTCCACATTTCTCCCCATCCTTGCTGGGATTTCTGGTGCCCTCTCTCAAGCAGCTGCACGCAAACCTTTCTCTGCTATCCTCATTCACACATCTAAACCAGATTCAATCAATACTTGTCAGCCAAAATCACTAACTTTGGTTCCCCAGACAATTTGCTAGCTAGAGCCCACTGGTAGGGTGGAATCACCTCACACAGACTAAAGAGCATTGTCCTGTCAGAGAAGTGTGAGTTACACCCTGATAATTAATAGGAGAGGCTTGTTAGAAACTGTCACTGTAAGAAACCAGGTGCAATTTCCACTTCCACCCTGATTCTGCAACCCTTATGTATAATGAGTAACACTGACTCATGCTAACTCTTCTCACTGGAATTAATTTTCCATGAAGATTTTTGGTATACTGTATGGATGCCTCATGCTCTACTCCCCAGTTTTCATTGTTTTCAAGACACCACCTGGGGGTTTCATTCTCAAACTGTCTTTTTTTGGAGGGAAAGAAAACAAAAAGCAGCAGATCTTTTAGCAGCTGCAGAGAAACATCAAAGTAAGACAAGAGGAAGATGTGCGAACACCCTGCCCGCTGGAGCGAAAGCAGTGTAAGACCTGTACGTGCTAACAGACTTCTTGGTAAAACCGCACGCTGAACTGCATGGCAACCAGGAAATGTTAGGGGGATGTTTTGGTGGGGATTTTCCTTTTCAGTTTGTGGTTCAAGATGACTGATAGCTCACCAGGATGTGCTAAACTGCGGCTGACAAAAGGGACAGAACTAGAGGTTCGACAGCGCATATAGTTTTCATTCTCTTTGTTTTAATAGATATAGGATTTACATTTACTGTAAGAACTATGTTCTATATTTATTAAACTGATTTCTAGCTCTAGGCAGATGTACATGTGTAATTGTTTCCTTATAATCACAGATTATTGAATTTTGTACTGACACTTCTGAACAGGAACCACTACCAGCTTAGCACTGGTACCTGCACTATGAATATTATCGCCTGCTTTAAATGCATGCCAGCAATGAAGCAGCAAAAACTAACATACTGGAAACAGATTCAAATATACTTAAAAGAAAATCCTAGTCATTACTATTCCTCTTCAAGCAAATCTATGAATTGGGCCACATGAGTGCTAAAATCTGAGGAGATCTGGACAATTCAGATCTTGTCTCTCAGTTCAGACCTATCTCTAGTTATGCCTGGTTTTCTAATTGTTTCTCAAGAAAACTACTTTATGGCTAAATAAGAATGAAATTTCATATGGGATGGATTCATAAAACATTTCAGGATCCAAAACATTTTGTCAATGTATATATTACGTAAGTCTGATTACTGCCATTTTGACATCTGTGAGAACTTAAAATGTACAAAAACTATTATTCAGTGATTACTTAATATACTACAACACACATGGGCCTGGAAAGCATTATCTGCTGAGTATTCTACCTTTTTTTCAGTCTATTAGTAAAAAAGTTCACTCAAGCAACTTGCAGCCCAGGCAACTGTAACAGGATACAGAGGCTTTTACCTTTATGTCAGAAGTTGGACTGAAGCCCAAGGCAGTGATGAAAACCACTGGATAGCTGTTTGTTAGGTTATGTGAAATGATTCATTAATCCCAGCCACACTCACTAATAGACACGTGTCGACATCATTAAAACACACCTATACTTGAAACCCTCAGGGCTTGATGAGGAAAGGAAAACTGTGCTGGGAAAATAGGACTCAAAACTGGGATGACTACACACTGATCAAAATTCAGAAGTCAAATTTGCAAGATCCATGTGAATGAAGCCAGCAGTCCTTTACCATCCCAACACAAAAGTGCCAAGGATCAAGCCACACATATCATCATTAAGTGTGGCTGGTTTTGTGTTCCTCCAGTTATGATATTCTGGTTCTGCCAACCAATATTCTCCAAAGAAAGCAAAGAAACAAATCTAGAAATAGACCACTTGCACCATAAGCCAGGATTCTCCAAATAGTGACAGTGAAAGTCTTCACAAATTCTTGGGAGTTATTCGATGAAATACTTTCCTTTCTAGATTTAGTGGCAATAAACCTTATTTTTAGTTTTCAAGTTATCCCTTGTGGATACTTAAATAAAGCAAAATAAGGAATTTGTTTTCTAGTATGAAATTACCCTTAATTCTGAAATTAAAATAATTCATTTGCACAAAATAAAATAAAATCACTTAAGAAAGTTAGGTTTAAATGTTTACATGGCTGCAATACATGTAGATGGTTTAAGGAACCCAGACAAAAGTTTTCCTCAGGGATCCTTTAAAATGTCATATTTTCATTTCAGTTTGGCATAGAAAAATGTTCTAAGCCTTGAAAATTGTAATGGGACAGAAAAACGCCACATAATTATATCCATAATAGATATGTGATATTCAGGGAGGGAAAAATTCTCTGCATACCTGGCTTTTTAAAGACAGCAATGTCCAGGAAAACAGTTTAAAAGGAATTTACCTGCATGTTTGCAAGGCATTCCTGCTATAAATAGAGACAAAGTATTCTTAGAAGCTGGGTGTGGTGACAAGAAAGTGAAGATGACTCTCCATAGATCCAAAGGTGTAAGTAAAGTCAGAACTTTCTTTGAAGTTGTGCCCAAGCTGTTCCTACTACCCAGTTGTATTTGGATACCTAGTAATTCAGTCTAGAAAAGCAAATAAGAGTGTAGCTTTCTCACTTTCCTGTGTGCTGTTAACTGCATGAAAAGCCATGAGACAGCCATGCTAACCTTGAGGTCCAAGTGGGCTGATGCAGATCTCTGCAGTGAAAAAGAAATGTGGCTGGACGTATGCACAGGGGCCAGAGTGGGATACAGTGCTGTGGGAGGTTCTCCTTTCTCCAAGAAAAATTAGCAAGTATTCCTTGCATTTCTGTCTTCTGGAAGTGCACACCGGAAATGGGATGCGAGACAAAGCTCAAGCTGCTGGCTTTCTTCTAAATTGTTGCTCCTAATGAATCTGCCTATGGATCATGCAGTCACTGTCTCTGCATCTGTCTGCTGATGGACAAAAATCTCCAGTCTCTTAACTGACAGCTCTCCTGGCTACTGCTTTAAAACAATGGGTGTGGGGGTAGTGCTATTAATAAATCAAGCCTTCACAGAGTCACTCAAAATGCAAGTAAGTACAAGAAATATGCCTCAGTCCTCAGCAGTTGCTGTAGGAAGAAAAGAATCTGCTAATGCATCTTCCAATCATACTTTATCTGCGTGGCAACTGTTGCTCTGGTAAACATCCTGAGTGAGCCGATACGGTGTCATCACTTATGATAAACCTCCTTGCTGCTGACACTAATATTAGTCTTTTTGTAATAGTCTCACCCAATAGGGAGCTGAAAGTTTTCAGACTCCAGCAGGACGTGGTACAGCTGCACAGCACCTCGGGGGAAAAGTTGCAGGCAGTGATATCATAGTCTGCAATTAGTTATCTGATATGGCCCCCTCGAAATGATGAAAACATAATCAACATCGCCGATACCAGGAGAGCTCCAGGCTGTACAGTGAGCAGTCTAACCCCAAAGGATGAGTAACAAGGGCCTGTGAGGAGAATCAGTTGGGATCAGTTCCATGCAACCCAGGTGAAGAAACACATGAAACAAAACTGGAGAATAATAGCTGGAGTCTGATTTTCACTGTTAGACCGATTTAGTTATTTGGGATAAAAGCAGTTGACACACACACAGAGGCTCAGCGGACAGATCCTCAGTCTGGAGCCCAAAGGACCTTACTCCTATTCACTGCTCTGTCACTTGTCCAATCAAAGAAAGGAACCTCAGTAATCTTTTCAAAACCTCTGAAAGCCAGCCAGTTAAAACAAAGATAACATTACTCTGATAGACATACCAAAGAAAGGAAGGCTGCTCAGAATATGCCCCACAGTGTAAGAATGACCTGTAAAAGTCAAAGTTCTTATGCAAGCTTCTGATGATGGAAGAGACTATTTTCACATCCACTACCCCTCTTGTTTTTCCCCTAATACAAGAATGACAGGGATCCCATAGTCTGTAACCAGATTGCCTAGGCCAGCAGGCAACTTCTCCTGGAATTTTTGGTGGCAAAATATTTCCATTTAATGGAGAGTTTGTGGGTCTATCCACGCATTTACTAGGGTTTCAAGAATCTTGAGATTTATACTGAAAATGCTGACAAGCAAGTAACTTTCCCAAGATGTATGCAGGTTATTCATACACTAAGCTACATGAGCAGTTAAATTTCTTTAATAATTCTTATTATTAAAGAAATTCTTATAGTCTTAGTTATGAATATTTTTGAACTGGTTTCATAAAAAAGGCACATTTAATAACTAGAGTTTGCAATAAGCATTAAGATGTACACAATGCTATTGCTATCACAAATATGGTGGGAATAGTGATATTTTTCCTATTAAAAAAAGTTTATTTAAATTTAACAATTCATGACAGGCAGTGAAGATTCTCTTGCTTGAGGGAAGAATGGGAAGGAAGCACTGGCAGTGGGGCCTTGATATTCTGTGACTTCAAATACTACATTAAATCCTACATATATTTAGGCAGTGGAGATACAAAAAGGCAATACACTTTTGCATGCATGGAATCATCCTCAAACAGTGAAGCATCATTGTTTCCCAAAGACATTACTAATTAATAAAGCGCCACAATATTTTTCCTCTCACCAAGGACATTACTTGAAGCAAAACTCATCAAGAACACTAGACAAAGCATCCATCCAGGACATAAAAGTACAGGCTAGGAGAAAAACTCACTGAGAGCAGTCCTGATGAGAAAAACTTGGGATTTGTCATGGATGAAAAGCTGGACACGAGCCATCTGTGTGTGCTCCCAGCCCAAAAAGCCAACAGCATCCTGAGCTGCATCCAAGGGAACGTGGCCAGCAGGGCAAAGAAGTGATTCTTTCCCTCTACTCTGCCCTAGTAAAACACCACCTGGAGTGCTGCATCCAGCTCTGGAGTCCCCAGCATAAGGACATGGACCTTTCAGAGCAAGTCCAGATGAGGGTCATGAAAATGACTGGAGGGCTGGAGCACATCTGCTGCAAAGAGAGGCTGAGAGAGCTGGGACTCTTCAACCTAGAGAAGAGAAGGCACTGAGGAGGCTTCACTATGGCCTTGCAGTACTTGAAGGGTTTTTTTAAAAAGAGGGAGAATTTTTGTACAGGCAGATGGCAATAGAACAAGGGGGAATAGTTTTAAACTAGAAGAGAAAAGATTCCGATTTGATGTTAGGAACAAGTTCCTTATTGTGAGGGTAGGAGGCACTGGAACACGCTGCCCAGAGAAGCTCCACCCCTGGGAGCATTCAAGACCAGGTTAGATGGAGCCCTGAGGGTGGCATCTCTGCCCATGGCAGGGGTTGGAAGGAGGTAATCCCTAAAGTCCTTTCCAACCCAAGCCATACTGTGATTCTGTGATGTCTTAGGAACAGCAGAAGTAGGTGATGCAGTGAGAAACCACTTTTCCAGGTCATTTGCTACCAATCACTGTGCATAGATCCTCTTGTCTTCCTTGAACAGCCCAAAAACATGTCTTAGAAACACCTTGCTATAACAAACTGCTGAATGATCTGACTCATAAAACTACTTTCTCTGGAAGGGTGGGAGACATCGGGCTATTTCCCAATATAGAAATCAATTCAAGATACCAAAACCAGTAAGTTAAAAAGTAAAAGATAAATTTCAATTAGTCATGTTGCCATGACTATCACTGTAGATATATTTGTATCACATCAGGGGTGGAAAAAAGGTGTCAATACATTGCCTTGCAATTGCTGTGAGTCAACACTGATGTGATTGTGACTGTGTTGATAAAATGGCATGACTTGACCACTATGAGTAACAAAATCAGACAGAAGACTTATACTATTAAGAAATTCAGTGTAGGTCTACAAAAAAGGGGTTGTGCTGATGCCTTGAGAGGTTACCTAGAGCAGAGAGGCTAGACAGTGTTAAAGGAACTAAGTAGGTATTTATTAAAAGGCCTTCAAAGGATACACCTTGGGCACTACAAGAGCCCATTCGTGGCTACACCCAAGATAGACAATGGGTCATGAGTTTTTGCACTTTTATAGGTTTTGGTCCATTTACATATTGGAGTTAATCGTCCAATTACTGCTTCAGGTTATGAAGTTCCATCCTCCCTGACTGCTCTCCTCAGTTCACTGCTGTTTATGCTTTTGGGGCCAGAAGCTGTAATGGTGTCCTTGGCTCTCCTTGGAAAACAGATTATTTTGTCTGACAAAACTGTCAGGAGAACTTGCTAACACTTCATATGAAGTTCAGAGTTATACAGTAATGCAGTACAGAATCTGCAAAACATGAAAGCTAAAACTTAAGGCATCAGTATGGGTGTTTCAAAAATTAGGAAAACACTTACTCTTACTCATAAGGGGTATTTTCTCACACATAGTGCTTGGCAGAAGGAAGGATTGCACAACCGACTCAGTGATGGATTGCCAAACAGTAACTGAAGAGAGTTTCCTATTTTTAAGGTAACAGTTTTCAGAGAATGCTCTGGTCCTCTGTGTTCTTGTTCACTTCCTATCCAGTAGAATAATATTTGCACAAGACCGTTTTTCTTACAACTAATCATAATGCTTCTTTCATCTGAAATCGCCCTGTATGTGAAATGATAGCTGTTTTCTGAAACTGAGGCAAGAGAGGCACTGATCTTGTTGATGGGACAAGGGGCTGGAGCTTTGGAGATATTCTATTACAGCTATATTTCTGTCTCTCTGTCGTCCTGCCCGTGAGGTAGGAATAAAAACACTGACTTCCCATGGCCTACAAAAATCACAAATCAGTATTTTCTGCAGGCAGCATGTTTGTCATTTCACTTCTTTCTCATTAGTTGGGAATACTATTTCTCTGTTAAATACTACTATACCTAGACTTCAAATTCAAAGTTCTAGGGTAATTTAAATACATCCAGCCTGACTCCACCTCTGCTGAAGGTGTTGATGAAATCCACCAGATAAGGTAACTCCCTCTTGACCAAATGTTGTAATATTTACGTAAACTCTGCGCAATGGAAGGAAAAAAAAAAAAGAACTAAATTTCAACAGAGACACCATCTACTTCCGAAGTGATATGGAATACATCTCAGACATGTGCTGGTGTTGAAATGTTTGAATATTTAAGGTACTGTAGGACATACTGAGGAGAGACCACTTGTTTTTGTTACTAATGTCTACCTTGAGCTTTGAAGATGTGGATGTGTATCAAGTAAACATTAGCAATAAATACGTTTGTAGGTTATTAACAAATATAAACCTTGCTGGGCTCAAGACTTTCAGTGCTGTGGCTATGTTTTAAGGGGCTTGTGATAACACAGAAGCAATTGAAGCAAATAACATTGTTAATACTTTATTTTGAAGGGTAGCCTAGTCAGGCACAGAGAGCTTTTTTAAGTTTTTCCTCCTTTTCTCAGCAAAAGAAGTTAATTAAAGAGTTTATTCATTTGCAAAAATTTTGGATAAAAATTCTACTGTTCTTTAAGGGCACTGTAGAAACATCTTACCAGTCTTGCACTATTCTTTATGCAATATATTATTTATACTGCACCAATGTACAATAGGTAGGGTCTCCACTGACATATATATAAGTAATAGGAGTTGTTACGAAATATAAAAGAAGAAGAAAAATTATCTCCAGCTCCAGAAAGAAACACAAAATACTTGTTATATGTACTACCTAAATTAAAATAAGCTCCCATCAAAGCATTACCAGAAAGCAAATTCAGATTTAGTCATTGGTCTTAACAATCTCCTACTCACAGAATATGTCTCCTCCTAGAAAACTGGACAACTGGGCTTTTTCTAATCCACATAAACCCACAGAGACAAATAACACTGTCTAGTGTGTATGCCTAGAGATGCCCTTCAAAATCACCTGAAAAACTGTGCTGATCTTACTCTTTCGTGATGCTCTAAGATTGCCCCAGCTTTGCTGTTTAAAAAAAAAACCCAGATATTGCTGTTCTCTGTCCATTGTGAGCACAAACAATATCACTACGGGATTATGTGTGAGACTTGGCAGATCAAGAGTATGTTGAGAAAATAAAACAAAACTTCTGTAATCTCTTCCCACCTAAAAAGCATCCAGGAAATTAAGCCATAAGAATAAAAGGAGGAAAAAAAAGAAACAAAATAGAATAGAACTGATCTTGCAGAAATATCACAAGACACAAAAATCATCATAGACACTTTTAGAAGCGCTCTGTAATATTTTATACCACAACAAGGAGCAAATGGATCCAGGGTTTTACTGAGGCAAGCCACAAATGCAGGAAAGAAACTTTTCTCTAGGCAGTCACCATGGGAATGTATCTCACATGCTCAAAATGTCTGGCAGTTACTGGTTTTAATACAAGAATTGTCAAGGGGAAAAATGCTTCTCTAAAACCTTAGCTGTGCCCACTCAGTGGTGAACTGGAACCACCAAGTATCTCTTCTCAGTAGGCCATAAAATGATTTGGCCACACTGTGGAAAAGAGGAGTTTAAAAGTTTAGAGCTCAATACCCAGTCTCAAGGAGGACATTTTTATTTTCTGTGCTAGGAGAGACTGTGCTCCTCACAAGACAAAGTTTACTCTGACTACTGCAATGGAAGAGTGGTATTTTGTTAATACCAATCTTCCAAAGTCACTGCACACTCCAGCCCTACAGCCTTTCCCAGAGCATCAAGTTTAAGCAGGAATACCTCCAAAATCTCAATAGGACAGTTTATATTTATCACTAGGAAATATTGCTTCAAACACGAGCAAAACTTGACTAAATTTAAGACATTATTCTTCAGCTAAGTATTAAACAAGTTTTCAAGTTCTCAAACCTAAAGAAGCGTTCATTCTGACAGCAGGGCAAAAGATGTAAGTCAATTCTCACTCGGCAAACAGCTTCAAACATCACTAATCATAAAAAGATAAGCATGGAATAAGAATTCTTTAAGGAAACTCTACTTTGCATTTGCTGTTGTCTAACAGGAAACAATTGCTATTGAACTCTAAAAAGCTGCCAGTCCTCAGTGCATATATAGATAGCAAACACACAAGTAAACAGGATAAAACTGTCAGAGCAATAGAGTTTTATCTGATTTTTACAGCACTGCTACTGGTGAAATTGATTAAAACAAAATATGTATTATTTCACTTCCATGTTCTAAGGGTTCCTACATGTCAAATTCATATATAAACAACATACAGGAACAGAGAACAAAGCCCTGGTATTCATAAATACGAAGACTCATTATCAAAAGAAGCTTTTTTTCTACATTTACACACCTGTGTAAATGAGGGAAAAGGGAAAGGATGTGTAAATAATGAAGGACACCTAATCAAGCAGGAGGAGGAAAAATAAGGAAGTGAGTGAAAGATGCGTTCAGGCCGCACCCTCAGTGTCTCCATTATGAACGGATCACGTTTCTTTATAATTGGCAAACGCTACTTTCCCTTGAACCTGCCTGGTTAACTACTCCATCTTCCTTGTGCAGAAGCTTTGTGCAGAGCACCAGGACGGAGCTGGGAAGACCTGGCAGTCCTTAGCAGTGACATACTGTGTCACTCCCTCACCTCCTCATTCCGAGATAGGGACACTGTCTCAGAGATGCGAGCTGGCCGATGGCAAAGAGCGGGTAAAGCTGCCATGAGAGCCAGCCCTGCTGCTCAGCTGAGCTGCGGCATTTGCACGCTGCAGGAGGAGCACAGGCAGCCTGCTTGGCCCGGTGTGTGTGGGCACGTGGGCTCAGAGCTTGGCCTGCACGCAGCCGCAGCCTCGCTGCCCTGGCACGCACCACCCATCCCTCGCCGATACACCTCCCAAGCCGTGCTCCCAAGGAGAGGCTGCCAGCTCCAGATGCTGCTCAGCTTCTACACCCCACTTTGGCCATGTGGGCATGTGGGCTCAGAGCTTGGCCTGCACGCAGCCGCAGCCTCGCTGCCCTGGCACACAACACCCATCCCTCGCCGATACAACTCCCTGCTGGGAAGCTGTGCTCCCAAGGAGAGGCTGCCAGCTCAGGGCTGCTGCTCAGCTTCTACACCCCACTTTGGCCATGTGGGCATGTGGGCTTGGAGCTTGGCCTGCACACAGCTGCAGCCTCGCTGCCCTGGCACGCACCACCCATCCCTCGCCGACACAACTCCCAAGCCGTGCTCCCAAGGAGAGGCTGCCAGCTCCAGGTGCTGCCCAGCTTTTACACCCCAGTTTGGCCAGCAGCCTGCTTGCTGCCTGGGCACTGCCCCACATCTGCTCACAGGGGTCTGGGTGCCCACAGAACGTCCACTGAGCTCCAGTTAACCTCTCACTTCTCTATGGGAAATCTGCAAGGAACTATTCATTACAGCTACCCACACACACCACACCCTGCTTCTTTACAGACACCTATCCATTAACAAAAATAACAATAAAAAAGCCCCCTAGGGAAATGTACTTCTGAGAACCTGTTTTGCTAACATGCTGTCACTGTGAGACATACATAATTAACAAAAGCTATGCCATGGCAGGTTTTTTTTACTATTACACGTTCTGTCAGAGGCAGCATCTCATTTACGAAAGCAGGTATTTGGTAAAGCATTAATTGTGAAGTTGAGGGTTGCAGGCTAATGCCCTTTTCCTAGGCAGCTGACAGTATGTACCCTGGCAATCTCTTTTACAACCCTCTCACACTGCTTTTGGAACAGTATCATTAGCAGAGAGATGAAGTTTTAACACAGCTGCTGCATGTCTGGCATTCTTTTTTTTTAAGACACAACACAGTCTCTTAAGAGTTTCCAGCTACTAAACTAGATCAATCATCAACAGAAAAGAGAAAAAAAAAAAAGTGAAGCAAAGTATATTTCAAACTCCAAATGTAAACAGAATTTGGGTCTTCTCTGCAATTTTTACTTTGAATTAGCATGCCCTGCTTATGCTTTCATGTTTTTAACGGATAAAACTGTAGATTATTCTCCAACTCCTTTTAGGGTTTTTTGGTTTTTGTTCTTGTTTGGGGTTTCACAATATGAGAATTGAAGGTTATTGTACCAAAATAAGACAGATGCATTATATAAAGTTGCCAGTGTTGTCATGTAGAGGAACTGGAAAGTCCCAAAGCCATTGCTTACAAAAGAAAGTTCAATTATGTTCCTAATTGAAAGCACAGACTCAAAAAATGACTGCAGGTTTCGTTAGGCAGGAAACAGTCACGGAGGTTTGAACTTTAAATCGCAATTAGCTGAACTTTCTGTCTGACTGGAAAGATTCTCCAAGGAAAACCCCTCTTTTCCTCAGCTGCCACTTCACATTTCTGCCTGCAGACTCATTCATAGCATGAGCAGCTCTGCCGTCCTTGGGCGGGGGCAGCTCCGGCAGCCGCGCAAGGGAGGGAAATCACAGCCAGCTGCTACTGATATTGCTGCCGAGCACTGGGGGAGGAAATGATAAACACACAGCACCGACACAGCCCTCTCTGCCACTGCTATTAGCAGCACCCAGCATGGCCGCTGATAATTACAGTGTCTGATAGCTTTGAAATTATTATTGCCTCTCTGGGAGGGAGAGATGGCTGTCTGTTAAGAGATGATGGACTCCTGGAAAATGACCAGCAGCTACACCAAACTGGCTTCCCGCCCACAGTTGTGGATAACACACAGAGAATGGTCCAAACCACCAGGTTTATCACACAGAAACCCTGACAGGTAAAGGCAAAGGACAAACTAGACTGTGGATGTGTTCTGCTTTCTAGCAAGTTGGAAGCTTCCATTTCTCTATTTTAAGAATTCAGTTTAATGCTGACAAATTGAATCATCATGCTCCCAGATGCCAGCTGATTCTAAAATATGGCGTGTTTTGGACACCATTAATTGTTCCAATGCAATGTTGCATTGTTTTCAAAGCAGGCAAGATTATTGTGATGGGTCATGTTTGTTTCACAATTATCCTCTCTGTGAAGTTATATTTCACAAATAACTATGTACATTTAGCCTTGGTCCTGGAAAACCCAACTTTATAGGCGAGTTTTGCAGAACTCCTTCCCTTGCTCTCTCACATAGTATTCTCTTTAAAATAAAAGACCAAACAGTGATATATGAAGGGGAGAATTATCGTCTTCCATATTGACTGTATTTTCAAACACTCACCCCTTAGTTCTGGAACAAAAATGTGATGCAAGAAGACCAGAAAGCAGATGGAGAAGCCTTTTGACAGCATTTGGAACATCAAAAACTTTTAAATTCCTTAACTGATTTACCCTCTTCTTATAAAGGAACTCTACATTGGTTTATCTCTGCTTCTGTACAATGTGTTTTACTACCAGTCAACTAAATTCAGAACTAGTACTATCAAATATTATCACATCTTTTCAACAGGTATTTAGGAGTAATGAGCTCATGATTCTCTCTGGTGTTTATCTGTCTATCAGCATGTCGTGATGTCTCCGACTCCTGGCACATTCTTGATACAGTCAAACCTCATGCCTGTTCAGGTGATAGATGAATAACTGCAATATTCACACTATCTTCAATTCAAGCCTATAAAAGTCATGGGAACTCTTCAGGAAAGAAAGATACATCACATATGGATGAACATTTTGTTTAACCTTGGCTAGGGCTACCAGTGGTTTTAAAAGCATTTACTTTAAAAAGTTTTTCCTCAATTGTACAATGCTATCTGTCCTCATTAAGCCTTTCTCTGACTTCCTATTTTCAAGGTAAAGGCTCTTCATTGTGGAGAACACCAGTACCTAAAGAATCTTCAAGCATTTCTCCAAAGACTGCAAAACAATCCCCTGCCATGCTTTCTTGGCTCTGTGTGTGCCAGTGTTTCCAGGACAGCTCCAGAACCCTTCCACTAAACAATGATGGAAAGTTCAAGTGAACTCTTAATAAAGTCTAGTTACTTTGCAGCTTTGGGAAACTGCCAAGATACACACTGTAAGGACTGAGTGAAAATAATCTAGCACAAAGAGCTTCTTCAAACTGCTTTATTTACAAATTTACAGGACAGATATGCAAACCAAGGGCCAGGCAGGTCTCTTCCTTTGTGACTAACCAGGAGCTGCAGGAGCCCTGTCTCAGAGCCTTACTTTGGAATGGGCTCTGGAAACCTCTCCAGTGCTAACAGGCAAGCTCCGTCCTCCCACAGGCAGACTCATTCTGCCTCCTTCCATTTCATCCTTACCACTACTACTTCTCTTCCAGTTTCTTCCAAGTTTGGGGGTCAAAATTCTAGGACTTGCTTTGTGTTAATCAAGGAAAACTTTGAGAAAAACATTTCTACAAGTACATGATGCTTGCAGGAGAAAATCTGCTCAGAACACATCATTAACCAAGATGACAGCATCTATATCCTCCAGGATCCAGACTCCTTAGACAAGTGATGTCAACACCAAGAGTGAGAAACTCATCAGTGACAATATAGACAAAACACCACAGAAATCAGGATGAGTAAGTTTTTCAGCTTTCTCTGTATCTCATTTTTCCTTCTGAAATCACATTATGAGTAATTCCAGGTTCTCTTTAATTCCATAAAATTCTGTACTAAAAGAATTAAAATTCCAGTTCAGGAGTTTCCCAACAGCAATAGACATCAGTCTATGATACACAGCAAAATCACTGGTTAAAAATAGAAAACAACACCATCAACTGCTGTTTTGAAATCATTACTGACTACAAAGTCATGCTGGAATGTACTAGATACCAATTCAAATATACTGTAGCTATATTCTAATACCTTCCTAAGCCAGTAAAGAAACTTCCCTGGAGGGCATATGTGAAGTTTGACACACTTTTGGTAACTATGCCGAGGGCTCAATAATGGGGCTTTCTGTCTCACTGTGAAAACACATCACTCCCAGAGGCAGGGCAGACCCTGCTCTCTAGGACACTCCAGGCAGCTCATAGGAGTCAAAATCAGTCGAGCAGTTATAATATTTATATAGTGCACAGACGTGGACTGCCAAGGATTTAACACATCTTAGACATCCCTTATTTGCCTACAGTAGCCCTATCCTTTCTCTTAAGGCTTTGTCTGTATACCTGATCTTAGCCAGAGCATTTAGGTACAATGGCACAGGATTTTAGACAGAAAAGCTACGAGACTGCTTCAGCTATCACAGAAGCACTGGGAACTTGTTCCCCCTGACACACCCATTCCCAGCCTGGCAGAGCTGCAACCATTAACAGAAGTATCCCCTGCTGCTCAAGCAAATGAGACACATATTTACTATACACACAGCCCTTGGGTGACAATGGCCATGAAAAATGCATTTTGTTCGACTCTGGAACTGATGAGTACAAAAACAATATAGAAGCACAACTGTTATCCCTAACCACAAAATGCCTCGAGGCAGTTGCAGCCACAGTGAGAGTCTGCTAAAAGTATGATCATTCCCCTAAAACATGGTTGAGCCTCCACCATGTAAAGTTTCAAAAGCTTTTTTTATTCACTTCGGACATAAATTACTTTTTTTCCTGTGTATTAACCTTAGATTTTTAAATACAAATATTTGAAGCAGATAACCAAGCTGCAGGAAGGTAAGTGATACACAACTGAACTTTGGCACTTCTAACCCCCTTTGTTCCAAAAGCTCATCAGTCAGCCCCAGAGAGACCTTACAAAGTCAGAAGGAAGCATCCTGGGCATAAAAGCTCTCCAAATTTCAGCAGAGATCCCTGCAGTTTTTCTCCTGCTCAGCAAGGCTGTGCCCAAATGCAGTTTGTTTCAGCTGTTGGTTCAGCTGATGTAAACTCCAGAGTGCAGCTGTAAGCTGGGGGGGCTCACCCCCTTCCTTCCACCCCCTTTTCGCTGCAATCCGGAGGGGAGCAGGGAGAACAAATTGCGTTTGGAACAGCAGTCACATTGTCGAACTGAGCTTCACCAGAGACATTCTGAATTCCCTAATATACTTCCGTTCTTGTTTAAACTTCATTCTTTAATGTTCTGCAATTCACTTTTTACAGACTTGGAATTGCCCTTTACAAGCAATACACAGCTTTCCGTGACTGTACAGACCAGCACAAATGAGATTACACTTCTGAAACATCTCTGATAACACTTGAAAAATAAAAGTTGCAAGAAAGCTGTTCGCTGGTCTAGCAGAAGCACACTTGCTGTCTGAAGCAATAACTAACAATCATAAGCATTTTCATTCATAAAAATCTTACCTGTTTCTGCTAGACAGAGCTTCAGCAAACATAATCCAAAAACTGTCCATAAGGAGAAGCTGGCCATTGTTTTCTTGGAGCTGTTTTGCAAAATCCAGAGATCCTTGGAAGCTGCAGCAAGAAGAACAGCCCCGACGCTTGTTAAGCCTGCAGTCAATGAGTCTGAAGTTTGCTGCACTTTTTATTCTGATTCAAAGGAACTGAAGTAATGACATAACTGGGAGGGGAAAGCTCCATCAAAAGTCACACCCATATTGCAACAAAAGTTACCCAGCAGCAGAAGAAGGGGGAGTGGAAGGAGAGCTAGGACTGACTAAGCAGGCACACTTGAGTTTTAAAGAGCCACTAAACCTTCTCTTCTTACACTAGTCTAGTCAAAAGTTATACTTAGTGTGCTTGTAGGAAAAATTGTGTAATCTCTCCTGAGTTCTCTCAGAAATGCACTGTTTGTTATAAGCTTTTCATCCTGCATTTTAAAATCTCTTCATTATTGCAAACCAAGTGAACATAAAGGCACTAGAGTTTCTAAAACCTGTTAAAGCATCTATAACAGCCTAGATATTTCCAAAAAATATTTTGCTTATTTATTCCTATGTCACCGTTTTCTCTTTGTGTGGCTCAGTTAAGAGCAAGTAAAATGCCTGCTCTGCAGTGAAGCTTTCTGCAATGTTTTTGCTCACTGCGGGAGGATAACATCATGCAGAAGGTAAGTAGAGGCTGTTCAGTTTCCCACAGCCCATTCTACTCTGCACAGGCTGCTCCAAGAAGACTAATAAATGAGCAAAAGTAGTGAATAATTCCAGTGCCAGAAGTGAGTGATACTGAGGACTAAGGCTGATCCTTTATTCTGCTGATGGCATAAGGTACAGAAGGAATTTTTCCTCCTATTCCCAATGCAGAAAGCAGAGAAACAGGATAAAAAGGTACAAGGTCTTTGAGATTCAGACAAGGTCTCAGTTCCTGAGGGACAGATGTTCATTGCAGTGTGTGGTTTTGTTTGGCTCTTCATGAAACCCCTGGTGAAAACCCCAAGGCCTCTGCAGATAAGCAAAAGGCTTGTCTCTTGTGTGCCTCGGAGATTTCCCGTGGTGTCTCCACACACTGGCTTCTCTTTGGAGCTGGAGAATTGGAACAGCAGTTCCTGTGCCATGTCATGAGGGGCTGGTCAGGGATCACCAAAGCCAGCACTTCTCACCTTTAACAACAGCCAGAAATGCCCTGATTTCAGTTTCCTTTGCCAAATCTGGAATGAATAGTCCTATATCAGATTACCATTTTGTCGATCTTCCCACTTGAAAGAAGTTTTTCATTAATTTAACCTCCGTTAGCACAAACAATGGAAAAGTACAGACAAGTCTCTCCAGTCACAGGCACAAGAAGGTCACACTAAGAGGTTTTCAGGACTTTGCCCTTTTTTTGCCTTTTGACTTAGAGATGGCTGGCTATCCTTTCCTAAACCAACCAAATTTTTAGCAACAGGTTCCAACAGGCTTTTCCTACAGGTCTAGACTATCTGATGGGACAAAGTTAAAGTAAAAATCTTTCCTTTAAACATAGGGAATCTTTTTATTACAAAGCTAACAACTTTGAAATTATGGATAAAACTCATTTTCTTTAGTAAATATGCTACTTTTTTTAAAAAGAAATTACTTTAAAAGCAATTAAAAAGCAATCTCCTTTATACCTTATTGTCTAAAGTGGAAATTGTAATAGTTCTGTAAAATCCTGGACATTTATAAATGTTTTGGCATCAAAATCCATTAATAAAGTTTAGTGGGATTTCAAGATGCTGGCACATTGTTAATGAATGTTTTAAAGTTACTAAGTATATCTTGTTCTTGCTAAGTTATTTTTAAAATTCACGTCCTATGGATTAAACAGAATAATTAAACATTTAATTAAAATTCAGGAAATTTTGAGTCCTATTTTTGATTAACATAAATTGCCTCTTCATTAATACCCGATATTCATAATGATACAAAATTTTAAAGAATAAAACGTTTTCTTTGGCACAGATAAAGGGAGAATAACGTCCATTTTAGGGATAGAGGCAGAGTCTTAGGTAACTAGGAGTGAAAATTCCTAGTCTCTTCATGGTCTGAAGTTTCTAATTCTAGCCTTTCTGATACCTGAATATGGAAAGGTTATTTTCTAGATACTAAAATATTACTTGTTATTCATCTCAGTCTTTTCAATACTTCTGCATGTGTTCAGCAAGGGTGGGTGGTATTCTGCTTTGGAAAGACTCTCTTGGTTGCTGCCCTGAAAAATTGGGCTAAGATTAGACACATTTAGACCACGTGCATGGAGGTGCTAGTACCTAATGCAAAAGGAAAAGACAGATCTACACAAGAAAAGTAATTGATAACATTACATCATTTCATGTGATAAACCCCAAAACCAGTTCATGAGCTGTTTGTATGTGACGTGTGAGTTTGGCCATTCCTCGTGCCACCAGCCTGCCTGCATGGCAGCCTAGAACACACATTCCAACAAAAAAATGACACAAAAAAATTCCTGCTTTCCCAAACAAACATGGTCAGCTTGTGCCAGTCTCAGGTAGCCAGCAGTCCAAATTTAGCCTGGCTGCAGGGCACAATGATGCTCAGAGAATTTAGTCCAAGCAGATGTACGACCCTGGAAAAACTGTTGGGTTTGGGGGTTTGTTTTTTGGGTTTGTTATGGTTTTGTTTGGGGGATTTCTCTGTGAGAAATATGTAACTTCTCCTTTCTTTTGGGAAGACCTTATTACCTACGAACAGAAAAATCCTGACGCAAATCTTCAGCTGAAGAAATGCAGCAGAGCATCCCTTTTTAGCCTGTCAGTACAGTTAAATATCCGAGATCTGGAATTTGCTTACTTCCTGGGCAACAAGAAGCTACTGGCACGAAAAATTTGTAAAATTATTTAATGAATTAAGTTTTCAAAAGAGAATGAAACAATAAGATTGAAAAAGGATGAAAGCTCATCATTTAAAATAGTATTTTTCTATGATGCCTTTGATACAGTGAATACTGAATCTGTGATGGTAAAATATAGCACAGGAACACCAAAGTAACTAATTTGTGATTGTATCACATATGTGAACTGTAGGCAGCACTAATTAATTTTGATAAAAATCCTAATAGGGAGTACATATGTTGGAGTCCTAGAAACATATGCATGGCTCACAATGATATAAAAAGTTGAGTTTTTTGCAGGAATTCACATACAGGATGAAATTCTGGCCTAGCTAAATTGAAAGACCAAAATTCCACTGAACTCAGTGGCACAGCCTCTCCCTAAAATGAATATTTAGATTTTGTTTTGTGGACAGACAAGAAAATGGATGTACCTGAATGAACCTGTACTTCTGATGGATAAAAAATGTATCAATGGAGACTGATTTCACTATTGAATGGGAGAAATTGAAAGAAGGGTAGAATGGAACACTGTTTCTGTGAAAATAGCTGGCATTTGTCTTCTGAAAGACAAATTTCTAAAATTTTTAAAAAAACAGCTCCTGATTTTAATTTTTTTTCTATTATCAGCAGAAACACTGTTTTTTAAATTAAAAAATAATTTTCTGAGCATAATTTTGTGACTATTTCAAGCTTGTTATGGGGAGTTAAACAGCAATTGGTCTTAGTGAATATAGAAAGCACAAATGTCATTAGGTAGTTCTGGTCATGGCTGTGTATATTTTGTGTAGAATACACAGTGATCTGTGAGACTGGCTGAAAATCAGATTTGGGGGAGTAGGGAGGATTTCATACCCACTTATCTGTAATATCAATAAAATATGCTATTTTTAATAAGATTTCCTCTATGTCCCTAGATTGCAATCTAGTTTCCTGCATTTCAGACTGCATTCAATTTCAGAGTAGATTTAATTTTCATTATCAATCCTGAAAACAGGTTTTGTAATGGCAACGGTTGAAAATGCTCCAGTGTGGCAAATCTTGAAGTGCACACTTTTCCTGGGCTCTGAGTGCTGAAGGGAAGGCAGAAGAAGAGCCTGTGCTGGTTGAAGCAAGAAAAGCTGCTCTTGTGGCTGGAGGGCAAAGCACTCCCTTGGGAAGTTGAGCGCCCGGTTCTACTCCCATGGAGCTTTTGTTCCTGGATGTAATTTACAGCCTGTGTCCTGCAGAGAGTTAGGAAGATGAACAATGGCTCCTAGTTGTTTACTCCTGAAAAAAGCAGCAACCCAGATTGGCACCTACAGTGTGGATTCATCAGCCTGTTTTACTGGTTTGCCCCAGATCCCTAAACAACTCACTAATCCAAGGCAGGCAGAAGCCTCCAGAGCCTGAGCTGCCTTTAAGGAATTCTGTCGGACTATGAGGCCCCACCATGGTTCCTGTTCCCAGCACCACCGCAGCAGTGCACGCCATCCCTGGCTGTCCCTCGTGTGCCAGCACTGCACAGGCAGCAAATCACTCCCAAGCCCCACACACAGCTCCAGCACCATGTTCCCCCTCGGCTGCTGGTGGGGATGGAGCTGGGAAGTGCCCCCAGCAGGGCCACCAGCTGTCCCAGGGACACAGAGCACATTGGTGACCCACTGAGCCAGCAGCAGCCGCGGAGCCGGGTGTGGGGGAACACGGGAAACCGAGGGGAGAAGGGCACACTCTGGTTCCCTGCAGGTGATTTCTGTCTGTCTCTGCCCCTCCTTCTCCTGGCTGGCCTTCCCAGCACACACCGTGCAAGAAGTGCCTGGAACTGATGCATCCAAGCAAAAGAAATGAAAGTGGGAACGCAGAACGCTGAGCGTGAGCTGCCCTCTTTGTGCTCAGCATTCTGCATTCCCACTTTCATTTCTTTTGTTTGCAGTTATACAAGAGGTGAATCAAGCTTATACTAAGCCACTTCCTGGATGTACTCTTTTGTCCCTGCTGTCTTTCCATTTTCTTCTACTTGATTTTGCTTCATGACTTCTACCTTGACTTCTCTCTGCCATCTCCCTTAACTTCTCCTTTTTGCTAGCCCCCATTCTTTCTCATCCATTCTCTGTGTCATACAACATATTGGAATTATTAAATCAAACATTTAAAGCCCCAGAAGAGCAGGTGAGCTTTACAAAAGGCAAACATTCAGGAAACTCAGGAAACACTTCATATTTGCATAACCAAACTGTTAACTGTTATATATAGAGAAATGCTTGGGGGCCCTTGTGACTAATACAAACCTGACCAAAGCCATTCAAAGTCATGGGAGGTTTTCCATTTATTTTGAGAAATTTTGAATCAAGGCAGCTGCAACCAGTGTTCAGTTCAGTCCCAGTATCTGTATTATGATAACTCTGCCTACTGCATTTTGTGTTTCCCCTGTATATATATATATATATATATATATATATATATATATATCTCCATATACATATTAGGATAGAGGGGTTATATCAGATTTATAGGCACAGATGAAATATTTTCCTATCTAATGAAAGTAAACTACAAATTTTAGCTGGAACAATTTCTGTTCACACCAGATTTGTTTGTGCCACTCTTGCCATAGCCGCATACAACATATCCACATTTAGACTGTGTCTTAAACATAGCAGTGTGGGAATGAGCAGCTAAGCCTATCTTTTTCATTTAAAAAGTGTGCTAAAACCAGACCCCGTGTGTATATAAACAGAAACTTACTAAATTTGAGTAGTCTCTCTGTTAGTCAGTTTTATGATTCCTTTGAAAGGTGGAAAGGAAGGAAAAGCATCTTAATTTTAGACCATAATAAGCATGTTTGTTTTCAGAGGCAAGGGATCCAGCTGTTTCCAGCGTGGCTCTAGCAGGAAAGGTGCAGGTGTGCACACATCGTAGCAGGAAGAGGGTGAGGAGGCTGACAGGCACAGCAGTGCTAGGCTTGGAAATGCTGAACTCACTGGCTAAAATACACACAAAGCAGTCTGGCCCTGATGTACTTTTAGGGAATGCGTTCCTCCAGCAGTGGCATCTTCTTCCTCAAATGGGCAGTCCTTTTGCCTTGTTGCATGTGCAGACATCAGCAGCATTCCCCCTAAACCCTGTAAGCTGTGCAGGTTGAACACAGCCAGGAGTCAATGAATTGGTGCAACAGCAGCAGCCTGTGTCCTAAAGTTTGGTCCTTTCCACCGGGATATCCCCAGACAAAGCCAGGAGTGCTGTCTCCCTGTGCTCAGCTGGAAGACAGGGAGCCTAAGGAGCTGTTTCATGTCCAGGTGGCACTAGGTGCCCCTCCATGTATGGAGAATGCACAAGGCAGGAAACTCCTCCCAGCTTTTCCCCTTGGAGCCTTATTTCTGAGCTCTACATGAGGTGTGTTGGAATTGTCAAGTAGAAAATCCTAGGACTTCTGAGGGAAGTTCCCTTCTCTGTAGTGTAAACAAGCAAAAGGAGGTGATTTGGGGTGACTGAAGGCAGGAGATTTGTGTGAGGCTGGGACAGAGGCACACAAAATAGAATTCATCAAATTAGTGAGGCAGCAACTCTGGTTTTGCACATTTTCATGTGCCTGAATTTCTGCTATAGAAATAGGTAAGGGAGGAGCTGAGTGCTATTACCAGACGATGAGTTTTTCTTGGAACTGGTAATTGTCACACTAGACTGCACGTTCATTGCCTACTCAACAACTTGGCTTAAGTAACAATGAAAGCCAACATTTTAGTAACTAAAAATAAACATTCATTTGGGATATTATTACATAGTTGGTAAAAGTTCAGTTATGGATTAAATTTCTCTCATTAGCAAGAAATTCATACCTAGAACAACACAGCTGTGTTTGAAAATGTACATTTCTTACAGACCAAAATTTGGTTTATTTTTTTCTTTTCTTTAGTAATATTGAGTGACAATAACTAACTAAATTTAAGAAAAAATATTATTTTCAATATGATTTTGAAAATATACTTGCATTCACTTGCAAGTGAATGCAACTTGCATTTGCAACTTCCTTTTGGGTTACCTTTTGAAGGATTTTTGACAGGATCTATCAGCAACAGATATTAGCCAGACAGAAATTCTGTATAGAAAAGAGAAAAAGAAATTCAGTGTTTTATAAAATTGTACATTACAAAATTCTCCTTATGCTGGTGATTTATCAAAATACAGTAATCATCAAATTACATAGTATGACATGATCATCATAGCTAAACAACTCCATATAATCTTTTGGCTCCTGAAAACTCCTTTTGAAACTCCTTTCCCAATAATTTCACTGATAAAGAAAATATTTGTTCATTTATTCGTCAATTCTTCAGAATAGTGCTTGTCTAAAATATTTGCAAGGTGTTCACAACCATTTTGTTTGCAGAAATACAACTGGCAATAAATACATTATAAGCTATTAGTTCACCTCTAAAACATTACTTATATTGTCTAAATATTTTACTGAAGAGTTGGAAGAATTAAGCAGGTCATGTCTGAACAGCTTTTTGAACAAGTCAGATCTGGAAAGCTATTAAGACTCCTTCAGATGTTAAAGCTTCAGCCAACTTGCACTGAATTTACAAGAAATTATCTCTGTCTGAGTCACCAGATATTTCAAAGATACATGATATGAGACCAAATTCAGTGATAGACAAATAGATATGAAAACTAGCAAGAGAATCTGTAGTTTATCTGCTGTCCATTGTACCCAAAGTCTCAGCAGTGCAAAGTCCCTCTTCCTGCCCTTTGCAAGACACATTAAGATAAAGGAGTTTGTACGCGTGAAGATTTATCTGAGGTTCATACTCCCCTCACTTTGTTTTCTATAAACAACCTTTCCATAATTGTTGCAATAATTTAATGAAAATTTTCCCTAGGGGAATGGGTAGAGAGGCAGAGATAATAGAAGGCATAAAAAACTGTTCTGCTAGTCTGATAGATCTGGTACTATAATAAACTCCACACACCCCTAATCTAGCAAGCAGGAACTGCTAGACAAGACCACAGAAAGTGAATCATACTACACAGTTTTTTGAGAGTCTTGAGACAAAATGGAATGTGTTGAATGCACTTCTGCAAAGATTCTTTCCCATATGCAGGAGGAGAGTCACTGCTTGGTATTAGCTGGCCCTGGAAGCACAGATCTGCATCAACACCAACATGATCTCTAACAAATATATTACTCCCTAAGTGATGAATTATACAAGGCATATCTCAAGGGGCACAGATGGGAGATAGGCTATGAATGTTCAAGAGTCTAGTTCAAATACAGATATAAGGATACTGAAGCTTATCTCAACTATTTAAGGATTCCTTTTTAACTCCCTATTCAAATTTGGTTCTTCAATCCCAGTCTAGCTAGTTTTTCCTCTCTTCTTAATCACACAGTTCTGTACAGACAGATATATCTGAAATACAGTTCACATGGCCCAGTCCTTCCTGAACTTAGCAGTTCCAAAATACTTCACACTTTTTTCTAGCTTTAGAGAACTAACTGAAGCACTCATAGAAACCTGAGAAATGAGAGTGTAAAAATACAGCATACAGTGCTAGTCACAAGCAGCCAGAAGCCCTCACTGGATGCCCAAGGAGGCTGAGGCTGCCTTTACCTGCTGTAAACATTCCAGGCACAGATGCCACGGGACATTTGGTCCCCTGGGTGTCTCCTGAGCAGTCACGTTGAAGTTGCTCCATTTTGCTTAAACTGAGAAATATTAGGCCAGAGAGAGAATGTGAACCTGTGGCTGATGGCTTTGTTTGACACTCTTGTGTGAGAATCCAGATCCTCCTTCCTTCAGGGAGTAGGCAGCTTAGCATGAATTTGCACATCTGCATAGCAAAGGCAGCTCTAGCCTGCTGTCAGCCGAGCCAGACTCAGAGCTGAAAACATTGTAGCCTCGTTGTTTGGCACTGCTGGTGAGCTAATTAGCCTTGCAGATAAGCCTAACTAGCTGGGACCAGCTACACTCTGCTAGAGATCTATGGCTTTCAGGAACTCCTCTCTTTACATACCTGGTAATTACAGCTGTGGAAGCCCCAGCTGGGTACAGCTCTTCGCCCTCTTCTACTGCAGACTGAACTCATGGCCCTCATCCCTTGAGGTGAGCTTACCTAAAGAACATCTCATTGCAGGGTTTAGTCCCAAGTCACCTGTGAGATAGCTTGTGACCTGTCAGATAAGAAAGACTGTTTGAAAGGAGCTGTCTGTGCTTTCCCCACCTCCCTACTCTTTTTCTTTGGAAAGGATCTGCAGGATTTCAGAGGTATGGATTTCGACTGAAGCCAAAATCAGTAACAGATTTAAAGCCTAAAGCCAAAAGATTGTAAAGCCTATTCAGGAACAGATTTTGGTCTTGCCAAATAAATTCTTTGCCAAGCAGGAAGCAAGTCTAGGAAGCCAAGCAAGACTAGGAAAAATTTCTCCTGAGGCTTAACTGGAGTAAGTGGTAAAATTCAGACAGGAAAGAAATAAATCTGAACATTAGTAAGGTCCTGTTCTGAGACCAGCTCCACAGTGGAATAGCTTTTGAGAATATCTGCAGAGGAATAGATGAAATGACTAGACCTTTTTAACTATGACTCTGATTCACTTAAGAGGATCCCACACCTCAAGTGCTGTACTTGGAACATCTGAACAGTCACTGAAACCACTACTTGGAATTAGTCACACCACGGTAGCATCTCCTCAGAGACTTTGCTGCAGACAAGGGATGCTTTCAGTCATCCAGCTTTCAGACTAAAACTCAGCTAGTAGCTTTTTCTGTTTCTTGAAACTCAGGTAAATTATTTTATGGGAAGGGACATTTGTATTTTAACCCATCTCTTCTCTATTTGTGTTATTAACCATCGCACAGACACCCTAATTTTACGTTTCTCAGTTATCCATTTAACATCCCTGATTAGATATTGTCAGTATGTAGCAAATTACTGACTGAAAAATTAGGAATAATCTGTGTATGAATTTATAAGATTCATTTTTAATAATTTCTTACTTTTTTACTCCAACAGAAACACAAACTTATTTTCACTTTGCTCCACTCAGTGCCATTGTTATGGAAAGTGGGCATTATGCTCTGGGCTCTGCAATGCCATTAGAACTTCACAGGATCAAGATCTCAGAATAATTTCTACTCCCTCACAGATTCAGTAATTGCTTCTACCACAGAGAAAACATGTGGGTTGGTGCATGGCTGAATGGAGAGTTCAAGACACAGGCCTTTTAAAGAAAAACATTTCTACAAAAAAGAGTTCTCATAGACACATATAGTGATCTCCTAGCTCAAGTACACTCTCATTGCTGTGCTATTATTACACATTTGTAAGTGCTTTGCATGCTGAGCTATTACTTTGCAAATAATATTTGCTTTTTAGAATGTAGGCAGTGCTAAAGGAATATTGGAATTAATAACTTTGCAGCTCTGACTCATTTCAGAAATACCTGTGAGTGGAGTGCTAAAGAGGGAAAGAAATTATAAATGAGAGGCACACAGGATTTGAAACAAGGGAATGAGGACTGGGCTGAACACATTCTTTTCTTATTAGCATTATTCTACTGAGGTCAGTGCATCCCTTCTGAACTGCAGCTCAGAAACATGAAATATATAATGATCTCTTGCTATAAGTATGGTATTAGAGTAAGGAAAAGATCTGTCAGAAGATATGCTGTCATTGAAAATCTGAACTCTAGAGAAACAGAGATCTGAAACGAAATGTACTTATATAATGTTCTTCAGATGACTCTTGACAAGGGTCATTCATGAACAGTTTCAGCCAGGCAACACTACTCATACAAGCAACACTGAAGCATCTGGGAGTCACAAGAGAAGTTATAGAAAACAGGGGGGGAAAAAGGGAGAATTACAGAAGTTCACATGATGGTGGCTCCTTTTTCTTGAGGTAGACCACAGGCTTACACAGCAATACTGTCCTCAGCCCTTCTTTCCTGCAGGCAGAGACTCAAATTCACCAGATTTTTTGTTCCAGCCTGTGCCTTCCCTATTTCTACATAGTCCCAAAATCAACCAGAATTTGATCCTATCTATGTTTAGGCTTTGGCTCCTGAATGTAAAAACTTCAAGACAGATTTATCTTCTTAGAGCTAGAAAAGTAATTTTTGGTTTAAGTAAATATTCCTTTTCCATATCAGTGTAAAATACCATTTTTTTCCAGGAGAAACACCATCATTTTTTGAACCCTTTCAGCATTTTGAGACCGGGGTACTATCTGTCAGCCAGTCTTCAAGTGTGGAAAGCAGTCTGAATTCAGATGTTCAGCCCATCTTCAAAAAAATTATGACCAACCCAAAAGGCAACTAGTTGTATCTGTCAATGACCTCAAACATAACAATAAAAGGAGAATAAGATACCAATTAAAGTCTTAAAAGTTTGGTTCCATGCTGGAAGTATTAAAATCAAGGAGGTTGTTTTCCCCATTTACAACTGTTTTCAGTTGTAAAGTTCAGCTTTGTTTAGGACTTGAAACCTATGCCTAAGGCTGAACATCTACAAATGTAGAATTATGCTCAGTAAACCAATCTGCTTCACTAGGCCAGATGCTATGTTGACTTTTCTCCCTATGTATGACCTGACAGACTTTAGAGGGGAAAATAAATCCGAAAGTCTAAAAAGTTACTATAAATCTCAGCTTGCCTTCTCTGTTAAATCAATGACACGAGTGATTTTGCATCTCAGGTGATTGCTATGGGGTGGAAAGAGGTGCAAACCAAAGGAGATGTGCAGAGCAGAGAAAAGAGGAGCCTGGAGAGAATTCAGAAACCTGCTACAAGTTACAACATCTCAAGCTCCAGAAAAGAGACAAAAACCACGATATGGACAGGGAACTCATTTCCACCCAGCAATTAAGCCAGTGTTGTCTCAATCAGTAGTCATTTGCATGTAACCACCTCCTACCTACCCTAATTTTGGATAAACAAAACTTCAATTATTAATTTTATTTTTTAATTCAGCATCAAACACATTTGCCTAATTATTTTTAAAAGTTTTTGAATTGGAATCAGAAGCTATGTGTGGGGTTTATAAATCAACTCCAGTTTCCAAAGAAACAAATACCTATTTCTCAACTTCCACCTTAGTACAATAATTTCTTTCTTCAGCATGTGGCTACATGAAGAGTAAAGGAAAGTCATAAATAACATGCCAGGTATTTTGCAATAAGCTCTCTCAATTACAGTCAACAAATTGCACATCAGACGAGAAGCTGCAGAACAGTGTGTTACACCAGGTTTGGGGATTTTTTTGGTTTTTTTGCCTTTTTTTTAGTTAGGTTTTTGTTTGTTTGCTTGCTTATTTGGGTGGCTTTTAGTTACAATTTACTTTAAACTTGAAGAAATTCTAAGCATCCTCTTAAGGGAGACAAGAGTCTCAGCTATGCAAGTAGATTACAGAGAGGGCCAGAGTGGCATTCAAGGATTGGTTGGTTTAAATATTGCTCTGTATTTCTCTGTGCTCATAGCACAGTTGCTGTGCTGTTTGAATTCCTGTGCAACTATTAATGGTGTTTCACTTCTGTGGAGACATTTCTTTTAAAAGGAGAGAAACTATAACAGAAATAGATTTGGTTGTAAATGTCCATCATATTAATGATCCTTAAAAAGAAAAAGGAAAAAATACAATTGTGATAGCAGGTTTCTTCATGTCTATTTTCATTTTAAGATGCAAATAAAGGCTGAAACCTCTACAGTAGCATGCAGTCATCCAAGTATACATGTATACGTACAAGATGTAGATATATGTGTACATATTTCTAGCATTATGCATGTTTGTGTGTATGTGTGTGTAAAATAAGAAACTTTGTGAATCTCCCATCACATATTTAAAGAGTGAAACTCCAAGAAAAGCAGAAAGAGCAAAAATGATGAAAATCCTGAAGGACTTAATTAGAATCCAGCATTAACCCAAATCAAGGAAACACTCCTCAGAATCAGTTGTGAATCTCCATTTAGGATCTTGCCAACTTTGCCAATTTGTCATGAAAGGGTGTTTAGAGTTGCTCAAAGAACCACTATCAAAGGTATTAGCAAAAGAGATTTTAATGGAAATTTATAAAAATGCAACTTAACAATGTTTGATGACAGGGTTCCATCTCTTGCTTACTATGTGGATGAATCATGGAAAGGGAAATTGATTTAGCATTGATTAAAATGATTTACACAAAGACAAAAGATTCAAAAGGATAAGGGAGAAACCCTGTTGTTGAGTCACAAGATTCAGAGTAGAACCCTCTTGCTTTCTAAACTCCTGATAGGACTTAGGTGTGGCTTGGTCCAATCTGTATAGCTCAAGGAAATATAATGATTAAGCCTTTATTTCTGCCACTGACTCAAAATCCAGTAAAATAAGTTTTCCTTTTACAACACCACATTACTGCATTTTTCTGCTGTCAGAAACTGAGTGTTCAGTGCAGTGGGAAGCACAGACAATGTCCCTATGTCCTGTGTCTCAGTAGAATCTTTAATGCCACAGTAGCCATGCAAACTACACAGAAGCACATGTTTGGAGCTTATTTTTCCTTTTGTCTAAAAGGTCTAAAATCTGCATTCTTATCTAGCGACTCCTCTTAACAACTCACTGAAGGAACTTTTGACACCTCATTATTTTAATTTTTGAATTTCCCCTTTCTACTCCGTAGACAAGAAAGAGTAATCTCATCACTGCCATCACAAAAAGTACCCAACATTCTTACCTAGATTTAAGAAGTCAGTGGGTCATAATTTTTCAGTCTTTATTTAGGCTTTACCAAACTTGTGTTAAACTTTTTTTTTTTTTTCCCGGCAGGAAGTTAAGAATTGAGCCCATATAAATTCTCTTTGAAAAATTCTTTAAAATTTTTAAGAGAAGATGTGTTCAACAGTGAACTACCCATATTCTCTGGTGTTTCCACATGGTGAGCAACCCCACTTCAGCATGTGGTAATGCTCAAGCTATCTGCAGTGACTGGTAGCACATTGCAGGTACTGGATACAGAGGCATGTTCTGTCACATTCCCCATGGAGGGCAATTTCCTGTATTCCTGTACAGTCATCAATGGCTCATGATCCTGGCTCATCAAATGCCTATTTCACACTCCAGGCAGCTGCATTTATTTGTAGCAGCTGCTGAGAAACCCTTGATGACTGCACTCATTATTCAAATAAAAGTGCTCAAGACAAAAAGTAATTCCCAAAGAGAAAGACAATTGTTTACCTGCTAAAGAATCTCTGAAACATTATTCTTTGCTACCTTTCATAATATCACCTTTTGCAAGAAGGTACTGTGATTCCTGCCTGTGCTTCCAGTCATTCAACAATGGCACAATTCTTTATTATTCTGATTTACTCACTGGATTAAGGAGAATTATGTCAAAAGAGGAAAAAAGAGAAGCTGCATTAACATGTTAGTTCAGAGAAACATTCTGCCCAGTCTGTTGCCCTTTTATCTTCCTGATTAAGTAAAAATTAAAACAAAGAAACTTCTTGCATGCCCTCGCTTTTCTTTAGATATATACACAAGAATGTATCTTCATGATTTGGGACACTTGTTAATATTGAATAGTATAAAACAGGATCCCTCCTTTATCACCATGGTCAAAATAATTTTTTAGAAAGACAATTTTTTCCCCACTTTATTTTCTCACAGCACTTCAGGGCATACCCATTTACTGTGTTTGCACAGAATACATGGTCAGAGAGGGAATTACTGATGGTGATGGGATTATTTCTCCCCTCATTTAGCAGACTGTAAGACGTGTACTCCCAAAGCAGCAATGACTGCAGCTTTTCCACCACCCATGAGATCACAACCATAATGAAAGAATTTCCTTTTCCATTACTTACAACATTCTTTCTTTTTATTTTATTATTTCCCCAAATTCTTCTGGCTTAAAACGCAGAACTTGAGCATAGAATATCTATTTCCCTGAGCACTTTAAGCAAAGTGAATATAAATCCCTCCCAGGGATCTCTCAACTTAAAACTCTGTATTTTAAGGAATTTTGCAATTCTGACATAGAAATTGAATTGATTTTATGTTTATAAGAATATGCATTTACATTTAAGTTCCCATTTATGAATATTCAGATCTTAATGAAAGAAATTATTAAACAGGAAAGCAAAGCAGTGATAATCAGTGCAGAAATGTTATTGTTGAGCCTAATAGTTTCTCCTTCAAAGGGTAGGCCTAGATATTCATCTGTGTAATGCAAACAAAACCATTCCTCCAAAATAGATTTTCTGATTTGAAGAGATGTAGTTAAATTATTTATTCATCAGCTCTCTCTTACTATGATGGCCAGAGAAAGGAAATTATATTCTACTGCGACTAGAAATAACTTGAGATGGTTCGGTCACTATTGCAAAAATCCTTCACAGCACTTTTAAAGAGGAGTAAATAAATGATTTTGTGCTCTATGCTGCTGTATGTGGCCCCATTGGCCTGAGGGGGAGTGCACATAGTGACAATAATTGCACAGCATTTGAGAAAAAAATTTTTACACAATCAGTGGCAAAGGAAATGACAACAGTAATAGAGCCCAGCAAAGAAATGGGTAACACAAAATATTGAAAATATTCTTCTTTGCCAGGATCAACAGATTAATTTGCATGTTTAAGCCACATTGTTTTGGTGACATGCAGAGATGTCCAATTTAAAAAAGAGCTAAAATAGATAGATGACTTTGCTGAGAAAATCTGAAGATGCACTGCAATTCTCGCAGGAATTTTGCCAGTTTTTGCATATTTACCTCTATGGTAATGAAGAAAATTATTTCTACAGGGTCAGAGGAGATCAGGGGTTTATAAACAGATAATATTATTTATATAAATACTAATGCAAACAATAATTTGACAATCTTCATACTTTTTTTCTACCAACTTGCATTAAGCAAAACTAAATTATTTCAGTGACCAAGAATGCAACCACTGTTTTGAAAAGTCTCAGGAACAAACCTGATTTTTCCACAGTAAGATGTCCTTGGTATTTTTCTAAATAACAAGAGTCAGTAATGATTTAAAAATCCAGTATGTCATCAACTGAAGCCACTGATAGCCTTTCTTATATTCATTTCAGGAAAAAACAAAAAACAAGCCCACAAAAATTTGCTTAAGCCAAAAATAATAGGTTTTATAGGGAAATCCAATGTTTGCACCAATCCCATCACACATGTTTTGCTCTCACAAATAAATTGGCTGCCACCCAGAAAAACTCCCTTTTAATGTATACATCCATTTGGGCTCCTAAATTGAAGAATCAAAGCTTTGTAAGGTTTTAGTCAAAAGCAGGAGCAGCAGAGCCACTGCTTCAAAGCAGCTCTCATAGTTTATATGGCCATGATTTTGCTCTTCTATGATGTTTATTTAGCGTTCTTGTTCAATATAAATAATGCTTGTGCGTGATACTGATACATTCATTTTCCCAGAACATTATTAAAGGTATGAGTTTAACCAGTTGCAGCAATTACATCATATTTGCTTTCAGTATGGTAAACTGAAGTAATTTGAAAGCCCATATTACCTGTTAAACAGATTGTCTGTAAGGCTTTCTCTAGCCACTCTAACAGCAGATCTCAGGGGAGTATTAGGATCTTTCTATTTGAAATTTAAAACAATACAAACAAAAATAATCTACTTACATGCTTGATTCCAGGATTTCTATACTTCTTCTTCAGATTAGTTTATGCTACCTTATTTATTTTCACATCACTCCATTTCAAGTGAATTGAAAATGATGTATTGCTCCTTGGTCCTGATGTATCAGTGCTGATTTTCTGTCCATCATTAATTATATCTGTTGGTCTGGGAGGACATATATTAGATAAAAGTTTGTTCAGCTTTAATTGTCACTGAATTAAATACTGCACAGCACAGCAGTTGTGGCCTCACCAGTGCTGAGCAGAGGGGAGGATTGCCTCACTTGATCTGCTGGCAATTCTTTGCCTGATGCAGCCCACAACATCATTACCTTCTTTGCAGGAAGGTGTCCTGGTTTCAGCTGGGACGGAGTTAATTCCTTCCCAGTAGCGGGTACAGCGCTGTATTTTGGGTTCAAAATTATGATAATGTTGATAATAAAGTGAAGGTTTGGACTTTGCTAAGTTGTGTTTATCTGAAGTCAAGGATTTCTTTTTGTTTGTACGTTTCTCATGCTCTGCCAGTGAGGAGGTACACCAAGGAAAGAAAGGTTCACCAAGGAAAGAAAGGTTCACCAAGGAAAAGAAACTGGGAGGGAGCATAGCCAGGAAGGGTGACTTGAACTGGGCAAAGGAATGTTCCACACCACAGAATGTCATGGCCATTACACAAACTGGGGGAGTGACCTGGAATGAAGGACAATTTGGGTTCAGGAGCAGGGTCTGGCACCAGTCAGTGGGTGATGAGCAATTGTATTGTGCATCGGGGTTGGGGGTTTTTGTTTTGTTTGGTTTTTTTAAGTATTATTTTTGTTTCAGTTATCAAACTGTTCCTATCTCAACCTGCAAGCCTTTGGATTCTCCTCTCCCTTCCACCAGGGGGTGGGGGGCAGGGTGACTGAGCAAACAGCTGGTGGATTTAATTGCTTGCTGGGCTTTAAACCACGACACAAGGGCGCATTACTCTCTCATTTACCCAGGCTACTCATCATTTTCAGTGTTTTGTTTCTGTTGCAATTCCTGGAGAAAAGGTTATGTGGTCTAAACGTCAGCTTAATTTTTGCTACCTGGACTGCCAAACAGGGCACCAAGCACCTCCCACAATTAGTAGGAGACCGTCTTTAAAAGCTACTAAGTTTTTGGTCTTGCTTTTGCAAGCAATTAGGGAAAAAAAAAATAATCTTTCAGCCCTTATTATGGAAAGTTACAGACTCCCTTCTAAAAAAGTGATGATTTTGCATTAGAAGTAAAGCTAATACTTAATTGAGCAAGACTTTGAGCAAAATGAAACAGCTGAATCAGTCTGGAACAATGTAGTGTTGAAACAGGAAGGGAAAAAAATAAAATTATTTACATTTGGAAAGAGGAAACAATTCAAATGTCACTGTGTGAATTTTTTGTTTAGAAGATCCTAGTATCAAATCAATAGGACGGGGAAAAAAAGGAAAAGAGAATAACAGTTCAGATGTAGGTGTGGTCTGCGGCAAAAATTATACCACAATCTCATTTCCAGTTAGCCATCAATCATAAAAAAAGAGAAATGCACATTGCTGTTTGTGGGATTTTGTTTCCTGTGTAGTAAACTGTTCTTTGCTCACAGTTCTAAAATATCCCATGAAGCTGTACTAAAATATGAGGTACAGACCAACCATGCGAACTATAATGGACTCTGTACAATGGACCTGTCTGACCATTTTTAGTGCACTCTCTTTTCCATAAACTTGATTGGAAATGGCTTTATATTCTAATAGTCATTAAAAAGGAAAATATTAACAAACTGAGCCAAAAAAGGAAAGAATTCTCTAGAAACTTTTCCATGTTTGATTGGTTCTCTTTTTACAGTTACTTCTCTCTGACACCTCAATTAGTCAGATTTTGTTTCACACATGTGCTGCTTCTGTGAGATCTCTTCCGTTTATTTTCTCCCAAGTTTCACTGAAGTGATTCCTACAGATCTCAACTCTGTGTGCTTTTATGCTGTTCTTGCTATTGCCAGAACTCTTTACCACATGCTAATATAAGAGCTGGGTGGTAGCAGCTCGCTCCCATGCTCAGTAGGAATCTGTGGAAGATGTAGCAGATTCTTTAACTCTAAAAGTCACTGAAAAAATGTTAGTAAAGGTTGTGTTAAAATTTTATCAAAGGGATTGAGAATTCAGTTTGAAAATCAACACTGCCACTTTTTTAAAACATTGTGATAATCTAGATTAAAAACATTTTCAAACTAATTTTGACTGCTTTTATCTGCTAGGCCTTCAGCAAGTTCTCAATTAAATTGTCCTTAAATACTCTTTATGAGAAAGTAATGTAGATCAGCTCTTTTCCTGCCAGCTATTAAAGCAAACTACTTCATTCATACAATTCATCTATTCAACTGCAACAGGGATTATTTAACTAAAACTTTTCTCTTTGACTGATTTCTGTGTTTCAGTTCCCCTTCCTTTCCTTCCCTTTTTCTTATTTATTCTCTTCAGTTTTTGAATTCACCAAAAATTTATTGCAAGAAATGTCAAACTTAGTACGTTACACGTTTGGGGATATAATTCAGATGGTTTGCTTGACTCTGTGTATTTGTGTTTAACATGATCTTACAGAAAACTCTCATCTTCAACAAATTGCTCTCAGATTTTGGACTTCCCATTTCCGTGGTTTGTAAGGCTGAACAGAAAGAACTGAGCAAAAAGAAGCTGGATGACGTAAAAGACTATTTGCTCCCACTATAAAGAACACCAAGCTAGGGAGGCAATGAACTTGTGAGGTTTCCTGAGGAAACTACCTTGCCATAGCAACCAAAGGCTTTTTAGAGCTAACAGAGGAAAAGGTTGATTCTTGACATCTGGGGTACAGCTCCAATCACCCTTCTCATGCCTCTACACCGAAGCTCTAGATCATTCAGCTCTAGAATTCATGTTTCTATTTGATTTGAAATCTTAGAAGAAACTTAAAATTGCCTAGAAGGCAAAACAATAGTGACACCTGAAGAGCAATGGCTTTCTCCCAGATTTCCAGGAGGAGATGCAGTAGATGTGAGATCATCAGAACCATGCCACTGCAGTTCTTCCCACCCTGGGAACTACCAAGTACCTTTGCCATGGAGCCCTGATAGGAGCACAGAGATGCAGCTGAGATTTAGCTAATGGCAGACAATGTTCCAAATGAAGACAAAGAATGCTCCTGCATCCTCTCAGTAGTCTTTTTGTTTTCACTCCACAAATGCATGAAAGAGCTGTTCATTGTACTGGTGCTGTGCCAAGGAAGAAAGTAATTCATGGTTTTGACCTTCAGTGGATTGGACCAAAATACTGATGCTAAATCTCTCCTTCACCACATGACTGACCTCCCACGTGCTACCCAGGAAACCCTGAATCTTCACATTGTATTTTTCTATTTAGTTCAGGCACAGAAAAAATACTGCAGAGTTTGTTCCTAGTTGAAAATTATTGGTGAAAAATGTTGCTTTCTCTACCAGGCCTGATTAAATGGGATTAGGTTACTCAGAAGCTGACAAAGGAAAAAATAAAGCTTTATGCCACATTTCCACTTGTATAGTACAATCTATATGAACAATTTATATTATCTCTTCTGTAACCACAAGCAGTCTGAGCCTCACAGTTCTATTGCCCCATATTAACCAGATTTTAATGACTATGCTGGTGCACTTCTGCAACTACAAATTGTTTATGCAAAAATAAAGGCTATAAAACCTAAAGGATTACTATCCCGAGGAGGAACACACTATAATGTTCTGGCAACAGATCACAAGTTTTTTGCCATCGTTGCATTAAAATAAAAAAATGTTGTCCTCTGCCCAAAAACCCACCCAGAAACAACAGAGGGTTAAGGTTAAGGGTAGAATTTTTAGCATCTAATAATTGCTTACCACATCTGTTGGACTAGTGGGGAAACTTCCAAAAATCAGATATGCTTTGAATTCCAATGAATAGTATTCCGAATAGTATTCCAAATAGTATTCAATAGTATGCCAAAATGTTATTTCAAAAATTACTGCAACTAGGGGAAAAAAAGCAAAGCAACAATGAAGCAGCAAGGTTTGCATGCAAAACTCCTTCAAATAAATTATATTAAAAATGACTACAGGTGAAGACTAGAAAGTTCTCCCTTAACAACTATACAGGAGCACAGTCTGGAAAGCAGAAACCACTATCACTTCTGGCTCATGTCCACTGCTGCACCATTTGAGTTATTCCAGGCTGATTTCAGGCTGGTAAGCAACAGGAAGTAGAACTAGCTTTGTGTTTTATTCAGTCTCTTCTGCTGTGTTTTGGTGATACCTCCACTGCCAGCTTCCTTCGAGGATTCTGTTGGCTGTGTATTCCACCCTGTGCTTGCACTCCATCACTTCTGGGAAGTGGGACTTTCAAAGTAGAACAATCAGGTTTGTCCCCAGCAGGAAGCTGCAGGCGATAGTACAGGCATTCCAGGTGTGGGCAAGGCTCCAGCAGGCAGTGGCATTGAGGAGTGAGGCATGCCTGGCAGTGGGATGGAGGAGCTTGGCTGGCTCACCCTCACTGCTATGCACCCAGCTGGCATCCTTGATATGTTAAACCTCCTGCCTGGCCCTTCATGCCATCTCTTTATATGCAAATACACACCATCACTGATATTTTAGGAGAGCAAGGCAGGTGGACTAAACAATCTCAAGAGAACTGTTCCAGCCTCAACCAGGTTTCTAAAAAAACACCAGAAGTGCAAAGTCTTTCAGGATACCAACTCAGACATGAGCCTCAATGTGGATTATGCTTGATTGTCCTATGTCAAATAACCTAGAGAACACTCACTGTCCATGCAGAAGTCCAAATTTACACAAATATAATCTGTGGTCAGATGGCACTTAGCCAAGGTACATTTAAAACCATGTTTAGAAACAGGTTCATATGACATAAATGGGCCAGAAGGGATATGGGGAAATTCTATCAAAAATGTATAATAAACAGTTCTATCAACTCTTCTTCAGGACCTGAGAGAGTGACTGAAGGTCAGTTTTAAACCACAGATTTTACTTGTACTACAGAATAGTAAAGCAACCACTTGGAAACAAAACAAATAATCATGTCTGAATGCACCAGCTGAAAGTATGATCAAATCCTACTGCTATGCAGATTCATGCAAAGAATTTAGGCACTATTTATAAACATAAACTCGCTGAAATGATAACTTGTATGTTCACAAGAACATTTAATTTATTTTTGTGTCCCTCTCACTGCTTGCTCTTGATGAAATCAACCTAAGTACTAAAAGCAACTGGGTTGAGGAGGTTTCCCAGAAAACAAAAAAAATTTTAATGAAGAGAAATATAGAATAATCAGGCTAGAAATCATTCTTACTGCATTAAACCTGCTCTGCTTACAAAAATCTGAGAGAATCAGATACATCATCTACAAGAACTTCAGTTTTTCATTCCTCAGTTTTTGCCACACCTCTATGGAATGGTCTTACCCCTGGATCACTTACTAGAATGGCAGTCAGAGACAAAGAAATGGAAACACTTTTTTGTTGTTGTCTGTTACTTCTTCCACTCTAGTTTAATCATCACCTGTCACTTAGGAATACCATCACATCAGGACTTGTATCTACAAAAGCAAATCACCATGTAAAAATTTACTTTGTGGGCTTTATATGTTGACCTTGATGTGTTCCTTCCAGAAAAGAATTACATCATTTTAGTTGATACTATGCGTGATGCCTATGGGGAATTTTCCCCTGGGCAGAATGTTGATGGCTTAGTTTTATCATTCAAAACCTCTAAAATGGTTTCCAGAAACTTTTCACCAGAGAGATGAAAAATTATTGAATTTCTGACACAGCTTTTCTCTTCTGAAACATACAAATTTAGTTACTTCTTCTGAATAAAATTTATTACACTAAACCTGAGGAATCTCAGGGTTTTCAATTTCACAGAAAAAAAAGTGAGTTTCATGGCAACTCATACTCTTTATGAAATAAGCATTAAGTGTTGCTTTTGCAGAAATAAAATGCCTTGTAGAAATTAAGATTTTTTTTTTCTAACTTAGGGCTTGAACATTTAGATGAAGACATTGCCAGTGAAATTATTCAATCTCTTGCTAGGCTAGGATACATGAAGGGATATTTCAAAGCAGTTGCGACCAAGTACATTGTTCTGTGCTCCCTTCCCTTTAGGTATTCTGCATTTTTCAAGCCTCTCTACAACCATCCTAGAGTGTTTCCCTTTGATTATTGCTTTCCTACATTGAAGGGATTAGATAGTTCTGTGCAATTCCACCCCTTTCTTGTTTTCTGTCAGCCACAATTGTCTCTCCTATTCAGCATCCAGCACAGCAAAACTAAATTGTGGCTATAAATGCATGTCCACTTCCTGACAATGTAATGCATTGACCAACTGAAATCTTCTGCAAGACTTTTCTAAAGTGAACTGATGAACAATAATGAGCAATAATGTAATATTTACTTTACCAGATCAACTGTGCTTGTATTTTATTGTTTCCTATATGATAGATCATTTTATGCAGTATTTACACATAAAAATTCCTGGCTGACGTAGCCACTCTGGGTATGCCATTAACTCAGAGACTAAGGGTGGCAAACTGCCCTTGGAGCCCCAGGCACCAGCTCTGAGCTGAGCCCCAGGCACGGGGGGTGGGAGGTTTTTCCCCATGGAAAGTGGCCACCGTTCGCGTCCAGTCGCACGTGGCCAACAGTGGGATGCCACCTCCTAGAATCATGAACATTACTGGATTCCTCCCAAACCAAAGCTGCCACCAACCAAGACCCTGACTGCCCTTGGAGCCTCAAACACCAGCTCTGAGCTGAGCCTGAGGCACTGGGGGAATGAGGCTTTTTTCCCAAGGAAAATGGCCACTGCTCGTGTCCAGTCGCACGTGGCCAGCAGTGGGGTGCCACCCCCTAAATCATGAACTTTGCTGGATTCCTCCCAAACCAAAGCTGCCAGCAAGCAGGACTCTGGCTGCCCTGGGAGCCCCAAACACATCTCCCAGTGATATTGTACATACCTGCACTAGCAAGATAAATACATGAACAAGGTGAGAGAGAGCGTTATGCACTAAACTCTTCCCTGTTGAAGGCAAGAGTTTGGCACATAATTTCTATTCACTTCAGCCACTCAGAATAGCTCTGCTGGTGTAGCAAAACCAATAATTTCTCACCTGTGCAATTACACATGGTGATGTCCTGTGCCGCATACGGACTTCTTGCAGGAGTAAAACAATGTTTTTAATTACTAAACTGAAGGGAGGAGGGGAGAAAGAGGTGATTAACTAAAGAGTAGTATAAAATAAATACCCAATTAATATTTAAGAGGGCCGTTTTTTGGTTGTAATTTAAATCATCTCAGCAGGATGAAATTTGCATGTTGCCCCCTTTCTCAGACTTTGACCAGTGCAATTCCTCAGACACAGCAGGCCAGCAGTTCTCTGAGGAGACAGTATTTTGGTGTCATTAAAAGGATGGCAGGCTATTCAAATAAAGTAAAATGAAAGGGTTTGGTTTTTTACCTGCAGGATTTTCCATAGCATTGATAGAGGTGGAAAAAGAGTAGTTTTTTCTCCTTGCCTACTGGAGGAAATGCTACTTAACCCACTACATTTATGAATAAGTTCATTGTTGTGTTAACAAGGATGAATCTTGGGAAATGTTTACTGAGAAGTGTGTTTACATGGAAGAACTAAACAGTTCCTGCATTGTAGACTAAGGGAACTGGAGAGGGGAATCAGAGACTAACTATTCACAAATGATTGAATACACATTTACACTGCAAGTTTAGAAAGATTTTCCAAGCTCACCCAGAGCAATTTCCTGTTCGAACAGTCACCTAGGCACAAAAGTGATTTTTCATATTATTCTGATCTTTGTCTTAGAAATCCCATGAGTATCTAGACTATTTCTAATGAAGGGCTCCTCCAGAGCCTTCTTGTTCTCATTTTCAGATTCCATATAGACAAAGCACCTCTATCTGTTTGATCATGTGTTCCTTGGGGTAAGATGTTATCTCTTGGTACTGGTTATCCTCATCATTCATGTGCAGAGAGCAATATCCCCTTTTCCTCTTTGTCTTTCTAAGCCAAAGAATGCAAATTTCTCCTGATTTTCTCCATTCCCTTAAGCATCTCTTGTGCCCTAAATTGCACCTCTTCCAGCTTCCATCAGTTGTTCAAATACTCTCCATCATTACTAGCAATGCTCTGAATGATATCTCCCAAGACTTTTGTCTTTTCCTAGGTTTTTGTATATCTTGTCAGCAACTGATAGCTGTCCATTCTCTCACCTAAATTAATCTTCTTTCTAAGCTGCCCTAATTGCCCACTACCCCTGTGGCAGTGCCACCTGAGTTGTTTTGTGCTTAGTCTCTCCATGAAGTGCTTCTCTCTACTGTACTGTTGAATTTCTATTGCTCCAGTACCCAATGCAATCTCATTTCTATTGCTCCAGTACCCAATGCAATCAAGCCTACCTGTGTAATTGTGATGACAACAGATTAAGGCTTTTGTCATTATCTGTCCATCTCTTTACTCCCAAGGTGCTCCTTTATCCCTCCTTTACCAGCTTCTTCTCCACTTGAAATTTTGCACACATTCTCTTCTTCATGGATAGCCTCTAATGTGGTTCTATAAATGTTGCATTTAATTCAAATAAATCAGATTGTCTCCACTGCCAAATAGTTCCCTAATCTTCTAGAGAGAGATAAAAGATTTATGTGGTTCACCTGTCTGTTTGCAAAATCACTGTTTGTATGCTTCCTTGTTTTCAATCTTTGAGTAATCTTGTCCTCCAAACTTGCTCTTAAAGGCTTTTTTGTATTCCAAGTTAAACTAATGCACCTACAGGTATGCAGATAATACCCCTTCCTCTGTAAGTGCTGATAAAAACATATGTGTGTCTTTAATGTTAACCTGACCATTGTATAATAAAACAAAGCAACTCAGCCTCACAATTTTTTGCATGCTGGCCAATTTGGAAATATGTGAAAGTTTGGGCACTGATTTTGGTTTTGAATCATAATAGAGAAATAGCTGTACTCCTGACCACAACTTCAGTGCACTGAACATTTTTCACTATAAACTTCTCAGTTCACATGGCTGAAAGATCTCTTGAAATCTGCCCTGCCTTTAACAAGGTCTGTCTCAACTGGCTTTCTGTTGATTCTTTCTGTAGCTATAAAGTTCCTGTCTAAGATATGGGGTATTTTTGGCAAGCAGGCCATTTTCCATTCTTTCCCAGCTCTACTTAGGGTAATATCTCTCTGGAGGTACCTATAATCTAGTTAGGTACAGAGTGCCTCAAGTTTTTCCTCGCACATGGGAGTTCCTGATGGCTCCACAATATTCTAATTAAGCAAGTGTCAGTACTGTCTTCATGCAATATTCTCAGCTTTCCTGCTCAAGTAACTTGACTAATTCATCCCCATTCATTCATAAAATAAAATTATTCCATTTTCTCTCTCTTAAAACTGAAGGCCTTATTCAAAGATCTTATTCAAAGATCTTTTATCTTTCCTTTGATTTACAGCAGATCAAGCTGACATAATTCAAGTCACAAGTAAATTCTGTGACCGACTCCTCTATAGTATATTTGTAGCATGTTTTATTATGCACGCAAAACAAGCTAAAAAACATCATCCCTTTCTAATTCAGGTATGTGACAAGATGTGTTAACTACAAAATCTCAGAATTTCTAAGGCTCATAGTTGTAAGTGAGACCTATTTTCCAACCTTATCAGCAATAACAAAAATATCAATAAAGCAATTTCCAAATGTATTTCCTAACACCATTAAAAATGAAAAAAAATCTATACAAATTATGGTATTGGCACGCAATAACTTATTTACTGTTTTAAAATGGACTTACTTTTGACTCAAACCTATTCCACTAAAGCCACGCTACTTCTTTTTTGTTTGTTTATTTCTGATCTTATTGTGAGTGTGCTGCACGCTCCATCTGCCTTAACAATGTATAAAGAATGGGGTTAGCATATGGCACACATCTCAGTGCCAACAACTGGTACCAACATGACTCTTACTCCACCACGTTCCTCTCGTCCTCCACTCGTCTAGTTTCATTTCCCCCTCCAGCTCAGCTTCCTCCCTTGTGTTACTATGCTGTGGTGTTGGTGTACAAATATTTGGTTTCTCACTGACTACACCCAGTCTCTGAGATGACTTGTATGTAGTTTCTTCAGTACCTATACTGTTCCATGTTTTCATCTGCATATTCCCTTTGCTGTCCCCTGGTCATACTCCTTTGCATTTTGTTGTATGGGTATTCACTTGATTTAGGCTCTTGGTGAGTAAATACTGAGCCTTGAGATCACACAAGTCTTTATTTCTCCCTCAGTTTAAAGTTCATCTTTCTCACTATCACTGCAAAGATTTCTCCCGGTATTGGATTAAAGATTATTTTTAGTAGGTCAGTCTTTAGGTTTTTACCTCTTTTTACATGGCCTATCACAGAACAGTTCATGATTATTAATATAACAGACAGAAGGGCAACATATCAGTTCTCTGTGATTGTTGAGGTTACTGGCAGAAAAATGCTGTGGTGGCAGGAAGTCTACAAGGCTCAGTTATGACTGTAAAATCTTCAGTTCTGACATTCAGGCTGGTTCCTGCACTATAATTTTTAGACATGCGCCCAGTCTTATTTTTTAAGTCTATTTTAGAGCATTTTGCAGTCTCATAGTTATACTTCCTCCAAATTTTTCAGGTTATTAATTCTTGTAGTACTTCCTCTAAATCATAGTAAATTCTTCTCCTTCTTTGACATTAATATCCTTCGGCTTTTTGCAGACTCTTGTCACTATTCCCTCTGAGCTGTCCTTTCACTTTTTCCGTCCAAGTCCAGACAATAATAATTTTGCTGCAACGCCTTACTCTAGGATTTTGCAGTTTATTATGCAAAAATGCCTAATAATTATAATGCATTATCAAGCATGCATTATTTAAAAGTAATGTTGATTTTTTTCCTCTGTTATATTTATGATTTACAGCCTCGTTACTGAACGAGGCCATAGAATTGTAATACTCTTCATGCCAACAACTGACTAAAGCACTGCTTGATTTTTTCTCCCAGCTTTAGTCATGCTTTCTTTCTTACAGTGCAGTGCACCTTTTGGGGATGAGGAAAGATCTTTTTCTATGATTCTTTCTGTATCATACATGACAAAATGACTCCTTGATACATTAGGGGGACCACAAACATTAATCAGAAAAGAACCTAACAGTGGCCACAGCACAATATCTTGTATAAATCTAGAAAACAAAACGCCGATTTCTCTTTTTCCTTGAGTTCATTTCTTTTCAACTCCTTGACATGGAAAAAGGTACAAAATGTGGTTTGGTACTTACACAGTACAAAGAATCTTGAACAATTTGCTACCGTGCCATTATCCAAGGTTTCTAAATCTGCGCTTCAAATCTCAAAGGTTGTTCTTATCATGAAGTTCTAAATAATTATAATAATGATGGCTCAAACAAATATTAGCTATCTTAATGGAAAGTCAACACTGGTGAGAGAAATTTGCTTTAGCAGCATTTGACAAAGACCATTTGCCTCAGAAAAAGGGAGCCTATGGATTTGCATTAACTTCCAACTGCAGTGCTGATTTGCAGATGAAATTTTCCAAGTTTCTTAATCTCAGAAAAAAAAGACTAAAAATAGCAATTAATTTTCCTTTTCAGAGGCAATGGGAGAGAGAATATTAGAAAGGCAGTCATTATCCTTTTCTCACACAGAATTTTTGTTATGAATTTCCTTGCAATTCTATTACTGTGCACCCAAGACCTGGAAGTCACATTCTAATATACTCACCATTAAGTGTATGGTCACCAGCTGTGAAAATACAAATATAGCATTTTGAATTTATTTTCTTCCAAACAGAAGAATTCATTTTCCTCAGTCCATCTTTTCCCTCATGGACATGAAAACAGACATTGTATGAGCCTCTCTGTGAATGGGATAGAAGGGATTAGAAATTCTTCAAAAGCTCTACAGGGAATTTCTACATGATGGAGAGTTGGGGTTTTTCCTTTTTTTTTTTTTTTTTTTTTTTTTTTTTAACAAAGTGGTACTCTTTTGACTTACAAGTAATGACATGGAAGCTCAATAATCTAATCTAATCTTATCCATGGTTTGATGCGAGCAATAAAATGAGTAGTAGAAAGGTGATAGACAGTTGTGGAAAAGAGAAAGAGAAAAAATAAAAAAGAAGACATGTAGAAGAATAAGAGAAGGGGGAAAAAGAAATCAAGGGGAGAAAGTATAAAATCTTTCCAGCAGCTTTTAACGCTGGAGTACATTTAGGTACAAATAACTGTGCAACAGAAACCAGAGCTATGCATTATGAGCACTGTTGTATATTTGACTTATTTTGGTTTGAAGGTGTACAGAACTCCCCTTAAAATACTTCAGGCAATCCAAAGGAAACACTGGGTGCTCACAGAAATCCTAAGAAACCTGGAGAAGTTCCAAGACTCTTTTTTATCTTTGCCCACCTCTTTGAAACAAAATCTACCAAAGGAGAATGAAATCTATCTGTATGCTTCAGAGAATTTCCTCTGCCTGTATGCTTCAGAACTCTGCAAGAATATTTCCTTTTTCTTCCTCCATTTAAGAATCAAGCGTCTAGTTGTTGGGGTTTTTTTTCCTTTGTGAAGTACTTTTAGGTCATGTTATTACAAAGAATAAAAGCACTAAGAAAATGACAAGGCATAGCTAAAAGAGAATGAAAAATTCTATATATGAGGTTTAAGAAATAGCTCCAGTATCTTCCTACATCTCTGTTTTCGAAGGATGCCTGACAGTACTCAATCTCATTTCAATACTCTAGATCAAGAAAAACAGTTTATTACAGTAAGGAAAGGGGAAGAAAAGAGGGAGAGACAAGACTGGCTGTGTTGGGAACTGCCTTCTAGTGAGGAAATAAAATCCTGAAATAAAAACATTTTAAGGCTCAGAGGTTGGAAATAAAACACTTAGTCCTATAATTTTACATTATTGCTTGGGTTCCTGGTCAATCTCATGTAGATAGAGGCATAGTTCCATGTGCGGGTGGCTTAGTAGCTACCATATGTATAGCTCTACCTATTAAAGTTATGTAGCTATATGTATTTTAAAAATAATATTTTTAGGTCTGCTAAGTTTTGAAATGAAATTTTTTTTCTGTGTGTTTGCAGTGTAAAGTAACTATAGGTTTTGGAAAATTTCAATCAAAATGGCTGGGTTTTTTTTCAGAGCATAACATTTGAAAAATCTAGTGTTTTATTCAAATATCCATACTTCTGACATGTTTGGTTTTTTCCCCAATTCTTCTAACATCCACATACTTCACAGTTTTACACAGTGGTTGTTGCATCAGGAGTATGCCTTATTCCAATCCTCAGAGTGCTGCTAAAATTCTAAGAGTAGCTGAATCCCATATACAACCCATGGCTCTTTGCAGCTGTGATTACCAAATATTCCACCTCCACAGGGCATGCCCAAGCACAGGGCTAAGCACAGCTATCTCTGAAACTGCTGAAATCCACACAGCCACACAAAGTCAGGGAAATAAAGAGGCTGCCAGAGCTAAGGAGAGGACAAGAGTTGACCTATATGCAAGAGGACTGCAAAAGGAAGCATGTGGAAAGACCTGGCAGGGAGAGAAAACCTGGGCTGACTCATTAAGGGGGAAGGGCAGAAAACAAGAGGGAAATCACAGTGTAGAGCAGGAGGAATAGAAAAGCTCATCTCTGTGTTGAAATAAATAAATATTGCAGCTGTGTCCACACTCATGCCCTTTCTCTCTTGCCAGAAGTGGTGTCCCACTGGATGTAGAGTAAATGCCTTCCAGAAATATGGTTCCTCTACAGTACAGCCTCACTGTCAGGTACCACTCCCTCACTTTCCCCCTAGTGATGGTCTGGTTACAAGCATTACCACAGATAAACAGTCCTGTTAATGCAAGGACTGTGATGACAACTCAGGGGGAGAAGGAAAGATTCCAGGGGAACCACTTAGATGCATTCCAGTACTTAAAGGGGGTTTATAAAAATAGGAAGTGACACTTTACCCAGGCAGATAGTTAGGAAAATGGTTTGGAACTAAAAGAGGAGAGATTTGGATGAGTTATTAGGAACAGATTCTTAACTCAGAAGGTGTTGATGCACTGGAACTGGTTGTCCAGAAAAGTTCTGGACTATATTCCAGGCAAAGTTGGATAGGGTCTGAGCAACCTGATCTAGTGAAAGGTGTCCCTGCACATGGCTGGGTGTCAGAATTAGATGATCTTTAAGTTCCTCTACAACTCAAGCCTTTCTATGATTCTATGAAAATGAGCAAATACCAGCATTCATTGGTATATGTTCATGAATCACTCTTGATGCATTTGTTCCTTATATGCATAAAGAAACCACCTTCACAATTTCACAATTAATACTTCATTCAGCATGCATGCTACAAAACACGCTGGGAAGGCAGGGAAGCTCTGAAGTAAAAGTGATTATTGTGTTGGTAGCACCCATAATCCTCACAGAGACTGGGATTTATGCAGCAGTTAGACTGAGGGCCTGCAGGAGGAAAAAGGTGTGCTCAGCATTGAGAATTAAAGGTTAAACTGAATTCCTCTCTCTGCCTCATATTTTCTGCCTGAAACTGGAGGAGTGGCTTGATCTAATATTTTATTTTTTAAAGCAAGTGAAGCCTGCATGTTGATTTCTGGGTATCTGAACTGCAGCTGCAGCTCCAGTAAAGAAATAATCTCATTGGCTCACAGCTGCAAGTGAAGTTTGACAGAGCTATACTTTGAAAGTATGAAATTCAGTTTACTCCTACACATCCTTAAACAAGATTTCCTGCATGTTTCAAATTTGTCAGAACTACACTGTCTCAAATCAAGCTAATTGTTTCTTTTAATCATAAAACCTCCTGGAGGTGATAAGATTTGCTTGTCTCAGGGGCCTTTGTGAAGAAAAACTGCTTTTGAAGCATTCAGGCACTACAGAAAAGCACAAGTCATCTAAAAGCACTTCTTGGTCATCTAAACACCAATCATAGAAAAATGAGGCATAAGCAAAATTCTGAAAAGACGCTTGTTAAGTGAGCAGCACTGTGTATGTCATGCAGCAAGCATCCCTGAGGTCCTGGGAGGGTTAGGAGAGAAGGAAGCGTGTGATATGCATTGAAAAAGAGAATTGTAATCAGATGTAGAAAGAAGCTACAAAAATGGAAGCACAGATAAACCTGTTTCTGCTGTTTCCTGCTGCTTCCCAATGTTTGCCATTGGGGCTGTCTTAATGTTCTCTTCAAACCTCATGTCTATAATTATCAGCTTATTTCCTTTTCTAGTTAATTTGAAATGGTTTCTTGGGATACTTAGTGGGGCACCTTGGGCCATCTATTGCCAGGCAGAAGACAGTGACAGTGGAGAAACCAGAAATAAGCAACAGCTAAGAGAGCTATGAGTTTTAAGCTGTTGACATGTGAATATTCTCACATGATTAGTAAGGAGAGAGATTAATAAAGAACACCTCCCAAATCCCCCATTTCCCCCTGGATTTTCTGAATTATTTACCAAGCTGACATTTAAGCAAAAGAAACTATTGCAGTCAAACTGGCTGTGTCCTCTAAGAGCCTCTACTGACAAGATAGAATTCAATGGACACCACTTTCACACATTGGAGCATCTCTCAGCAAGAAAATCCTTATTTCCTTCATCTAGAATAAAGTACAGCCTCTTGCTAAGGGCCTAAAACTGCTCTGCCTGCACACACCCACCTCCAAGCAAGCCTAGAAAATTCTTCTCCATTTATTCCTCCAAACACCAATTTCACAGTGAGGCACCACTGCAGGGCAGAGCAGCAGAGGCCCATTCAAATGAAAATGCCACTTTAATACCTCAGCTACAGTATTTTTAGACAGTATCTGGGCTCTTCAGAAAATAAATCCTGTAAACATGTTCCTCCTGTACTGCTCAGAGGGAGGAAATCCTTGACAAAGAAATAAACCCATGCCTCACTGTGGAAGATTTTCTTCTCCTGCTCCACAGTGGGCATTTTCCAGTCCCAAGATCCCCTTTTAACTGGGGAATGTCCTGATACAATTAGCAGAAAGTTTAATCTTAGGGAGTCACAAGGAGACAGAGACAGCAGATCACATGTGCCAAGAGAGAAACAGAGAGAGAAACTGAGGGAGGCTCTGTGGGCTATTAATAAAAATTTTATGTGATTGCACACCAGCTGCTTGCTACAACAGCAGATTGTAACAGAATTATCTTAAGTTGACAATGGGAAATGACACCAAACTGGGAAAATCCCGGATTCTGAAGGTGTTTTAAATGTTTTTTCCCTTAATTAGCTTCCACTAAAGGCAGATCAATCAATTTACATATGGGTGACAACTGCCCAAAACATGAACTAGTGAAGATTCCTATGATTCACATACACGTGGATGTTAAAAAAAATCCTGCAGAGTGTATATAAAAATCTAAAGTTTTAAAGGAATGAAGGAATTAAGTTAAAGGACCATCTAATGTAATAACTTAAGTGAGCAAAATGGGGCAGTCTAATAGGGAAGAGAAGAAAACCTGGCAACATAGATTCTTTCAAGTACCAAGAATCAAGCAATCCAGTTATTTATGTGTTCTACTTATAGAGCTCAACACTACTCATCTAATGCTATTTCTGAAGTACTGTTAAGTGAGCAGGATTTCTTTTCTTAATTAAAAATCCCTTTGCATTCCAAGCTGCCAATCCAGCATTATTCATCAGAAATTTAATTAATGTAGTAGCCTCTAATAGTGAAGTTCATTTTGCTATTAGGTTTACTTTCCATTCTAGTATTTTTTTTTAATTTCCTGATCACTATGTTCCAAGCACCACCAGGTTTATCTCTTTAGGAGACCTCAACTTTATTTTAGCGTCCTTCATATTTTGTACTAATGGATCATGGGATTTTGCTGTTACCTTTTGACTGGCATCAAGTAAACTAACTTAGGATGCTGTTTGGCATTCATAACAGATAATTCACATCTCAGCATTAAAACTACCAAGTAAAATACAAACCACATCAATTTAATTTTCTCCATCCACAAGTTTCACACAGCAATATTTAGTCAACATTTATTTTATGGGTACTTATAATGGACAACAATTGCTACTTATTTGGCAGTCCATCGTAATCAATTTACTCTAACTGCAGGCTTCATTTGAGGATAAATTTGCCACTGCAATACAACAGCTGATTGAAAGCACATTGTTTTGACAATTGTTTATTTCAGATGAGTATGTGTTAAAATTTAAGGAGGAAGAACATGGTGACTTGAATCTGATCAGAATTCTGGGTCCTTCTCTTAAATGCAAAGAAATGTTCGTTGTATAGCCACAGCAAGTTAATCATCAGCATTTTGTGTGCATCTGATTTCATCCTGGCTGAAACAAGATGCACAGCCAGATGGGCAGAAAATATGGAGAACCCTTCTCCAAGCCATGGGCAGGGTGCAGAGAATGAAATAAGGTCCAATAATGAAATAAGATGTTAGTCATCTGCACCCCAAAATTTCACTGTCCATTATTCAACAGCTCCTTATTCGTGGGTGGTGATTGCTACACTTCCATGGCAAAAGCCTTCTCTTCCCAGTCACACCCTAAGCTGTTTTTCTCACCCAGGAAATAAACCACAAGCAGGTTGCTTTGCTGCTTTCCTGGTTTCAACAGTACCTTATTTTGTAATGCATTATATAATTATTGCTTCTTTCTGGCCCGTTCCCGTAATGATTAAAAAAATAAAAAAATTTCCAAAACAAGTTTATGATTCATTGCATGGAAAAAAAAAAAGAAAGTACGTAGAAAACAAGTGATTGTTTTCTAAGTGTTAAAGATCCTAACTGGTCTTTTTCCACAGCAAAATATTTTAAAACAAAGTTTGCTTTGAAGAAATACAAAACCAGCCCCCAGACATATGCATAGACATTTTAGTACCTGCACTCCCTGTGCTATTTTTTTCCAGTGCTTTCTGTGTCCTCTTGTAGGCTTGCTTGGTTTTTGGCTTGCATCAGCAGGATTAAAGCTTGTGGTAGTCTCCCCATAGCCAGCTAAATGTGACCAATCAATGCCTATAAAAATCAAATCTTAAGTGATTTGCATGCAAAATTTTGTGGAGGTACTAGACATATTACATTTTAAAGCAAATATGAATAAATGCAGAAAACAAATTGCAGATGTATCTTTCATATAAAGTTGGAGTACTGGGGAGACAAGATTTGAGAGAGCGTTATCCAGTGAATTCATATTTTAAGAGCTCTTGGATGCCGAAACAGCACTATGTGTTAATTAGGAGCTCTCTGTTGTTATTTTTGATCTTGACCTACCTGCAGTTAAATGCCAGGTAGACATCATATAACTGCAAGCAGTTGCAACTTCTGTTCCAGGTTTCACAGGTGTTTGGTTCATCTGATTTTGTATAAAAGCAAACAGAAAAGGATGTGAAAAAAAATTTAAAAGAGGGTCCTAGAATAAAGTAAGAGTTTGAAAGAACAATTTCATTTAAAAGTTTACGTGTATTTTGAGGTTAAACTAAAGCCCCAAATGCTGTTTGCTGCAGCAAGAGCTGCCTTTGCATGCAGGAAAGTAAAACTAAAGGCAGCCCAGCAAGCTGAGGCATGTTATTTCTTAGGAGCTGATTATGGTGATGCAGTGAGAGCAGCATTAATAGCTGAGCAGTTATTAATTCAGCTGCCCCTGCCTGCTGTGATGCTGAGCAAAGCTCCTGCCTGTAGCTCCAGACTCAGGAGCGTTTGCAGTGCCAGCAGCACATCAGAGCACCCCGGGACATCAGTGGTCTGCTGGCTCCAAGCCTGCATAACCCAGCTTTCCAGAGATGGAGGAGACACTTTTTAAGCAATTTAAATTTAGGGAATCAGCGTTTCTAAGTTACCAAGCACCCAGCCTGGGGACTCCCCTGCTGTTCCCTTTCCATGCTGTAACTCTTACCAGCTCCGAGACACGAGCCATTCCACAAGTGCTTGGGCTGAGATTTACCTGGGACTGAGAATTACAACCAGCACTCCCTGAATCCCTCTTGAGCACACAATTATTTCTTTTTGTTGCAGAATAGTTATGTCAGTGAAACAATACAACAACAGTAGTATTTAAAAATCAGTGCCTATATTCTCCTTACAGCCATTTTAAGAAAACAATTTCTTTTAAAAAATAAATTTCTTTTTAAAAATAAAACATTTTCTTTTAAAAAATAAAAGCCTGTCTCACTCTAATTTTTATATTTTCCAATTACAAGGGTATATAATTGTCCATTTACACATAAGTCTTATGGGCAGCATGCAGACAGGACTGTTTTCAATTTACTCAGTGGGATTTGTTTATCTGTTTGATTACTCTGATTTATATTAAATGCTTACTGCAGGCTTAATGTTTCATAAACAAGAAAATCTGTCTTTTCTGTAAAATAGCACACACATCATGTGCTCTCATACAGACAGCTTTCTATTATAAACTTCTCCATGCAGAGAAATCGATATTAGACTGAATTATTTTGATGACTTCAGGTAAAAGCTTTAGTTAAGAAGCTTCCAAAAATTCAGAGAAAATACCCTGGACTGTATAGTTATAAAAAATAATTTTGAAATAGACAACATGATAATAGACAACCTCATATTTTTATTATATCTACATTTAAAGTTCTTTAAAGCTTGCTACCTATGATTTATCTGTTGTGATACAAAGTTGCTTTTTCATAAAGTGCAGTTTGTGTAACACAAAGAAATACTTGGACTTTTGTTATGGAGTTATTCTGTACCAATTTAAAATATATTTTTCCAAGCACAAACAACCTGGAGAAGTCCTTTGAGAAAGAGGAATTCTCTCTTCCCTAAATGTCATTCAATTTACTAAGAAAAAATTTACTGTTTTGCTAAATTGTTCTCTTTCGTAGTTAGTATGTGCATGAATAATTCCAGCACGTCATAAAAGCCAGGTATTTACTCAGGGTATTTTCTGCCAGTAGACAGACAGACCCCAACAACTGCCCTTCAGCCTCACATTCTCCAAGCTTACTCAGAAGATAACCAGACACATCTGGAAAAGACAAGACAGTTAAATGACTCAGTGAAAATTATCAGATTTCCAAAAATTGTCTCCCTGATGTAATAAAAATATCTTTAAAAGAACAAATGAGTCATGTTGCTATAGCAGGGCAAGGTTTGCGTGGATTGCAGCTATGTGGTACAATCATGGAAAACTTTGTGGCAGGGGGATAATCACCCTCATGTAACCCATGCACGCAGGCTTTGCTGTCAGCTCAGCCTAGCTGCTCACACTCCAAGGCTTCCCTTGGCTTCTCTTGCCGTGAGCTACCACACTCAGAATTTGACAAATTCCTTTGCTGACACACACGTCATCTTTGGCCAGGATTATTCCACCCAGAAAGACTGATAGTGAAGCCACAGTGTGCTGCAATTCCTTTGGCACTTTCAAGTGCTTGCTTCTCTGATGCTGCACTTAATAAAGAAACACCTGTAGAGAGTGGTGTCAATCATTTAGAAGACAACACTTCCACCTTCTCCCATCAAGTATTATGGCTGAAAGGAAGAATATAAGATATTTCCACCTTTCTTTTGCAGGAGACATCACTTCTCACTGAAAACTAGGCTGCAGGCAGGAGGATTATGTCTATTTTCTCTGATAAATGTTTGGCTCTTGTTTTCTCTAAGACCTGAAATGACAGAGCACCAATTCACCATTAGACAGCAAACCCAAGAAATGTGTGCCTACAAAGAACCAGATCAAAACAGACTCTCACAAACCAGGAAGGATTCAGGGAGATCTCAGCTGAAGGCTGCGACTGCCAACAATCTAATTTCAGCTTTGAGAGAGATTAGATCTATGGCTTGTGTCCTTTAAATAATTTTGGTTCCTGTTGCTGAATATGCTCAGGAAGTCCAATGACAAATTTTACCAAGATCACGAGAGTTAAAAGTGTGATCAGATTTCTTACCATTGATGGGAAATACCACTTTTACTTTTCAACCAAAACTGAACAATAAGGGAATTTTTCTTTAGAGGCAGTAATAATTAATAAGGCAGAGGCTTACTCCTGAGCAAGTCTGTGTCAGATTTCCTGACATAAAGGAATGCATGCTAAAAACTCCTCTCCACTGAGCCAGAATCCTGACTGAAAGGGCAAATGGGCCTCTGAAGTCCAGAATGGTGTTTCTAACCAGGAATTTCAAGGAATGACTAGGGTAGAATTCCAAGCACAGAAAAAAGGGCCAGATTTAAGAATTACTTCTCTTGTCCTCTTTAATTCTGCCTTAAAGAACCAGACTGACTTCTAGCCCAATTGTCCATGTATTGCATGATGCTTAATGTCCAGATGTTCCTTTTTAATCTGAGACTTAGACTTCTCTCATTAGCCTCCAAGATTTTCAGTAATTTTGACAGCCCAATAGACTAAGAAATCCCAGGGCATGAATTAGGAATATAATTGTTAGTACTGGGACAGCTGTGTGCAAAATATGTGGGAAAATATCTTATAAAAGCATGTACCAACATCTCTTCATTCTGGAAGAAGCAGTGAATTGATTGCCTTGTTTGGAAACGCATCTTCTCTCAAAATCTGTAAAGCAGAGTGTTGAAAGTCAGGAGTGTCTCATTTGCCCCTTCATAATGTTCAGATGCTGAATGGCAAGAAAAAAAATCAACTTCTGCATGCAAAGTTCACCAGGCAAGACCTTACAGTCATAACAAAAGCATGACAAAAACCCGTATTCTTCCTTCATGTGTAGCTAACATTTACCTCACAAGATTTCATTTCATTGGAATGAGAAGCCTCCTTGCATGCACCTCTGATCAGTCTGAGGAGCGTTGCATCCTATTCTCATGATGACTGGAGTCTTCCTCTTTATGCCTTTGAGAGGGAAAAAAAGCCTTTCTGAACTTTGTCAGCTTTCCTGCAATATTTCTTTCCTTCTTCTATATCCACAATTAGTGGCAATTTCAGGTGAGAGGTCAAATAACATCACTAGAGTGTGCTCTCCTGATTATAATCCCATAGCTCTGTTAAAGCAGCAGAAAACACAACATCTGAGCACACACACAGCAGCAAATGTTGCATTGTCTGAACTAGCAAACAGCCATGTCTGGAAAGTAGGTGAACTGAGGCAGCACATTTCATCCTGAAAACATGACTTCTGTTTGTTAAAATGCAGTTAGTTCAGCATGACATGAAGTCAGTGGGAGGATTAACTCATCTCTATTTCTGTCCCCATGTTAATACAGAGCTGCAGTCAACATTTCAAATGTTACTTTCAAAGGAGACGTGACAAGCATAAAGAGGAACAACTAATGTTCTAATTTTTTCTTATTGATTTCACTCAGTTTGCTATGCCAGGCTGAGGCCTTGACTTTCAGAAGGAAAAAAAATTCTTCCATTAGGTGTCCAGAAATGTGTTTAGATGAGCAAAACAAACAACAAAATAGAAGGTCTTAAAAATTACTTTATCAAATAGATCTCACATTAATTGACCTGCAGACTTTGGTGTTGTCAAGAGATTACCTGCTCTGTGTACTGAACAATGTACAGATCACCATGCATGAACACTACAATTTGCTGATCTGTTAAAAAACAAACCCAAATCTAGATGTCAATCCAATTAAGTTTTGGATAAAAAGGTTGGTGTTCCAAAGATGTTTTGCCGTTTAAACTAGTGGTTGTGATAATTCTGTCTTTTCTTATACAATGTCAGAGATTTGAATAGATAAATTATGGAAAGAGGTGTCACAGTTGAATAGGCTTACTCTGAAAAAGGTTTACTCTGAAAAATATTTAAAGATATTATAATATGGGCTGAAGTGTGAGCTAATAATATGTACAAGGTATGTACTGAAAAGGAGAAAGAAACTTCTGAGCAGATGAAACTATCAAACAGTAAGAAATTGAAAATTCAGTTGCTGAATGCAGAGCTTGATTCTCAGAGTTTGTTTCTCAGAGCCTGCTGCATTTAGGGAAATAAGATATTTGTCACCTTCAGAAGAAATTTACACAAGAAATTCCCTGAAGTGGAAAGAAAGACACACACCTCCTCAGAACTAATTGGGGGGTTAGCTATGCAAACAAATTTCATTAGTTATCAGACTGTTCCGGATAATTAAGTCTCATGAGCCAGGGTGTAATCACTGTAAAATTCCCTCCCTCTCCCCACCTCTATGTATAACTTTGAATAGATTCCTCATGTGTCTCGTTCCTGTTTTACTTTAGCTCATCTGTCATACCACGCTGCAGAGAACAGCATGCAGAAGTGAGCTGTTATCTCCCAGACTGAATTGCTAGACCAAAACAAGTGACTGGAACTCCTGCTCTAGTGAACCTAAGCTCTGTGCACCTGACTATTTCTGTGCTCAGAGAGACTTCTCAGAGATAACTTAATTTGCCTCTATACACAGAGACTGGGAGCCACAGAAGAAAGTGGACAGAAGAGTGGTCTAGATTCCTGTAGGTGCAGGTCACCCACAGGTTTGGATGAATCCACAGAACTGCCAGCGGGCAGATCACTGCATCAGGCTTTTACCTGCCCCATGGGTGAGCTGTGCACAGTGCAAGGCTGCCAACCATTCCCTGGATCAGCACTGGGAAAAAAGAGCTTTGAATGAAAAGAGCTTTGCAGTCACTGAAAATAGCCCCAGTTTTCAGAAAAGAAGGTAGTGGAGAGAGCAAAAAACAACAACCACAGACTTGCATGGACAGCTAGGCAGGAGAACACCTGGAGATGTCCTAGGGTTCCTTTGGCCATCATCAAAGCAGCTGCACCCACAGCAAGCTGAAAAAACTTGTCTTGCATCTGCTAATGGGCTCAAGAGAAGGAGAATGTAGCCCTGAACTTTGGGTCTGCCATTTTCACATTTTTATTTGAAAATCCATAATTAAAAGTATGTACATCTGTGTACAAAGGGTCAGTTCCAGGAGATAAGCTACTGACAGCCAGGGTCCAATGTCTGTAATTCGCTTTTCTTAACAAATTACTTTCTGCAGTCTGAGAAGCTTCATGAGAAATTTAAATCCTTCTGGAGCTATTTCTCCAGAATGGATCTTGCTGCAAGTAACATGCTCAAGATTATTTTCTTCATCTTTTCTCTGTACTGACTTCTGGGTCAGCCTGAGGCTGTTACAAAGCAGTGTACACCCTTTCAGAGTGCATAAATTCATTTATGCACTCTGAAAAGGGTGGTTTTCCTTAAGAGTTTTCTTCTACACAAATTTATAAAGATGATGTCTTTTGTTGAAGCCCTCTGAGGGTTTCAGCAGTATTGCATTTATCATTTACCATGGTTCCCTTGGTGGTACTGTGTCATCACATAAGCATAAGACCCATACAGCAAAATACTTACAGATGCCAAAACAGAGCAAAGGAAGAAAACTGCCTCAAGGGAAGAAGGAAAGAGATATGAGAGAAGAAGATGAGGCAGTCTGGAAAATAGAACAGTGGGTGCACACAGCTTGCTGGAACTGGAAAGGTCGGCAACAGGTAGGACAGGTCGATTGTGCAAAGCAATCTGCAAACAGAGCCCTTATGGCTACTCCCATACAAATAAAACATTAGCTACCAAAGAACCATATTCTGGTTGCATCGAGCAGAAACGTGCCCCTTGTGCTGGCTATCTACCCCTGACCTCAATGACCCCTGAGTGGAAGACTGAGTTGATAGCTTGCACCTTGGTTCAGTTGCAGCCATCAGTCACAGCCATGGTTGATCACCAGAAGTTTATCAGCACCGCAAAGATTCTGTTTTTTCTGGAGTCTGTGAAAACTGCAGAGAGGATCTGGCATTCACAGGTCATAGTGCATTTGTGCTGTTAGAAACACATTGGCATATTATAACAATTCTGCTGCTCAGACAGAAGAGCAATGACAGCACTTTTCTTTCTCAGAAACAGACTGCAAATAATGAATCAGTAAGATGCAGTAACTCTGTAGTAAACATTAGAGATGGAACTTATTATTTATGAAGCACAATGGAACTTTTCTCAAGAAGACACAGCAGTGCTGACTCTCTCTAACACACTACTGTCATTTCCTTAGCTTATTTACTGCCATAGAAATTAATCTGCTGTTTTAAGGATAACAGCAGTTACTTTGGTGGTTTGGCAGTGGATCTAAATGTCAGGGATGGAAATCGTGACATTCTTAAAGTTTAAGATAGTAAATGTTTTATTCTATTATAGGCTGAAGATTAAAAAAACCTGTGGAAAATTCAGGTCACAAGAAGAAGCAAGTTTCTTCCAAATTTAGGGGACAGCTGCATTACAGGCTTTGATTCCTGCTTCTTTCTCTCCATGCTAGAAATTGAAAACTTATGAGTGATGTATCTATGTCCATACTTAATTGCAAATGACTTATTTTCCAGACATCCTTCTCTGTATCACTCCAGCTGTTATAAGGCAATGCAGTAAGTCAGTAGGTGGATTTTTTAAACTTGTCTTAGGTATCAGCAATTCTCTTCCTCCTATGTAATTCTGTCTTCTGTCCCTAGTGCAGGCATATTTAGACAGTTTTCCACACCCTTTGGTGCGTTCCAGAAAACAGAGCTTACTTTATAATAGATTAAACTGAACTTGCTTGGTGAAATAGGTGCAGAATCAGAACACAAGGGTATGCCTGCTTCAAATTCCAGCAGATTAATGATAAACAGTACACTGTTTAAGTGCAGCATGGAAAGTTCCAACCATTTCCAAAGTTCCAGAAAGAATGAATGATACCCCCACTGGAGGTTAACCACTCTACCTTAGGGATGACATACCATATCAGGTATTCAGTTATTATAGAGAAACTCCTTCCTTCACAAGTACCCACACTGCTGTTAATAATTCTGGAAAGATTTTCTTCTGTGTAAAATCTAGATTATGGTTTTTTCCCAGCTAAAGAGCAAGAACAATTTTATAAAAGAATCTGCCATACAAGGTGTTGATGTGTGGATAAAAGATTTGACTCTCTGACATGTCAGAATTTAATAACACGGCTGGAGAAGGTAAAGGCAGAAAATCTTTGAAGCACAGTGTTCTCATGGAGAATACACAAGGGGACAGTGAACAACTTCTAGGCAAACTTCTTCCTTGGCTCCCCAGACCTGCTCTGCTTCCTGCAGTGCCAGCCAGGTCACCTGCACCTCCATTTTTTATATTCATCTCTAGTCTCTGGCATATTTTTTCTTGGAAATCCATAACTCTCTTAGCAAGTCTCTTTCTGGAACCTTCTATCTCAACTGCCAGCATGTAGTCCCCCGCCAGACAATTTATCTTCCTTGGAATACAGTTGAAATTGCATTCTCATCTGTTCTAAAAATCAGACCTAATTATAGACTTAATTACCTAACTTTGAATTACAATAATGTTAATTAATTGTTAATTCTTATTCCATATAATCAGCTGGAATGGCAGTGGAAAAAACTCCTTTGTGTGGCATTTTGTAGCAATTAATTTGCTTTGGTGTTTAAGAACAAAGGCATTGGTTTGATGATGTTCTTGGTTTAAGACAACAAAGCAGGTGTGTTGTAATCAGCACCAACATGTACATGCATCTCTTGCTTTCTTCCTCTGCTGTTCTCCTGCCCCAGTGTCAGCCTGCTATTCACTAAAGAAATGTTTTATTGTACATGCAAAGTATTTAAGAGATGCCTAGCTAATTATCATTAGGTTTTGGAAAGTAATGTATGCTGCAAAATGTATGCTGCAAAAGTCTGTATACTTTTAGTGAGATTTTTGTCTTCTTTATGTCTAGGTTGAGGGCTTTTTCATCTAAGAAAATCAAAACATTTGTACAGAAGTAGTAACTATATTTCACATTAATTTACTATGTATGCTGAGGAGAACTATTAAATTTTAACTGTTATTACTACTCTAAATGCTCAAAAAAGAAGATGATTGTCTTCTTGGCTGGATGTGTTCAATATGAAATCAGAGCATGCTTCTAATTTATTTTTGCACATACCTTATACAGTTTTAGTAGCAGTTACATGTTTTTCAGTTCCTGATTTTCAAAATTTTCTGTTTTCTTTCATATGTAAATCATCTGGTAAGCACCTGGTGAGCAGGCAGTCCTTGGAAATCTGGGGTGATACTACGTGTGAAGTTTGGAGTTTCCTGGGCACCTAAAATTAAAACTCAACAGTCATTTGTACACAGTTAATTTTGTGCCAGGACTCACTAGACAGAGCTTTCCTCCCCTTCAGGTCATGATCCAAATCTCCAAGCTAAAGATAACAGCAGCTGATGCTGAAGATCGGATGAGATTTAATCAAAAGTGAAGACGAAAGTGTGTCCTGTTTCTATTCCATTGAAATTCAGTTCACTGCTATGAAAATCTGAAACCTACCAGAACAATAATAAAATCAAGCTGTTTCCCAGCAAATCCTTTGTTATCTAGTTGAGAACAGCACTCAAAATGACCTCTTACCTTGTACAGTGAAAGTACAAAGGTCCTATCAAAAAAACCAAAACATTCAATTAAAAAAAAAATCATTCAAGCTTATTCTCTAGGGAAACAAGGGATGGCAAGTCCAAACCTAGCAGTGGTTTCTCTCTGTGCTTAGTGATGCAACTCAGATACGAGTTTTTTGTTTACATGCAAGCCTCTGTGTTATTTATACACACCTTTGGATATCCCATCTGGTCTCCAGGCACCACTGCTGAAAAGCATCTATTGTCCCCTAGTCCTGCAACTTTTTTTTTTTCTTTTTTTAAAAATCAGATGTAAAGGGCCACGACAATCTCAACATGGCTTGAGAGGTAAAGAAAAAAACCCAATAAAATAAAATTATAAACCATGCTAGCTTCAACAATGTATTTTATATATCAGTGAGTGAACAGTCTCTAGTAAAGTGATTTCGTAACAGTCAGAGGTACCCTGCTCTAAAATGTAAAACACACTATGTCATTAAGGAGTCCTGCTTTAGTGAATCTGAAAGAATTAAACCAGTTTATGGATAGACAAAAGAATTCTTTAGAAGGAGTGGCAAATTCTGATGGATTACATGAACAGCTTACAAAGGAGGAAATAAAGTAATCTTAATATTTCTCCCTGCTTCACAGGCTTTCAGTACTTAGCTCAAAACAAACCATTCAAAGAGTTTTCTGGCTAGGCAAATTAATACAACAGTACACACACACACACACACACACACACATATATATATATAACAGTCACCAGTTCTTTCTTAAAGCCACTGCTTTACTCCTTTTGCAGAACTGTGAAGATAAATATCAACCAGTTTGTGCCACAGTGCTGCTAAGCACAGGAGATAGCTTCAGGGAGAAACAGCACGAGCAAGGATTATCCAGAGCCATGGGAAGTGGACCCAATGATTGAGAAGGGACAGCAGCCTGGGCTTCCAGAGAAGGAGGCAGCAGGGCTGTGAGGTTTTTGCCATAAGATTCACAAACTGCCTAAAATTTCAAGAACTACATCTAACAAACACAAACCAAGTGCCTCTAGATCATCTCAATCACAAACAGAATGAGCTCGACCCCAGGAACACCCAGACTTCGCACTTCTGGTGATGGAGAAATTGTTATTATTTAAGATATAGTGTGGGGCACTGTTAAAATCAGCACAAGGAAAACAGAAATCTAGCTCTCTGGTAAAATATCTCTCACCCTAATTTCTGGAATCTTTAAAATGTCCCCAAGTACCTGAACTGGATCATAGAATCACTTAGCTGGAAAGGATCCTCAAGATCAAGTCCAAATGTAAACCTACCACTGCCAAGTCCTGCACTATACCATGTCCCTAAGTGCCACATCTACATGTCTGTTAATACCTCCAGGGATGGTGACTCAATCATTTCCCTGAGCAGCCTGTTCCAATGGCTGACAGCACAAATAACTCCATTCACACCATCCCCAGGCTCAGCCATCCAGTCAGTGTTTGCCCAGTAAACACTTCTCCAAGCCATGGACAGCCTGCTTCTCCAGGAGGACACTGGAGAAAATGCTGAAAATGAGAAATGCTGTTAAAAGCTTTACCAAAGTCATGGTAGACAACATCCACAACCTTTCCCTCATCCACTGAACAGGTCATTTTGTCATAGGAGATCAGGTTGGTGAAGCAGCACCTCCCTTTCCCAATCCGTGCTGGCTGGGCTGATCCCCTGGCTGCCCTGTTCCTGCTGTGTGATCTCACTTAGGACAATCTGCTCCATGACCTTCCCTGGCACTGAGGGCAGGCTGACAAACTCCTGGTTCCCCAAATCCTCCTTCCAACCCATTCTGTAGATGGGTGACACATTTTGCAGAATTCCAGCCAGCAGAGACCTCCCTGTTTAGCCAGGACTGCTAGTAAACATTTGAGAGATGCTTCAGCTTTCTGCTGTGTGGTCAGTTGTTTTCTGTGCCTTCTTCACAGTTTGATTACTTGAAAGATGTGAGGCAGTCCCAAGAGACCTGAGACACATGAACAACAAAGGGCTTCCTCACTGATATTTCACATTATCACTGGAAGCCAAAGGCAGCATTTTAAGATCTAGTAGGAGCTGATATCCTAATCTTTTTAGTCTCTTGGCACCTCTGTGGGCAGTTTCAGCACTCTTTTTATTTCAGAAATCTAGATTCTCTGCATATTAGCAATAAAACAGTTGCTAAAAGGAGGATAGACAGAAACTCACAAAAATTTAACTCTATCTGAGGAAGTTGACTCCTCACAGCCTTCAAAAAAGTTGAAGATTTCTTTCAAGTCCAAATATGCTTCTATTGTAAAAAGGTCTGTTTGTACAAGGATTTCAGAGATAACACAAATTCTTAGGACTTCATGGTGAGGTGAGTCAAGGTTTTCTGGGATTGTCGTAAAAACTGATTACACATTGCCAGATAAGAAATTCCTCAAATTATTTAAACAGCTGACACATAAATGACCTCCTACTAAAATGACCTCTTACTTTAAAAGTGGTGGTCAGTACTAAAATAATCTTTATGCATACACTTTGCTGCTGACATAAATCTACATCTGAAACAAAACTTGTGCAATTGAGCATCTTTGGAATGTCCTTCAGAATACTAATGAAAACATTTTTATGTGCAGATATAATTCAAAATTTTGTAAAAACATCATTGTGTTTATAAATGTTTTGGTAAACTAGGTCACTACTACTTTCAGTACATTGAAACTAATTTTAACTGGGAAAAAAAAGGAAATTGAGCAAGAAGAAATTAGATATTGTTCTCACATGGTTGAAAGCCTACAAAAAGGCCATCTTTACATTTCATGCTGTTCTTGACAGGGGCACCTACTCCAGAAAACTTACCTAGCAGTTACATACTTCAAGCAAAGAAAATTGCAATCTCTAGTTGTTTAATCTCTTTTCACTTATGAAACTCCAGCCAAGCATTCTAAATTACCACAAAAATAATGGCAAACCACATGAAAACAATTATTTTTAATACCACAAGAACTTCAGAAGAAATCCCTAAAACTTCTAGAGTCAAAAGAACGCATTCTAGAACTTTTAATTAGAACTTGTGGTTGCTATGGGAAAAAAATTGTCACAACAATGCCACATCTTTCTGTATTTAATTAATCTAAAAACTGAAAAAAAACCCAACCTCAAAACAAACACTCCCCACCCTCTCAGTGTTTAGGTATGCAAGAATCCAGAGTTCTTATGTCACTGAGTTCTCCACAGAGTTACTTTTTTCCTGTCCTAATGTCACTTTCTGCCACCAGTTAGGCAAACTCTTGTCTCAGTGAAGCGTTATAGCTATTCACGAGGGGGGTTTTGGTTGGTTGGTTTTTTGTTTGTTTTGCTTGTTGATATTTTAGAGCTGTCATTTCCTTTGGTATTGATGTCACAATTCTGAAATTAAAAGTAAATTATCAATTATCATCCATGTTCAGTTTGATTTGAATGGTACACACAGACAGACACTACTGAGCTGGACATAGTGCACACCCACAGGAGGACAATTACCACATTAGGTAGCTTAAAAATTAAACTGGACTCATGCTTAGAAAAGCACAGAGAAAAACAATGGCTTAGCCTATGCCTAAAGCAGTCCCAATACCATGTATTTTCTTAGATGAGATATGATAGATTTATCTGTAATCTATGTTAGATTTATCTGTAAGTTGAGTATTACACAACTATTGCAGGTTTTACTTGGTTAAATGTCTATTATTTAACCAAAAAAAAAAGTTTAAAACCTCTTCAATTGGACAAATTATTCTCACAAAAGACAACTCTTCATCCTTCCACAGCTCCAAAATACTGTGGTGAGGTAGGTACACGGGAAGGCTGCTTTCTCACTCAAAGATTGCTTCACAGATTCTTCAGGGTGTCTCTCTTAGCCAAGAGTATTTGCTCCCAGCTATCATTGCACCTGTCTCATCACTCCTGTTTGAGCAACAGATGCAGTGTTGCAATGACTCTCTTCAAATGCAATCAGGGCAGGTTTCTCTCAGGCCTCCCCCAGTGTTGTACTTGTACACACACATCGAAACACCAACATTAAAGCAGAAATGTTGAAGTCTCAGCAGGGGAATTCAGAAGCCTGCCCCTGTTCATCCTGTAGTCGAAATCTGAAAGGCTTTAACAAACATGGTTTAAAAAGCAGCAGATGGTCTTTACCTGTCTGTCTCTCCACATACAGAGATTGTACATGGGCACTCACACACACAGGAATTATGCATTTCCTTTAAAAGGAGGTCCAAGAAGTAAAATTCCCTTTCTAAATGCATTAAGGAATATTAAAGTTTTGAAGCATTATTTCCTTTAGAGTTTGCCTATGAGAATTACACAGTCAGAGATCACCTGCTTATACTTTATGGCTTAAAGAAATCCAGGCACTCCTTGATAATGAATAAAATAGAGATAATGCTACACAAAGAATGCTATTCAAATGCAGGTGAAAAAGACTCCTTTCTTCTGACTTTCTTTCATCTCTTCTACCCTCCACAATAGGGATGGTCTTCAAAATTACAGATGTCTTCCTGCAATTGCTTAAATCTAGTCTTTGGCTAAAGTGCCTCTCTCAGCTCAGACTACACTTAAAATTTAAGCCATTTGAATATTTGAGACAGCCTTGACAGATAAATTTCAATAATCACTTCTATGAGTATTATCCACTTCAGTAAGAGGGCCTCGACGCTCTGTGGCATCTGTCTGCAGCTGCCAGAGAGCACACAAATGCATATGGATAGCAGCCAAGGAGGTACCTTAGAGCATTGTTTCAGATAACTTCACATATCCAGAAATGTTTCTTCTGCTCCAGCCTGGGAGTCACCCAGAATCGTTAGCCCTCGTTATGAGCTTGAGTAAGACACCACCTGCGTTGAAGATGGTGATAGTTATAGTAGGTTCAAAATATGAATGGACAGAGAAAAGACTCTAAACCCACCTGAAAAAGCTGTAATTCCTCTCTATTTATCAACAGGTAAATGCAAGGTATTAAAACATCTGATGAATTTCCCTGGGCGCAGCCAATTAACTTCTGAATTGACTCCACAATAACTGCAAATTAGTTCACTCTCTAAATACTCTTGGGGGTGGGGGTGGAATTGGAATGTTACTTTCATTTGAATCGGTGCATTGTTTGTATTTTAAAAGAATAGTAAAGGTGCTGTAGAATTCTTTCCTACTATCCTAGAATGAGCAAGTAACATATTGCACAATATTGGATTGAAATTCACACTGTAAGTCCAAAAGTTTCAAACTTCAGAAGAGTGTAAGAAGAGTTCTTTTTCTGATCAACCCAGGAATCAGTTCCTGTTCTCCAGGAAAGGAGAAGGAAACAGCATGTTGCTGTCTGTAGAAACCTCCAGAAAATCAGCGCATGCTGCTAACGCAGACTGGGACGTGACACAGCAAGTGTAAGCACCTGCACAAACAAATAGCCTCCTCAGATATATGTAAGCTTATCATTTATTTGGCAGAGAAGAAATTAAAAGTGTACCAAAGCTGCAAAATGAAACATAATAATTTCTTAAAATAGAAAACTGAAACAGGGATTAATTGATGGCTAGGCCAATGGAGAGTATCCTTCAATTTATCAGATTCCTGCAGATTGAAGATTACGTGCTGTAATACACGTCACACAGACAATGAAAAAATCATTGAACTGCAGAAGAGATCTGTTGCTTTAACAATTCACTCTTCATACAACAGTGAGCAGAAATAAAAACGTTCACGGCTGCCCTTTCTTCCTGTTTAGGTCTAGGACACAAGAAAAGCTTCCAAAGTATAAAAGGGAATCTTGTCTTGTTCTCTTATCTTTTAAGGAGATAAATAGTGGCATTCATTAACGTCACATGAATCACTTTCCTTAATACAGGTACAGAACAAACAGAAATGTCCGTCATTTTCCAGCTACTTATTGTCTCATAATGACACACATGTTTAACTTGCCAGGTAGGGCCATTATTATGGAGAAAGGGAAGAACAGTATGGTTACTGTAGCTGAATAATTATGTACCACAACACCTACAAGTTGAAACAAAATTGACGTAAAAGTGAAGGAGCACAAACAGAGTTCAGGCAAACAGTGATGGTTTTTCACTGATAAAGATGAAAGATGCAGATTTTGTAAAGTAAACATGCAGAGCAGCCTGTAGCTTCCAGTGAGTGATTTTCACCCCAGTTCAATCAACACGTGATTTCACCCAGATCCTAAGTTTCTGTGTTTCTTGGACATGTTTCTACACATCTGCTACCATGAACATCCTCCTGATTCACTCAAGCATGACTACACAGAAAGAAATCCCAAGTTTAAAGTTCAAACCTTATGCTTAACTAAAGAACATGCTGAAAGATACTTTCAGCTTATCAGTTTTTTCCCTGTTTAATCTATTATGGATGTAACTGCTATACTGGCTTAGAGGAATCTGCTTTCTATGCCTTCAACATTTTTGGGACAAACAGAATGGAACATCACTGCATATGAGTCAGCAGTGGGCCCTGGCAGCCAGTAGAGCCAACTGTATCCTGAGGTGCAGGATACAGCATCAAGCAGGAATTACAGAAATTTTATTTTTAGTAGATTGCAGGAAAAAAAATGCCCAAAAGTCAAATATTGTGACATTGTAATTAGGGATTAAAGTGTGACACACAATTCAATATTTGCCAACAATGACAAAGTACAAAATAGCTTTTTTTTCACCAATCATGCCTCCTGCAATGGAAAATGATACAAAGATAGTATGTATCTTAAAGGCACACATTTCCAGCTCATGTTAGTATACTCCATTTTTATGTTTTATAAAAAATTATTCACGAAAATAGATGTCTTCATTGTATTTCTTGCTTTGGTATGTAAAGAATAGGCTGTCAGAAGACATTTGAAAGAATAAAATAGAGAAAGCTAAATTTTTAATCTGAAAAAATTTACTTTGAGGAAAATTTGCTTCAAAAGCAAGCATACCCATTACCAATTATTCACTTTTTGGCAATTTACCCATTGTTCCTATCCCAAATCATCAAGAAGGTACTGAATATTTAATCTGTATGGGCACATATTTGTTGTCTTACTTCTGCTGAAGTGCTAGATGTTGCCAAAGGGTACATTTCCTCTGAATTAAGGAGATCTGACTGCTACCACCCATCTGAACTCCACACATTTCCTTCACAGGCTGATGACTGACACATTATATCTGCTTCAAATAACAATGCTGGCAAAGCAGGCAGGTGCAAAGAAACTGCAATTCAACCTTGTGTTAGCCTTGCCCGGTTCCGAAGCTCCAAAGGTTTATTTAACCTGCAAAAGCTGCCCTGCGTGCTGGGACAGCACAGCGGATGAGAGCACCCATGCGGGTGAGACGGGACACAAATCCCATCCCATCCCATCCTTGTATGCAACAGCGCCTTCCAGCGGCTCCGAGGGCGCAGGAAAAGCCCTGGCTCGCAAGAAGGGATGGCAGCACACGCAGAACTGCAGCGACACAGGGCAGCCGTGCAGCCCTCACCTGCGGGAGCGCCACCTGGGCTGCCGGAACAATTTATGATAGAAGAAGCAGCTAAAGAAGCAAACTCATTTATCAAAAACTCTCACGTCAGTTTAAAGTAAAGGCTGTCTTGCAAGTAGCTGTTTACTTGTTGAGTTGCTGCCATAATTAATTCCTACAAATCATTAGGAAAAAGCAATTGCACAAACCAGAATAAGACAAACTCCCATAATTCTATTGACAATTTATATTCTCATGAGGTCCTGTAAACACAGTTATTTCATAATATTTACATGCAATATGTGGTTCCATATTTATATGTAAGAAAGATACCAATCTAATTCTGTTAAAGATCAGGCCACTGCACTTGAGCCTCCAAGTTACATTTCAATATACACTGATGATGAAACACTTTCTACTTACATCTACATTCCATCCATGCAAAGAACAGCATTAATCAGCAACTATTCAGTGTGCAAAATTTGACCTTTCATACTGGGACCTCTCTGAGAATACTGCACAATTAAGTTCTGTTTTTTTCAATTCTTAAAGGAGGCTTTTAAGAAAGACTGGAAAAATTTTTAGCAGGGCCTGGTGCAATAGGAGAAGGGGTGATAGTTTTAAACTGAAAGCGGGTAGATTCAAACTAGATATAAGGAAGATTTTTATAGCAAGGGTGGTAAGACAGTACAGGTTGCCCAGAGAGGCAGAAGATCCCTTATCTCTGGAAACATTCAAGGTCAGGGTGAGTGGGGCTCAGAAGGCATCGCTGGTCATTGCAGGAGAAGCTGGACTAGACAACCTTTAAGTTTCTTGCAACCCAAATTATTCTATAATTCCCTTTTATATTTCATGAAGTTTTATTGAGGTTTTTTTTACAGATGAGATTGACTCTCCTATGCAAACATGTGCCATTGGTACTATGTGTTTAAAGAAACGTGGTATGTTAACTTTTAGCTTTACAGTACGAAACCTGGTTATTATAGAAGACTAAAATCATGAGTGTTTCACATTAATTAATAAATTAAATATTTTTAACTGTCCGTCTTCAGCTATTTACTCCTCTATACAGAAAAACAACCCTAAGTATATAATAGTTATCTATATTGCCAAAACAGGAAGCAATCTTCACTGAGTTTAATTTAAGGCCAGTCGCATTGGATTCTCTATATTGGCTTTCAAGGTCTCCAGAAACTTTGAAGCCAGTTCATCATCCACCACCCGACCATCACTCGAGAGAGTCACTGTCATGAGCTGATGCTGCTCAAGTTTCTCATTCCCTTCTTCATCTTCCACAATCTTGAGCGCTGGTCTTGCTCGGCCCACAGCAAGGATGCAGGCCTGAGGAGGGTTTATGACTGCTGTGAAATCACTGATGCCAAACATGCCCAGATTGGAAATACTGAATAAAACAGAAAAGAGTTTCAGTAACATCAGAAATTACATATCACCTCCAGGAAATAATCTATATACAAGAACTGCTATAATTTAAATTTCCTCCAAGGCAAAACCCATTAAGTTAAAAATAGATCTGAACTGTTTTCAGTTGAGCACACTCAGACTCTCAAGGATTTGGGATTTTTGCAATTAAAAGTTATGCACCTTTATAAAGTCTCATTTCTTTACTGCAATGTATTCTTGCACTGCACACAATGAAGCCAGAAAGTAAGCCAGCAAAGCAATGTCTTTAAATATATTTTGCCTGTCTCTGTTCCAAGCCAAATGTCTTTTAGACTGAACATCACAACTGCAGGTTACAATGGCTGCTGGTATCCACTAAGCAATAAAATTTGGGCATCTAGGTCTCACAAGTATCACATGAAAACATTTCTGCCTGTGTCACCACTGTCAAGTGGTACATTAGGAAAGGCTTGAATTCTTCTGTGACAAGTTGTCTATGGAGAAAGCTGGCCCACCATCTCCTCCTTTCTAGTTACGGTTACAGCAAAGAGTGGAAAGAGGATTAAATGGTACAGTCCCACCATCAAATGGCACCACTGCCATGTTCACCACACACCAAGTCCTGAAGTGTCACATCCACCTGCTTTTTGAACACTTCCAGGGATGATGATTCAACCACTTCCCTGGACAATTTGTTACAATGCTTGACAGTCCATTTCATGAAGAATTTTTTCCTAATATCCTATCTAAACTTCCCTTGGTGCAACTTGAGGCCATTTCCTCTCCTCCTGTTACTACCGCGGAGAAGAGGCCAACCCACACCTCACTACAACTACACTTCTTTTAGGCAGAAAGAGTGAAGAGAGGTATGGTCCCTCCTGACTTAACAATTCTAGTTCCTTCAGCTGTTCCTCACAAGACCTGTGCTCCAGACCCTTCACCAGCTCCACTGCCCTACTCTGGACACACTCCAGGACCTCAATGTCTTTCTTGTGGGGATGGAACCAAAACTGAACACAGGTCTCAAGGTGTGGCCTCACCAGTGCCAAGTACAGATGAAATGAACCTGTAGCAGGGTAATTGTTTCCCCCTGATACAAGACACTCAATCTAGGTTTGACCCTCAGAACCATCACAAGGGGTTTCAATCTAAACAGAGTAAGATTTTAAAAGCAATGCATTAGAAGACAGTGAAATAGTTGAGGATAAAACAGTTCTGAACCCATGGTGCATGTATTAAATGATGCTAGAGTTTTACCTAAAAGATCCTCCCTGGTACTCTTCTGGTAACAATTTTCCATCTCTGGCCTTCTTTGCTAGAGCCTACAGAAAATGAAAGAAAACAGGCAGAGAAAAGAAAAAAATTAGTGTGTTGTAATAGACCAATTCTTTTTATTTCAGTAAGACATTTTTAAGTACCACAGAGACATTAGGTAAGCAAAAGTCACTTGCTTTTGGATTTAGAGAAGCACCTCAGCAACACTGTTGTTCTATCTGCAATGATTTGGCAAAGAGACTAGGACGCAAAACTTCATTTTCCCACCAATATTGGCTGTTCAATAAAAGCTGTTCTCTCACCTTCCAAATATTGTTCCTGTTTTTACAATGAAACCACCATTCTCTCTGGTGGTTTTAGATTATCTAGCAAAATACTGATGAGATAAATTAATAGTATTCCTAACATATTTGTTTAAAGAAACTAACATGTACCATTTCAGACCTTTCCACCAGACTGAATGAATATATTTCTCCCAGCTAAACATTCAACCACCTTTAGAAGGGTGCCTTTAAGGTCACTTCTTCTGTGATCTCCATTTCATTTGTGAGACTTTACTTTAAAATTCAACAGAAGAAAGCTTCAAATACAGCCCAAGTTCGTACTATGTTCCAAGATACGATCACAGAGCTGTACAAAATTCTAAAATTCGTAATAAGCATGTAAAAGTTACAAAGATAAACTAAGCTTTAGTTTAGGTTTTTTTTCATCTCTGAATAATTGGTGAAGACAATAGCCATGGGAACAGTATTCACACAACAGGATCAATAGAAGCGTGATGCGTTTGTGCAATTGCATTATTTGAATGATGACAATCCAGTGCCAGGATGCACATGACCTGGAAAGAAGTCAACATTAACATGCAGCAGAAGGGGACAGATAAGCAATTACACAAAGACAGTGCCTGCCAAACTACAAGGGAGACTGACAGAGAAGCATCTGCAGTTCCGGTGTGTGCACATCATTTATTTCAGTGATTCAGTGAGGAAGCTGAAAAGTAAAATGATGATAGTGTGGACACCTATGTCACACACATTCCAGCTGAAAGGCAAGGGGAATGCTCACTATCATGGCCCCATTGAACGTAGCACAAGCTGCATTTCCATTGATCTGTGGTAAGAGAGGTTTGCAATACTGCACACTATTACAGGTATTGGGGATTATAATGAAAGCACAACACTGAACAATGCTTCTCTTCTTGTCATTCTATCACTAACCTCACAACAACCTCAACTGACCTTCCTCCTCAACTGGCTACTAGTGTAAGGAATTGCTTTCACAACACATTCAGCATAAAGTAAGCAATATGGACTGGAAAAAAAATCTTAAAAGACACCCATTGATGAATGTTTTGTGGTATAACCCATCTTTTTCTGCCACAACTTTTTGGCTGTTCCCCTCCATCAACACAGACTACTATGGCTTCTATAGTTTCACACAAAAGGCAAAAATTTATGAAGTGCAGTACTGTCTAGTTTGGGGACACTTTTATGTCCTAGGACTGCATTCCTCAGATGCTGTAGGTCTTTGATTAGCACTCGTTAAATGACAAAAAATGGCCTGTCTTGGGACACTTCATCATTCATTCTACTTTTGCCTGCCAAGAACCACTCCTTTATCTGGTAACAACTGCCACATATCACTCTGACTGGCACCTGGTCTATGCAAAATACTGCTCATTAGTCTGAGGAGTTTAATGTTACATCCTTAATTGAACTGCATATCGGAAAAAAAATGCAGACAGAAATATGTTCCATAATATAACTGCAAAGAGTAGAAAACGCAGACACAAGACATTTTCTGGGAAAGGGAAAAAACACAAAAAAACCAAAATCTCAAACCCCAAGATTGGGAATACTAATGAAACTAGCATTAAGTAGCATTCTTTTGAGGATTAAAGAATTTCAATTATATTAAACTGCAAAAGTCTGTACAGGTTTATTTTTCAAGCAGTCTAGCCACCATTCAACTAAATAACACAATATTATTGTTGATGAAAAATGCAGTTGCAAAATTAACAACAATTTTGAAGGGTAAGTAATGCTGAAACCGCTTTAGTTCCACTGCCTTTGTTATTACTGATGTGTATCTGGGTCACGCTATGTTTTCTGCTACAGAAAACCATACAGCTGCTCCATTCCTCAGCCTGCTGTACATTTCAGACCCACCTTTGCAGAGGCAGCAATTTCCTTTATTCCCTTGGCAGCAACATCTTTTATGATTGGCGTAATGAGCCCTCGGTCCGTTGCCACGGCAATGGAGATGTCAATGGACTGCAGCCGCCTGCAGGCTTCCCCATCCCACGTTACATTCACATCTGGCATTTGCTAAAACACAGACAGACAAAAAAAAGACAGCTGTTAGAAGAATAACAGTGCAATCAGTTATTAAGAAAAAGGAAATTCCTTTAAGACACATAGCTACCTAAAGGCACCCACCAAGCGAATTAGCTTGCTGATTTTATTAATTTTTACTTCATCAAAAAGAAGGAAATGTGTGCACCAGAAACTAAAAATGGCAGGACAGACAGAAGTTTGTTTGGTGTTGCTAGGGAAAAAACCCCACATTACTTCAAATGTAACTAAAATTTCTTCACTGATACCACCTAATGATGGCCAGCACGTAAACCCTCAAAGCAATGCAACTTCTCCCACAAAATAAATCACAGGATGCTGGATCTTAAAGCATGGAAATGGACATCCTACTATACCCACATGTTTTTCACTGATTTCTCAAGCATGATTCCCAACAAATAATTTATGTTGCAGGTACACTCACTGTTATTCAGATGTTCTCCTAAAATGCATCAGATTATTTTTGTGGGTGGACTAAGTTAAAATTGAGATGTTCACTGATAATTTCATTTAGTTTTTTGAGTTTAATGAAATGAAAAAGGTATTCCAGAAAAATTACAGGAGGGACACAATATCAAAAGTGACTGTCTATCTAAAGTAACTGCACTCCTAGGAAGAAGTGGTATGACAGTACTCTGTGTTTCTATTCTTCAACACCAGCATGTACAGGGGAAAAAAAAAAAAAAAAGAAGGAAAGAGAAAAGAAGAAAAAAGTATGTAGTATTCTTCTTTGCAAGCTAAATAAACTTCTAGAAGTCCTAAGGTTTACACAGTTTTAAGATGCTCTCAAGCAGGTGCTGTGCAACTCAAACTCTTATATAAAAAAGGTATTCAAAAGAGACTGTAGGGACAGAATTTGTCACTTCATAAATGAAAGGACAGCTGCTATAGGAGGTTTTGCTACAAAGCCCAGCCACTTGAGGATATCAGCCTGGAAGTTTTACTTCCTTTCTGCACCCTTCTCCCTCCTTGTACCAGAAAGAAGAATGGTTCTACTGGGCAGTCACCTGGTGAGCCCACTGGCACATTCATAAAATCTTGCCTGTCAAATATCTAGACCAAGCTGAAACACAGAAGCCATAACTGAAGTTGTGATATCCTAAGTGAAGGAGAAATTTAGCATGTTCAAGAACCAATACAAACAGTATCTTGAGGTGTGTCATAACCTGTCAAACCAGCTGCAGTCAGCTCATTAGAGCTAGAACAACACATTTTCCATTGTTCAGAAATAAAGTAGTAACAAAATATTCCCTGAAGAGCACTCAGAAAAGAGTCAATGAAACTGCCTTGAATTTAAACTTGAAGATGTATTCACACCACCCAGCTTCAGGGAGGAGAGGTAGAGGTGGAAGTGGGTTTTCTTTTTTTTAAAGCAGTTGCCCACATCTTTCCCTAAAATACTGACAGAAAGTAGAGGAGATGTGAGCTTGATCATGAACTTGTTTCCTGATATACTGAGTTAAATCTGTTGGGTCTTGTTTAATGTATTATTTTAATAGTCAAACAAATGCTAGCTTAGATTTCTAACAAAGCAAGAGGATAGAAGAATTTTATTGATTACTTCCATATCAACACAATTTTATTATCAGCTCAAAAGCTAACAGCCCCCTCAGAAGACAAAACACAAAACCTCTTGCTCTCTGTCTCCTGTTCCTTTTACCTGCTCTCTGGTGCAGAGATAAGTTATCCAATACTCCCAGCAGTTTATGGTAAACTTTGGGTATCACTATTTCCTCACAAAAGGTTTCATTAGACCACTAAGAAAGCTTCTTGTTATGTACACATCTAACAAAAGCACAGCACATATTTAGCTCCTCCTTTTGGTTTTGGTATTAACTCGCAGGTTTTTTTCCAGTCTAAATAAGGCCTCCAATTTCTCTCAGGCACTTGCTTATGAAACTGTTTAGAATCCTGTCTATTTCCTGTCCAAATTATACATTGAGCTATACCTCTTCAAATTATACATTAATATTTAGTACATGTTCAGCTAGAAATCTGTTAAGTCTTTTCCAGTCCAGTGTTCTCTCAATTCCATACATCCATAGGAACAGGAACACTCCTCCAACTTAAACATAAATTCCTCTCAACCTTTTAACAGTTTGAATTATCCTCACAAATGAGAAAACCAGCTCTCACATCCTTTCCAATGTTTTTATATTATTGTGAGGTAATCCAGGCCATGAGAATTCCTAGCAATGAGCAGAGTGGTTGCCAGAAGAATTTTTATTTCCAAGCAGGTATCACTCAATGCGCCATCAGAATACACCTGAGGTAATAACAAGGTTTGTGTGAGACTTAGATAAAGACTTGCTTATAACTAAAAGAAATAAGATGTACCTAAGATTAAATTAATGATCTTGGCAATGGCTGTAGCCTGCTGACTAAACAACTACTATGATTTGCAGATGTTAACTGCAGTAAGTGGATCTCCACTAAGAAGTTCTCATTTTTATAGTTCACAGTATAGACAGTGAAACCTGGAAACCTTAAAAAACCTGACAATAAGTAATACAGAATTACAGCTTTACTGTGATCCTACTCATATCTCCACATACTCAAAAAATACTTTTCTTGTCTCCTTGTCAGTTTACTACTAAAATATTTTTTTAAAGTCAATTATTTGCTTACCTTCAGAGTAACTGCTGTTGCCTTGATAATAAAATCATTTACAGATACTTTAATGTCATCTGCAAGGGGAAACAGAAAAATTTTAAAAAAGGATAATCATTGTTTGTAAGATTTGCTTTATCAGCATTTGTGTGATGACAAGATTCTAGTGATTCAGCAGATTTATTTCTTTGAAGCATTAACAGAAAGTCACTTATCTTCCAAATCCAATAATTAAGAGGGAAAACTTTTTCCCCCCTTGAGACAAAAGGCATATCCATCAAGAAAAATCTCATGCAAAGGCACTCAGAGTTTCAGGAGACTAAAACTGGTAACTAAAATCAGGAGTGGCATCAGAAGCAGGGATAAGAGATACAAAGCAGATTAGGCCATAAAATTACCCTGAAATGCACATATTTACACAATATTTACACAATATTAAACTCATCATTCTCACAATACAAAAAAACTACATTACCCTTCCACCACCATCACCACTGTCAGAAAAACTGATCAAGTAGCAAAACTGCCTAATTTTCAAATATGGTTTATGGCATGTAACATACACATCTTTAGAAATATTTTTGCAAGGGAAAATAATTTATAAATAATTATATCAAGTGAAACATTAAGTCATCACAAATTTAGAGGAGTGAACCAAGTATTCACTTACCACATAACTGGCCTGCAACATTTGCCATGATTAGTAATCTATGTGTAAGAAGAGAGACAGCATTCCAACAGAACATAATGGAACTTTCAATTCTATGCTGCACTGACAATTTCACATCAGACAAACCTGTACCTTCATCATCAAATATACACTGGTTTCTGTTTACATGCTACATTCCTAACCCTTGGCAAAAATGTCACTGTCTGGTACTAGAGCAGGAATACAGTTAAATGATCCACATCTGGTAATATTTTACCCTGCATCAGTGAAGCTTATAATAGTAGAAAACCCCACAATTTCCTTCAGAGGAAACATAAAAATCTACCAGGACAAGCTCTGTAATTCAGTTTCATGCAAAGACATACGGCTTTTCCACCTCTGCATTTAAAGGAAATACTCATTAAGAATCAACAACAGCAGGAGAGGTGTGAAAAATTTCAAGTGTGTATTCCTAAAATCCTTTTTTGGTTCATTCCTTATGAACTGCTGCTGTTTAAAGAAAATATCAACATCAGAAAATGTCTTTGACATTCATTTGTGAATAAGATACCATCAGGAAAATAACAGGTAGAACAATCACCTGGGTACTGTTGCATTAAAAATTAGTCACTCAAAACTCCAGCAGAAGGACGAGCTCCTGTATCATCATCTAGAAAACCTGAATACATCTGTCAAATTTAATTTTAGACCACAGAAACGAATAAACAAGCATGGGCTAGTCACTAGTACAGAACAGCTGGCCTCAGTTTCTCAATCAGTAGAGCAATAAAAATGTAAACTAAAATATTCTGTTGCATTATTCTGGATGCAGAGCTCACATGGCTTAGGAAAGCTACTATTTGAACCTATATAAGCTTTCAAACAATGGCAGTAACCATGAAGCTTTAGATCAACATTTGAAGTGTCTTAGACCTAAAATTATTTTACCCAAGTCACAGACTTAGTACCAGTCTAGGAGGTGCAGGTCTCCATCACCGAACAGAGCATCACTAGTGCTTATGCAGCCTGGTAATTGTGGAAAATAGGACTTCAGAGTGATGTGTGAGTTGCCAAAGTAACACCTCTGTCTCCCTATATCCTGACAAGCTGTCCAATTCAACAACTTCCAGGAACTACAGCTTGAGTCCAATATACTGAAAAAAAGCCTATTTGAATGCATAATGATCTACCTAGACAAAATCTCCACCTCCTGGGGAAGTTTATGTAAACAGGAAAAATTAAACTATAGTATAACCACATTAGTATTACCACATGGTAAAGTAAATCAGACTACTAACCTTTGGCCAATTCTTTTCTTAATTTCAAAACAGCATCAATGGCACAGTCAGCAGCAGCATATGCATGAGGTATGGTGGTTTTAGATTCTGTTAATCTCTTAGCAATTACTCTTCGGATGTTGCTAGCTGGGATTTCTGTGAACGTGCCCTAAAGAAATCACATGGTGCATATTAAATACCAGGACAGCAATCAGGTCCCCTTTGCTGAAAGTACTCCAGCATTTATGCATTAGCATCAGTGACTCCTGCCCATGTCTGCTATCCCTTAGGTATGTATCCAATGTGCATCCCCCACGTAATGTATCCAAAAGTGACACATTCCAATTACTGAAATCAATATGACAAAGACCATTGAGTGTTCTAGTCTATTCCTATTAACTGGGATCAACACAACAGGTTTTACATAACAATTCCATTTTATTGTATAGAATTAACCTTGCTTAAAAAAAATAATCCAAATATTGAGGCATTTATTTTCAGCCAGAGTACATAGGCACTGTTCCATCTTCCAGACTTGGCATATTGCTCAGATTATGTTTTTCGCCATTTAAATTATAAAAAGAACACCTCCTCAGTAAGCTACTGCTTTTTCAATTCCCTGTGTAATTTCTTAAGACAGGCTTTATTGCATCTTTTCTGTTATTCTTCTCTCTCCTTCAATAATGTTTCAATTGCCAACTTTTTCCTAGAAGCAGGTCAACTTGCAAGAAATCTCTTAAAATATTAGTGACTACAGAAGGCAAGAAGATAAATGATTCTGTATACTTATATAATTATTCTGTATACTTAATCTTTAGCACATATCCCTTGAACATACAAGGATTCATAGAATCCTTAGTACATATTCAATAGTACTCAACACACAATAAATTGCAATATGTATGTTCCGATGCAATCATAGAAACATTTTATTCTGTAATGGATCCAAGTCTGAACTTTTGAGCTGCTTGGCTCTTTGTACAGTGCAAAAAAAGGGCAGCATTTTCTGAATATTATGAATTGTAGCTACATTGCAAACTTCAGACTATAAAGATAAATCTAATTTAGTTCTAGAGCCACAAAATGTTTTTCACAAAAGCTTTTCAATTTCTACTGATGTCTATTGCAGCAAAGGCATTTATTCTTTAAAAAAATATTTTTTGGTATTTCCAACATTTCAACTTAACATAGAAACTTACTTAGGTTATAGAGTTTGCAGAATTACTCTCCAAGGCAACCACCAAGAAGCCTTTTCCTTCCTCACTTCTTGACAACTCATTAATGGACACTTATATCTTGCAGGAAAGCAAACTAATTAAGTACAGTAAAAATAAATCATCATTCTAGTTTCTCCAAGGCCTGCAATATAAATTTTTCCATCACTTTAATTTGCAAGCTTAACAAAATAGTATGCAGACCACCATTTCAAGGATTTCACAGTTTTAATTACATTGCCTTAGAATCACAGAGACATACTAAAAACTGCACATCCCAGAGCTTGGCATATGGGTGGCCTTAGTTTCCTTCCTCTCTCTAGATCTAGAAGTCTCAGAGCTACTGAAGCAGCTTTTGCACTGTTCAGCTGTAGCAATGCTGAAATCTTAGCAGAAGTGTTACCAGTGCAGCAGGTTGTCCTGGTTTGGAAACTGGTGGAATTGCTGGCCTTGGATAAGAAGTCATGGCTGGTGCTTGTGAAGGAGAAGGCACTGCAGCAGGAGCTGGAGAAACCACAGGTTTCAGTTCACTGGGTTTACCTTTCTGCTTCTCTTGCAGAAGTTTGAGAGCATCCCTGGGGATTAAACACAGTGAAATACTGACAACAAAGAAACTATTTAACAATTACCTGAGTATTACTATTCCATCACTTATTCTATTTAATTAGCCACTTCCGTACACTTAAATTTCTGCTGCCAAACCAAACATTAAGAAGGTGATTATTATTAGAAGATATTAATTTTGTGCTGCCTTTGTGGTATCTTTTTAGTAAATTCTCATTAACTTCTATGAATAAAAGGGCCTGAATATGCAATAACAGAAAACATTTGTGTTAGAGAAGCATAACAATCATCATCACTAACTGCAAGCATGCAAAGTGATTTTTGAAATGCACTGACAATTCTTCTAAATGAAAGAATACATTTATTCAGGCTACAAAGTCTAAAGTAAAAGCTGTTTTATCTGTTGTATTTGTAATAATCTGAATTTAATGTAATTACTTAGTGCTAAGAGGAAACTGAGTAATACATTTATCACTCATTTCTCTACACCTTTCTGACAAATTTGCAGAGTGAGGCACAGATGTTATACAGACCCATACTTTCTAACACCACACTGGAGATACAAAGCCAAAGCATTCTGCAAGGATTCTTTACTGATACAGCTACCAAGACAAAATTTTCCTGTTGTGGGCACAGTATGACAGAGAGGAGAGACTCCCATCTCCAAGCCAAGACACTGTGTCTGCTCCAGGTGCACTGCACTCAAAGAAACAAGCTAAAGACCAGCACCTATGAGGCGCAACAGCAATAACTGCATTTCCACCACCCCTGCCAACGGCAAGGCAAGTCAAATGTAGATCTCTCTTTATTCTCCAGATCCGCTAACAAATGCCTGTATAATATACCCTAGACAAATCTCTATGATTTCACCAAGACACAGCATGTACCTAAAAGTTCATTTCCACAAATTGGCAGAGGAAATTAAAATAAATTAAAAAACAGACTCCTTACAACACTTCCAAGGTTTTGAAACACAAGTCATAAATACTAAACAAAGCTACCTAATTTCAGTACTGCTTGAGAGACTATTCTTGAGTGAGAGCCAAGAGTTTGTTAATTAAATCTTTATAGAAAGAACAAAATCTCAGAACATTATGCATTCTCCATTCCTCCTAAGAAGTAGTACTCCAGAAACAAGAATTAAAAATCGAAAACCTCTGCAGAATGCCTCTTACCATCGCTGACTCACTTCAATTTATTTTTACCTTCAATACATACTTCAACAAACAATATTGAAACCAAAAAAAAGCAAATGAGCTCAAGATAAATTTTTTCCTAATTAAAAGTAGTTACTTGTTTTCCCAAATTAATATGCTCACCAAGATTTGTTTTAAAATTAAGTATTTATTATTTGACACAACTACTGTTGTGTCCCTACTATCAGGGAAAAATATCAGATTGGATAGAATGAAAATCATTCCATAGCATGACAATTTGAGCCATAAAAAGTAACAGCATGACATAATGCAAGCTTTTTCGTTAACATTTAGAAGCTACCAAAAATTTGTTAAGGGCTTGCACTTGGCAGTCATAGGAGAGACCATCTGGTTTTGGTGGTTTTTAGTGTGTTAATTGGAAAACATATTGCCAAAATTAAGCTTATTTTTAGATTAAAAGATTCGCTCAATATTTTCTGAAACTAACTTGTACAAAAGGCACATATATAAAAATCAAAGTTCACATGTATTTGTTGTACATACATATGAATAGAGATCCTCCATCAATTCCAAATTATTTAAGTGGCTAAGAAAAACAGGTACAGCAGTGTTATGACTGTCATGGTTGCAAAACTGCATATAAGCAGAATATATGCAGAGTTAGAAGAGGCATCTAAGCATATAAAATTAAACAGCTTTAAGTTAAAGTCAGGTAAGTAGATATTTTATTACAACTGGAAAAGGAAGGGTTGGTCACATCTTTCCAACAACTCTATAAACTTCTATCAACATGGGTCAGTAACAGAGGAAGAGAAGAAAGTCAACAAACATCAAAGAGCAGCCTACTTTGCAGAAAAGATGAAAGTTTAGTAAACATTTATTAAACCAAAATATGCTTACCAAACTGTTATTATTAGAAATATGCAGATTCTGGCAACTTTGTTAGACTTCAGTTTACCACTACTACAGAAGCATGTAGTCTTTTTACTTCATGTTACCCAAAACCCAAAGAATGGTGAAAGTAAACTGAGTATTTTGTGTTCAAATACTTGATACAAGTTAGGTTACAGACACCTAAGAATCACTGAGGATCCAACAGTGCAACAAGAGATGCCTGGATTGACACAAGCTTCCTGTGGTGGCAGTTACTGTTACTAAATTGCACCCAACCCCTTTCCTATGTTTCATATTCCCTTTCCACGTGTTTACGCCTGTTTACTCATTCATAGTTTCCCTGCAAGAAGGCAAATGGGTAGCAGAGATTCAGAGCACATCAAATACCTCCAGGTATCACATTTACTGCACTATCATTGTAGAAGGAACTCATTCCTCCTACATAGCAGGTAACAAATTGCACACAGCAGAGATCCCAGGGTCAGTTCATATTCCATACATACACATGGCTTTCATCTCCAGAAAAAACAGCACTCCATGGGTGTGCTGTGCCTTCTCTGCAAGCTGAAAATGCCTGAGCAACTCAGAGATCCCAAGACACTCTGACTTAACAACAGCTGGGAGCAACAGGGCCTCAGAAAAGCACAGTTCTCAATAACCAGCCTCTTCATGGCTGCATTTATAAATCCCTAGACAACTATGAAATAGAATGGGAAAGGGCAGTGGTAGCTGAAACAATCCATTTTAATACAGCCCTCTCAAACAGTGTCTGAGGTGATGAGTAGAAACATGGTATAATCTTTGACAGAATATCTGAGTTACTTTGTACTGGCACACCAATCTTCTAGGATATTTCTAGGACATTTTTGAAGAAAATTATATTAAGTGATATATGAGGATATTACTTAGAAATAACAAAAAAAACCTCTGGCATTCCTTAAAAAAAAGAAATCACACACAAAGCCAACAACAAAACAGGCAAGAAAAAAAACAACAGTAATTCAGCCTTGAACAGACACATAAGAGAAATATAAATAAAAATATCCAGATCAATAAAATAAAGTATTGGCCTACTAAGTGAGAGGGTCATGACAGAGAACACCAGTAGAGTGAAAGTTCCAACTGCTGTTGCAAGTTTTACAGTGAACTGAATTTAAAGATAGAAAGTTGGGGGAAAGAATCTTGCTTGTTTATGTAACTTGCTATCTTTCTTGCTTGTAGTCTGGTGAGTGCAGCAAAGGAAATATTTCCCTGAATATCTACAGCAGCTCTCTATAAAAATCTGCACATTTCATTGCAAACTGAATATAATAACAGTCTGTAGGCATCTGAAAGATTTCAAAAGAATGGTTAAAAAACCCCAGACATTGTTTATCTTAAACTGACATTTCATAGTCAAATCTTTTGTATGAAAAAAACAGTTTGAAAAAGAAATTATTTTGCTAGACAATTCTCATAACTACAGAAAAATCTTTGCTAGATCTCCATGACAACTAGGAAGTGTTAATTTGTTAGCTCAAAGTCCTAGAGGGTTTCCACCTGCCATAGCCTCATTACACACCATAAATTACCATTACACTTACATAACTAAGAAAGAACTCTGTCTGATGATTTGCTGTTACATAGCACATTCTACCTATTCAATTCCTTATTATATCTCAATTCAGCCACAGGTCATGAGGAAAAAAAAAAAGTTTTGAAAAACTGTCAGCCACTTTTCTGGCTCCAGTTCCAAGTTACACTGACCTGGTCCTGGTTGTCTGTAAAAAATAACAGTAGCCAGCAAAGTCTGTGTAAGTGAATGATGGTATTTGTCAAAAGAAGTATTTTTCCTGAGGAAAAAAAATATTTATTTCTGCCAAAATCCTCACTTCCAATAACATACGTACTCATGTGAAGAGAATGCATCATTTCAAGGCTAAATGCACCAAATCTACCACATCTTTTCGTACTCAACTTTCTCACTCAAAGGCTTGAGTGCCAATCATTATATTGCAATACTCAAAAAGGTATAAAAACCTACTAGTTCATAATAAACTACACCTTGGTAAACAAACATGTTTTAAATCATAGTGAGGAAAGAAAATTGGGAGAAAAACAGAATTCTGGAATTTCTTATCATTACACTTCATTGCTCTCCCCAGCCTAATAAAAATAGGAAAAAAATTAAAATTCTTACAGATTTCAGAACAGAACTACAGGAAAAAAAAGCAAAAGATCTGAACTCCCTGAAGAAAAGGAGTTGAAGAAAATACCAGAAAACTGGTTTTTATTTGGGCTCTGTGTGCATCTTGGGAAGTAAAATTCTAGAGATCCACAGTGGTAGCTAATAGTGCTGCTTAGGAGGCAATAGGCACCATTAGGCTGAGCTGCAGGAAATGTGACAGCAGTACCACACAGCTAAGAAGAAACTTAAAAAATACAAATATGTGTTTTGTTTTTTTTCTAATTAAGGCCTTCTTCAAATACTGCCAAATCCATTCTCCCTATCTTTTCAACAGATTTTTCAAGTTTAACTATACCCGTCCACACCAAAAAATGGAACAAAGACATGGCTTTTTTAATAAGCAAACTTTCATCTTATGGAGGTTACTCTAATATCAAAAGTTGTAGGTTTACTAAATTCTCTACATACTCTTTAGTGAAGATTCCTCGAGGCCCAGTAGGTGTAACATTGCTTGGATCTAGTCCGTGTGTCTCCAGAATGTTGCGAGCTGCGGGACTCAAGCGAACCCTGAAGAAATGAGGGGGAAAATTTAAATTATTTAAATAGCAAGATTAGCTTATTTCCTTGATGTACATCACGAGAAACTACATTTCTCTCTGGTCAACTACAAAGCACAGCACACTGGTACAGAGTAACCAGATAACCTTAATATGATTTGCTTTCTGAAATGAGGAGAAAAGCCAACATCTAGAGAAAATGTTTTAGAATTCTTAAATACAAAGCAACACATTCATAAAAAAATAAATACTTGGTTTCAAATCTTTCCACAAAAATCCCCTATTCATTATTTCCCAAAGGAGACTATATTTGCACTTCATTGAATTTTAAGAATAGTCCATTAAGCCCTTGCCAAAATAACCCCATGCCATAAGTGATCATTTGGTTCCAAACATGCTGATACGTCTCTAAGAGTTGCAGTGAAACAGCACTTCTGTTCTTTGGTACTAAAATGAAAGACACAATCCTTCCAAGGATCCTTTTGTGGATCATCCTCCTGCTGCAGGTAATACCTGGGCAATGACCTCAGCTGCCATCCACCTGCATGAGAAAAGCCTAGATGTTGGCAGCATTTAGAACACAGCAAACCAGCAGACAGAAAAGATAATGAGGTTTGGGAGGAAAAAAAAAATAAGCACAAGTAAGGAGTGATACCTCCAAACAGGATATATCCTGGGACACAAAGTGATTATAGATTATTGCTACCTGACTAACACCCTGGAGCCGACCCCTCCTCCAAGGTGTTTGCAATGCTTAGAATACCAACAAATCCAAACCAAACTAACAAAGAGCACATAAATTGACTGGTTTAAGTTTTTTGCACTCCACTGTTATGAAAATATTAGAATAATATTTTTTTAATGTCGAAAATGCAAGAGCTTGTAAGGACTTCGGAGTGTGCCGTTTCTTTATTTTTTCTCCTCAAATAAATAGAAAACAAGTCACAGGTACACCTGGCATCTGATGCATAAGCACTATTGTCCATCCTGTATTAGCACAACTTCTTTCCAAACTAAGTTTAGTATCCTTCATAATTTAACTGCAGGACAGAATATAAGTACATTTAATTCTATTAACATTGTGCTGTTTGAATTGACTTACTGGGCTTATGAGCAAAGCAATAGTCTAGGCCTGCAAGGTTTATCTTCTCAGTCATACTGAAACACTCTCAAAATAACAGCTACTAGGTAAAAAGGGACAAAAAGTATTTCTTGGTTCAGTTCTTCTGATCTAATGAAGAGTTCCGTTTCATAACAAACATAGAAACTTACTGCAATTTCCCAGGCTGATGTTGCAGTTTAGGAGGGGCTGAAACTGAAGGAGCTGCAGGAGCTGAGGCAGGTGCTGGTGGAGCCACAGAAGGTGGACTTCCAGCATCAGCTGGTATTTCAACTTGCTTCCAGTCCTGGCCTTCCTCTACCAGCAGACCAATTAGTGAGCCCAAGCGAACATTTTTGCTTCCTTCTTCCACCTAAATTAAGAACATTAAGTTACATATTACACTGTCTGCTCTGATATGACTAAAACCAGTAGACATCAAAGTTTCAGGCATATTAATGACAATTCATCAGTAAGATATATCCTATTTTATTGCTACTATTAATAAGATATTTCAAGACTGAAATTAATTATAATTGCTATTATAAGGAGAGGAACATTAAAGTATGCCCCAAACCCCATACACCTAAAGTCAGCACTCAGAAATTAAAGTAACTTTTTATACACACAGCCTTTGCAGCTCAGAACTAGAATAGAAAAAGAAAAATTATTACAATTTTGCTTAACTTTTCATCTCCTAGATTTTTGAGTCACTGCTACATTTTTGTTACTCACAATAAGAAAACCCCTGCATAAACCTCAATGAACCCTAGAATCTCAGATTTAGAAAGAGCTGAAATAAATAGAAGGACTCTAGGGTGCTGGACGCAAGCTAACAGTGTGGATTAGCAGCCCAGAAAGGCAAATGCAGGACTGTGGCCAGCAGGGCAAGGGAGATGATTCTGCCCCTCTACTCCATTTATGTGAGGGCCCACCTGCAGTGCTGTGTCCAGGTCTGGGGTCCTCAACAAGACATGGACCTGTTCAGAGTGGGTCCAGAGGAGGGCCACAAAGATGACCAGAAGGCTGAAGCAGCTCTCCTACAAAGACAGGCTGAGGGAGATGGGTTTGCTGAGCCTGGAGAAGAGAAGGCTTTGGAGAGACATTCTAGCAACCTTCCAGTGCTTAAGAGGGTCTTATAAAAGGGAGGGAGAGGGCCTTTTTATACAGGCAGGACAAGGGGCAATGGTTTTACAATCAGAGAGGTTTAGATTAGAAAGAAATGCTTCACTCAAAGGTGGAAAAGCACTGGAACAGGTTGCCTGTTAGGGTGGTGGATGCCCTATTCCTGGAAGCGTTCAGGGCCAGGTTGGATGGGGCCCTGCACAACCTGATCTAGTGAATGGCATCCCTGGCACAAGATGATTTTTAAGGACTCTTACAAGCTAAAACATTCAACAATTCTATGTAGCCAAGAAGAGTCAAAAAAATCCTAGCTTTGCTACCAAACCAACAAAGCACAGGCAACCGTGACAGGGGAAAAAAATTGGAGATAAGGTGAACAGAGAATAAAATTCCCTTGCAGCTTTTGCCACTGCAGCATAATGCTTTAGTCACTAACAAATACACACTGAAGTAAATGTTTATTTCCTCCACTGGGAAGAAAAAGAGACTGAACTTGCACTGGCTCATTCTGCAGTGGAATTTTTATACAAAGTATTTTCCATACCAATTCTTATTTAGGTCATGAATGAGAAAATGGTAACAGATACTAATGTTAGGGAAACTTTCCTGTCTGACCATCCAGGAGCCATTCTGGCAGTCAGTCTCACCACATGAGGAGGGACCAAAGCCCCTTCAAAGTGGGTGGCTCCAGTAACCCCATGGGTGCCTGACCTGGCTCCCTGCAAACCCTGCCCCCACATTCAGACAGGGCTTCCTCACCAGATTGACCTGGGTTTTCCACAGCAGAATCTCAGACACCTGGATCCCTAAAGCAATTTCAATTGTGGCCCAGTAACACAAAACCAGCTCAAGCTGGTGCCTCTGGGGAGGGACCACAAAAAAAGGAATTCCCATGCTTTCATACCTTCAGTCTGGGGTCTTCCTACTGAGTCCTTGGCTCCTGCTGTGTCCCAGTGTCCAGTCCCCTGGCTGGTGCCACAGGTCCCTGTGCCCTTTGCTGTGCAAAGGATCAGCACCCAGTAAAAGCCCCTTTTCTGGTGTTCCCACCACATCCCCCACCCAGGGAAAAACCTGCAGCTGCACACCCAATACCTACTCTAAGTCTATTCCTCAACAATTAATGACAGTTCCTAAACAATCATTCATCATCTGTTATGTTCCAAATTGAACCATATTTTAGGAAGAAAAAAATCAGTGTTAATTTAAGAAGCAACTCAACTGAAAGAATAGTCATCATTCTGAAATTACCCTTCTAATATTTCATTCAGTTATTTAATCTTTTACTGCATTTTACACTGAATCAGATGTGATCATTAAAAGACCTATTCAGACAGAGAAGAAATATATATGCATGAGTTTCTATTTTACTGTTAGCCTGTTTTTCCTAAACCATACATAGATTATACAGTCAAGAAAAACCAAGAAGGGTTACAGAAGTTGAATTAATTTGAACCTCCTAATGAACCTCCTATCTTTAAATGCAAAACCCAAAGCATTAAGCAGTGTGCTCATCTGACCCAAGTTTTCCATACTGAACTCTGTCAAGATGGTTCAGAATTGTAGCTGGCATCAAAGGCACAAACTTTTGTCTCATTTCTTTAGGAAGTGAGTGAAATCCAGCCAGATGATAGCTCAGAGGCATAAAACATTTTTAAATTCCCATTAACTACATCACATGTGAAAGTTCTGAGTGGCCCTTGGAAGCACAATCTTTTCAATAAGTAATCATCACCTCATCCACAAGCCTGGCACAGCTCATTTTATAAGCCTTACACAAACAGCTACTGAACATCTAATACAGAGCAGAAATATCCACCAGATAGTGCAGAAAGACAACCAAAGATCAAACACTAGAGAAAAAAAAATCTGAAAATTTCTGACCTTATTGGTCTCTAGTTATTTTAGTTTCTGAAACATCAGGTTTTCTCTGTACTTTTTAGGAGACTGGAATAAGAGCCTGTCTATCCTGTACTCTAACTCTTAGGCCCACCATTTCTAGATTCAGGGATTAAAAGAATCCATTAAAAATTGGGTTTGCATAATGATCTGTTCATGTTACTCCAACAAAGCTGCCTCTCTTCCCTTATTCTGAAAGATGTTATAGTTATTTCTACCTCCTGGCATCTCCTTCTCAGGTTCAGCTCTTGGCATTGGATTGTCACTGGATCATATAGATACAACTAAGGCTGAATGTCACTGCTCCATGACACTGATATCATCTAGCTGCTGCAGAGTCTGGCTTTGATCTATCAAAAATGTGCCACAAGAGCAATGCACAGAGAAATTTTGAAATTTGCAATGCATTTGAAATACAAGACAGGAAACAAAAACCCCCACAGCTTCTGAAATACTAATGTTACTTGTAGCCATCATGAATTACTATCAAAGAAACTAAGCAAACTTCAATTTAATCTCTCTAGGATTAAGTCTTTAATACTTTTGACAGAGAGAATCCCCGTATCTCCCCCTCACACTATCTAACAAAGCAGTGACTGCAAAGGCACAGGCAAACTGATTTTCAGAAACATTCAAAACTGAAGGAGAGAGATTCAAAAATAGTGAAAGCATTGCCCAGCAATTATTTAAATAACTACATGGAGACTAAACACAGATTAAAAAATACGTCTGATGTGATACTTCATCCTGGCATGGCAGAACAGATCCTCTGAAACCTATTAAATGTGTTCTTCTATAGTTGAAGACAAACTTAGCAACACAATTAAAAGAAGGAAAAGTATTTTAAAAACTTTTGTTTTAAATACAGTAGTGCTTAAATACAAGTTATTCTGCAGAATTGAAGACTAATGAGTTTTTGTAAGCCCTGATAGACTTCATTTCCAGCTGAGTTCTATCTTACATCCCCTCTCCTCCCTGTATCTCAGCCCCCTATCAATCTCAAGACTTTCACTTTGGCAGAGGATGTTGCCTTTGCTTATACAAAAATAGGAAGACACCAAACAGAACATCGCTTTCCAAATGCTGCCACAGAGGAAACTACTCTCCCTTTTCTGTTTTTGCAAAGGATAACTGTGCAAATACATGCTGATGTAAGAAAATGCAGGTATAGCAGAGATTGGAAGTCTAATATACCAATCCAAAAAGCTTTTGTAATAGCAGCCCAAACACATGTCTGACTGAGCATAGGGTAGAATTTTCTCATGGTTCCAGAAACCAGTTTGTACCTGTTCCCATTCTGCTGTTTCCTAAGTAGCTGGACTGCAATTAATACCAGCATGCCTAATTTGTATGATTATGTGATCCACACCTCATGGGTAGATGTGCCCTAGATGAGATCTCCCTAACCAGATGACAATATTTACTGAAATACTCATCTCTCATTTTTATTCATTTTTTCCCAAATTCTTGCAATTCACCATGTTGTTTAATTATCTTGGAGGGAGAGAAGAAACAGCTGCAAGACACCACCAGCTGAGACTGCTTCAGAAAATTTCCTACTCATCCCAGTTCTTGTTCTTTCTATTAAGCTTAATCAAACTAATTTTGATAGAGGAAATCATTAACTCCAAGAACTCTTCTCTGGGTCAGCCCATGTTGTATAACATGCCACCTTGAATGACTAGCACAAGACAACCTAGCAGAGAGATGACACATCCTGGGTAAAGCACCACCCAAAATTCCAGATTCCTACTGATTGTTAACTGTTTTCCTATAACTCAGAGTAAGAGGTGTCATAAACTACAACATTTTGTGGACATAATTCACCAGGTGTAAAACATACAAAACAACAGCTTAAGTGAAAATCCATTAAATATATACAGAATCATGTACCATGTACCAATAGTCTGGTACACACATGGCACAAATGGGGCAATTATTTCTCCCCAGGAATACAAGTGCATATGTCTGAAGGCTGAGCAGAAATTCAGCTATCTAAACTAGTTTTTGAGGCAATATGCTAAACAACAGTCTGAAGTTATAACACCCTACTGAGAAATGCAGGATTCCTACCAGTATTTTAGCCAATATGCCATCATCACTTGATTCCATGGTAACCACTGCTTTGTCCGTTTCAATTTCACACAATGCATCTCCAACATTCACTGTGTCACCTGCAAAATACAACAGAACTTAAGAATACTTACCCTAAACTTCCTTTCAGATTTGTTTAACCATGGAAGATAGATATTCACCAGAGAATACAGTTATTTTGTATTCCTTAATAAATTTTATACCTGGTTGATCCCCTATCATTACTTATCATATTGTATCTTTCCTTTCCAAATAAAATCATCAAGATTCAAGAATCACAAGCTGCTGTGACAGAACACTGACATGTTCCCAGTACTGATGTTTTCAGCAGACTTTCCAAGGGGAAGTACAATCTTTTCAATAAGTAATCATCACCCCAAAATTTATTTTCCCCATACTCAGTAGCACTGCCATGAATAAAATACTGAGCCTTCCATATTCACTGCTAGCCACCAGTCAGAGCAAGCTATCTAAAACTGTTTAGGACAATGGTATCATAGTTCAGTAACTGGTGTCTACACTATTAGAGAAATTCAGATAAACCTCAGGAATTTTAATGTCTTTGGGAAAGCACAGCTGGAAGCTTGCTTAATCTCCTATACAGTTCAGAAAGGTCTTTTCAAGCATTCATTCATACTTACTAAGTGAAATAAAAATATGCACAAGTGCTAGAAATTGCTTTTGCTACATTACACAAATCCAAGATTAATTCTGAGGCATAATTTTCCTCTGCTTTTGAAGAATATCTGTATCTGCTAGCAGATGATAAAGATATTATGTGTCTGGATTATTTCAACAAATCAATACTGACTAGATGTCCAACACTAAAACTGATATTACATTAAAAACTGTTAGATAGTTGAATGTTTTGGGTTCCAACAAAAAACAGCTTTTTTTCCTTATAGAGACATACAAGCCTAAAACATGCCTACAATTTCACATAAACTAAAATTCTAATATTTCCCCATTACCAGAAACACTACAACAGCATTACCTGTCTAAGCATTTAGCTGAACTACAGATATCACTCCATTGTGCTTAAGGAGCAGCATTAAAACCTAGTGCAGGTTACCATCTACATTTAGGTAAGAAACAACACTATAAAAAAAACCATCTCCTGTTTCAGGACTGCATGAATTAGAAAGGGAAAATGAGGTGCTGTACCTCATTTGTGTTGAATAAAAAACATCAAAAGCTCAGTTACCTACATAGTTTTATAAGTCATAAACGTTCCTATTACAGAAATTGGTAGAGAAATACACTTCATCCTTCATCTTTTTAATGTAATAATCTAACAGCCACATTCCACTTTGCAATAACTAGAGCATGAACAGTTTATAAGAGGAAGTCAAAACTCCATGCTCTATACGAGTGTTTTAATTTCACTGGATCATTAATTCAAGTAGGCCATACATCAGATCATTAGGCAAGTACTTCTCAGTTGTTAAGAAATCAAATTGTTGGGCAAATTCTCTAATTTACAGAGCTAAGATTGGCAAACAGAAAGGAGGTTAACTGTATCTTAATCTGCCATCAGACTCTAAGTGTTCTGCACCATTAAAAAGAAATCTCAGTTCTCAGAGACCAACAGCAGTCTCTCCAGCAGGGTGGGCCAGCCAAGCAAATACCTTCGTCCATGTGTTTGTCACATGTCACACCTCAACTTGGGTACCTGAAGCTGTTCCCAGAAAACTAACTTCATCTTGCACAGGGAGGGCAAGGAAGTCTTCAGAGGACTGGATAAACCACTTTTCCACTACCTTTGTCTAAATTTTCCTTTCATTGCTGCAGACAAAGTTTCCAGAAAATTGAAAGGCAATTGAATAAATGCAGGGTAAGAATCCACTTCAGTGCAGCATTCAAGTCCTGTGCCTGTTCCAGTACACAAGTGCAATAGATAGGATCATAGTTACTTTCATTAGAGATTACAGTATTTGTGATAGCTCCTAATCAATGCCCAGGTTCATGCCAATTACAAATCAGCTTTCCCAATAATTAGGATTTGAAAGAACACTTTTGCAAACCATATCTTTGCTTTTACACTTTAAACCAAGCAGTATTTGCAACAGAAGTTGCCTGAACCAAAGCTCTCTGAAATTATATATACAATGCCCTTGAAAAATTTTGTGTGGGGTTCAGGTTTTCTGTTTATTTGGTTTTTTTGGGGGGTTTTTGTGTTTCTTCATTTGTTTTTGATTTGGTTTTAATGATTGAATTCCCATAGCTAAGCTGAATGGTTAGGATCTCTACTGAAGCAGAGTTTCGTTCCAGGAAATCCGACTGGCATCCAATAGCCTTGGTGCTCTGTTCAACTACTGACAGACAAGTATCCAAATCACAAGATACAAACAGCATTTCTTAATGTTGCAAATAAAATCAGAGTTGACTGAACACAGATACTGAAGTCCCTGGAGCTGATGTCTCAAGAGGTAGCAGAGTTACACTGCATGTGGATGCTGCCAGCACTGTTGTATATTCTGTTTTCTGCCCACATTAACAAGAGGATTTTGGTCTCCTGGGCTGTCAGTCTACCAGCTTTCATCAACATTAAATTCATACATAATAAATACAAGTTTTTAGAAACATAGTTTTATCATGGTGAGAATGACTTTATTACCCACGGGAATCAACATGAAACTGCATTAACAATGAGAAGGAAAAGTAAAGCTATCAATTAAATTCAGGGCCCTCTCTTCTGTAGTAGTGAAATTATCTGTCCATCCTGTGAAACCATGAAATGAAAACATTTGAGACTTACACAAAGAACAGAAGGACTATCAACATAGTATTATACTGACCCCTTCTGGTTATACAGTGGGAAAAACATTTTGTATGCGAGCAGCTTGCTTCTGTCAACTGCTTAAAAATATTTATTTTCTTGGACATCAGATTGTCAAACATTCACAGTCAGCATTAACACTGCTTTTACATGGCAAACGCTCTAGAGGATTAAGTAGTTAAGAGCATTCCTTACAGAGAGGAGTGTAAACATTAAATCGCTTCACTATTTTCTTCAAAATTCATCTTAATTATGTCTTTATGTTTATTCTCTAGACTGTTAGAGGAAACAGAAGTATTGATAGCAATTAATTATGGTCATAGATGTGGCCAATAAGACAAAATATTATATTGGGGTATGGTCTTCTTTCTAAACAGAAAATCGAGCAATAAAAATACTAGCATAGTTTTCTTTCAAAGTCTAATTATCAATTAAGATTTTGTTGTAATTTAATTAAAACAGGTGTGAAGCTTTTTTTTCTTTTGCGTTAGGGTGGAAGGCTAGTGGAAAGACTGAGAAAAAAATTGTATCGTTTTTACATTGTAACACTGTTTTAATGAGAACAGTGGACTCATTCATGTTGGGAGCAAACTGGAATCTACTTCAACTCCTACCATGCTCTTTGTTTTCTTGTGCAATTTTGAATGCTATAATTACTGTAAAACAAGTTGATATTTAAATTTTACAACTATTGACAACTAACAAATATAAAAAGAACTTTGGATCATTCTTTCCTCTCTGCATCATCTTGGACTTTATTAACTAAAGCTTCAAGTTTCAAGAACACTGGTGCAATTTTTTTTATTGACATAAACTTCTGAATTGTTTCCAGTAAATTCTGCAAAATTCTTACTAAAAGTTTCATGAGCAAAAGACTAAGTCCACTACTGGAGCAAGAAGTTGTCTTCTAGCCACCTCTCAAAACGTATTCAAAATGTAGGAAAGCAAAGCTCTCCAGTAACACAACAATGGGAGCTGTATCAACACTTACAAGGATAAGCCAAAGGAAAAGGTTTATCTAGGCACAATAGTCAAAACATTTTAGCTATCCAAATTGTGTCTGTCAAAGATAGTAAGCTTTAAGATATTTTCTTTTCTCCAGATGTATTCATCTTTTCAGGAAATCTAAAAATGCCTGTGAACAAGATATATTCCTACCGCTATCCAAAAGCCTACAATGCACAATGAACAATATCTATCTGGAATCCAAAACTAAAGTCAAAATTCAGGTTTAATACTAAATTGAAGAAGGGACATGGCAGGAGTAAACAGGACAAAGGTCTCCTGACAGAACAGGAACCGCTGATTCTTCTACAGATCACTTTTTATTTACATACAACCTACGTGAAGGCAAAACTTGACTTTTACCCAGACTTTTTATCCAGTTGCTCCAAAATATTTTAGCATAAGCACACAGTTGTCAGAGAACAAAGTTCAGGCTTTTTTTTTGGATGAGGAGGTTGGTTTTCAGTTTGGGTTCTTTTAGGAAAAATTTCCCCATTTGGTATTAGGGTTATGGAAGGAATCTCAATTTCTCTCCATTTTAACTGTAGACTATAATTAAGGTATTAGAAAAGATATTCCAAAAATAGCATATCTTTCATGGTATTCCATAACACAGCAGAATAATGAAAGAGACCCTCTCCAAAGTCAATGGCTCTCAGACTTCCAAAGCTTCTGAGCAGCATGACAAAACTGGGAATTAAAAAACACACACTCAAACCCTGGAGGAGCCTAATGGAAATTTTTCAAAAATATGATCAATGCAACCTTTTGGAAGACAATGAAGCAAAAAAACATTTCAAGAATGAACCATTTCAAAGCAGGTATAGTTCATGATGACAGCATCCCCACACCAAATACTTTGCTTCAAAATACTGATCTATACTATAGATCACTATACTGATCTATAACCAGGAAGAATTATTTTATTTTTTCTCTTATTTTTGTCTTCTTTATTAAGAATTATCTTATTTTTACAGAGTAGATTTACATAGCTGAAAAACTACAAAGAAATGTGACCACAGAAAATGCGATCTTACCTTCCTTTTTTAACCATTTCACAATGTTTCCTTCTTCCATTGTTGGAGAAAGTGCAGGCATAAGAACTTTAATACCAGGTGTACCTGCAAAACAAGCATGTGGTTATCTCAACAGGTACTTTTTCAGTATAATTCTTTCCTCAGTTAACTGCTTAACACAAAAGAAATTAAAAGTGCATGAATCTGAAAGATAATTGAACATGGGATTCACTATGATGCTCTTTTTAAGCTTACATACAAGCAAGCCCACCAAAGAGCTCAAAGAAAAAAAGGCCCATTACAAGAGAAATGGAAATTCACAAACCCTGAATTCCTAGACCTGAAGTTTTATTGATCACATCAAAATACATCCTCCTTCTCCTCCTTGACTCAGGCTGTGGAATTTTTTCCAGATTAAAGTATATCTTTTAAATTAATAAAGCCTTTGTGATCCTTGTATCATCTGGATGCTGATGACACATCTCTTTCACTGATAAAGTTTGTTAATGTTTATTTATCATTTTTACTATAAAATTATATCTACTTTGCAGAAATTGCTTGATTTCAAGTTTCAGTGATTTTGTCTTGGCTCAGTAAACCCATATGCAGAAGCAGCACTGTGTAACAGCAACTGTGTGCCATGTTAGTGAGATTCTTCTGAGGGCAGAGCTCAGGATACAGCACAGAGCTTGGCTTCACAGCAAATTACACCGCTTGTCACCTGATCCTCTACACCAAAGAGGACATTAATATGAGAGATACTACTTTCTGAGCTTTTAAATATACTTATGAGGCCAAAAAAAAGAATCTTTCTAGATCCATTTTGTAAAAGCAGCTTTCCAGTACCTGACTTTTGAGGCTCTTTCTTGAACTATTGTTTGAATTTGTGTTCAGTTACAGAACAGAAATAGACACATAGAAAGTACATTGTATACAATGGCAAGGCTTCTTTCTGTTTCATATTCCCTTTTCTCTAATACCCAGCATTAAGGATTGTTATCATTCTTTAGGAAATAACATCACATTTCTCCTAGCTGCTGTATTGCTTGGAGTAGTCAGAAACAGCTAAAAAAAACTTAGAAATTAATAATTTTCAGGTTTTTCCTTATTATCTGTTTTTCAGCTCAAAATTCTTCTAAGTTTTTTTTTTCCTTGCCCTCTTTTTTTTCCAAAGGCTGTGCTAAGGCACATGGAGAACAGGGAGGTGATTCAGGACAGCCAGAACAGCTTCACCAAGGGCAAGTCCTGCCTGACCAAACTAGTGGCTTCATAGGATAGAATGACTGCACCAGTGCACAAAAAAGGGCTATGGATGCCACCTCTCTGGACCTACAGCATTGCTCTCTGTAAATTGATGAAATAAGGATTTGATGGGTGGACTGTTTCATGGGTGAGGAATGGGTTGGATCTACAGGGTAGTGGTCATCACCTCAATGGCTCCATGGACACTGGTGACAAATCTGTTAAAGGTGCTGGCACATGAAAAGCTGTGATGTGGCAGGTTGTGTGTGTTGTGTTGCCTTATTTGCCCAGAAGGCAAATATAGCCTGGGACACAAAAATCAGCGTGGCCAGCAGGTCAAGGGCAGTGGTTCTGCCTCTCTGGTCTGCTCTGGTGAGATCCCACCTGGAGAAACGCATCCAGCTCCTGAATCCTCAGCATAGGAAAGGCATGGATGTATTGGAGGGGGTCCAGAGGACAGCCACAAAAATTATGAGGGAGGAAGCCCCTCTTATATGAAGAAACATCAAGGGAGTCAAGGTTGTTCAGTCTGGAGAAGAGAAGGTTCCAGGGAGACCTTACTGCAGTCTTTCAATAGTTACTAAAGGGGCTTTTAAGACAGATGGGGACAGACTTCTTAATTGAGCCCACAGCAATGGAGCAAGGGGTAGTGGCTTGAATTTTAGACTGGCTGTAAGGAAGATTTTTACAATGACAGAGATGAAACATAGAAACAGGCTGCCCAGAGTGGTGGTGGATGCCCCATCACTGGGAGGTTGGATGGGGCTCTGAACATCCTGGTCTATTTGAAATGCCCCTGCTCATTGCAAGGGAGATGGACTAGATGACCTTTTAAAGGTCTCTTCCAATCCAAACCACTCCATAATTTTTTTTAAATGTGACATGGAAACATTGTACCAAACCTCTAATGACCTAAGAAGCCATCAATGATCCTGACATTTTAAAATGCACCAAGAGCAGAAAGTTAGTTATTCCCTAAAGTCCCCAAGACAGCAACACAATCAGGATAATGCTACCAAAACCACTTCAGTTTTGTGGAAATGAGCTCAATTGCATGGTTGATGTTCCCAGAAGACTGCATGAGTAAATGCACTTTTTTTTTTCCCCTCAGTCTTTCCACAGTAATTTCAGTTTAATATTACTCATGACTGTCATGCTTAGAAATGTATCCAGACAATGTTCCTTTTAACACTCACAATTTCCATCTGAATTACCTCCATGCATTTTCTTTAAAAAGTCTCCTGCAACTTCTCATCTAGGACTAACAAACAGAAAAATGAACTGTGTTATGGATGTGAATGCATACCTGTGTTCATTTCCCAAATAAACATTTGAAGTATGATTGACAAATTAAAGTACAAGTTAACAATTGTTTTGTACTATACATATTTATCCAAAAAAAATATTTCTCAATAACAGCATGTAGGAAACATTATACATTACATGATACATTATAGGATGCAAAATGTTCTCAGTTTGATTAGTCTAATTCAACTTGACAAGTCTGACTCTGACAATCAAAACATTATTTTGAACTCATATCCCACAAATATCTAGGTTTATTGAGAACTAGTGGACAGACCTCATTTTAAAAAGTGAAAATAATCCACATTTTTAATGAGGAAAAATTAATTCTTAAAAACAGTGGTTCACATTTCTCTTCCATGAAGAGCTACTTGATTCATTTCCCAGAATATGCTTTGTACTTTGGCACAAATGCAAAAACTGAGCAACAAATTTGTGCCACAATAACATTTTCCCTTCAATGTTATGAGCAAGTACCACAAAATATACAATCCATTCTGGTCCTTTCATCGAGTTAGGAGAGGAACTCCAGCAGCACCTAGCCATGAAATGGAGAGATAAATAAAACTGGATACAAAGTAGAAATCAGGACCTTGTGCACTCGTCTAATGCTTATTCCAGAGAGGCCCATGCTCAGAGAAGTTCAGTGCTGTTGCAATTAAGAGCTGTTTTAGTTACTTTTGAGTTAATGACCATGCACAAACCAGGCTTCACTGTGCCTCCTCAAAGAAAAGCAACCTTACAACGTAGAATTACCTTCACCAAATATTATTTGCCTTCATTAAATTAAAAAAGGGGATAGTGAAAGCAATCACTGCATTTACATAAGTTAGTTGCACTGTACAGGCAGCCCTTACAAGCACCTTGGGAAGTCAATATTGCTGCTTTGCAATTGTGGGTCAGCAAAAAGTCCTGGCAATCTGCACAGAATCTCAAAGGCTAAGCTCATGGGCAGATCAGAATTTAGAAACATAAGCAAGTAAAACTTCTGAACTTCCAGTCACCATCCACTGATTTTTACTTCTATCAACTGCAGCTGTGTTATTACACTTCAAAAATGTGAATATAAAAGGAGGAAGACTCAAAAAGAACCCAAACAAACTTCACAGAAACAGGAGATTGCTATTTTAAAGACAGCTCTCTGTGAATCCAAGAGAATTTGTTTTCTGGTGACACATTTTAACTGTGGAGTCTGGCAACATTTCTGCTGCCTTCCCTCTCCATGAAGGCATTCAATGCAAATTTAACCTGTCCCACCAGAAAGATATTTCATAACTTCCTACACACACTCTGCAGTCAGTAGAGAATTGAAAAATGTACAGCAACTTAACACCAATGATAAGATTATGAAACATTAAAAACAAAGAAAAATTGACAGACTTTAACATAAGGAGGTCACGTTATTCTATTTTCTCATTTTCCTATTTCTGTGTGACCAACAACTAGGAATTCCATTCTGAATTAATTGTTTTAATTATGCAAAACAACTTTACCAGCACCACAAACAAGGACACAGAAAGAAACAAAAAATTCATGTGACTTGATAAACTAGATCCACATGAACCAATAGTGGTTCAAATAGTGACTTTTTCAGAAACAGAAAAGCAGAGAAATAAAATCAATGCTAAAATAAAATTTACTTAAACTTACATTGTCAAACTAGGAACCAAGGGTGAATTTTATTTCCAACTGAGCTGTATTTTACCAGGGAATTTATGACTTCTCATCTTTAATTCTAGAAGCAACAATGAAGTTAAGAAAAATGGTATCACTAAAATACACATCACCTTGGAAAGCTGTAAGTACACTAAGAGGGGCTGAATGAGGAAAGCCTGAATGAGTTAAAGGTGTGATCTATCCACCCTAACACTTTAAAGCTTACTGTGAGGAATTAAAAGATATTAGTCACTCGCCTATCCAAATTTAGAAATTTAATTCCAGCTATATATTAAGTACTCTCAACATAAAAAACACAACAGATTGTCTGGGAGAACTATAGACAAAGTTCTTTAAGGAGTTAAATAATAAGACCAATTCAGAAGTAGTTTATCATGCATTATATTATATTTGCATACTATTATATGTAGAAAGAAGCAAGCTTTTTCTAATAACATTTATTTCAAGAAAGGGACAGACTTCCCTGTGTCACACACAGCAGGTTTTACAAAGGAAAAGATTTTCATACTGCAAAGTAGCAAAGGCAGCAGTGCTGGAAAGAAGGGGATGTTGAGGTCTAAACCACAATGATGAAAGTGGCTCTGAACTACTACTGAGTTTTATTACACAAGCTTAATGAAAGCTCACTGTTTTGTAAGTGCACTCAAACCTCAAAGAGTTCAGGTTCTTCATGCTCAGCATCACACCAGGACCTCATGACAATGCACCGGATCACTGTTTAAATGTTTACAAGTTGTAACTTACAGAGCAAGTAGGGAAAGATCAAATTTCATTTAAGGATGCGTAACTCTTCCCACATCTCTTAGAGACAGAGGAAAACATGGAAGGGTAAATGATCTGCCTGATAATCGTGCAGCAACAAACTCCTGAAAAATACATCTTGAAAGGGTGTTGTCATAACCTCACACCTTGACTTCTACTTAGGAAAGCATGCTAGATATGCAATTAATAAATTCTATTTTTCCCTTAAAAAGCCAAATAGAATTGCATAAAAAATACATCACACACCCTTCTCCAGCTACCTGAAACATTACCAGGAGAGTAAGATGACAAAAATGTAGTGCAATTACCAAACATGGACCAAAACAACCAAATAGAAAAAACTTTCTTTTTCAGTGCTTAGCTATACATCCACTTACAAAACACACTCCTGTTTTCAATGGTGAAAACTCTTTCCTTATCCACAACAAAATATTTTCATATTTGAAGGCTTAATTTTATTTTCCTCTGTAGATTTCACTTTGTTCCTTTTCTAGACCTTTAACAATTCCCACATGTCTCTCCCAGTTCTCCTACACATCCCGATGTGCTTTCAGTCCCTCCAGAGACCGAGGCAAACACAGCCCCATACTGGGCTGCTCGCCCTGCTCCCGGGGCTCCTGCCCAGCTGTGCCCAACACACCGCGGGCCCCACTCGCCTCCCCACCCCGGGAACCCCCCGGGCACCGCAGCTCCCGGTGCCCCTGCCCAGCTCAGGGAGGGCTGTGTCACACAGGAGGGAACCCACGCTGGAGCAGCACACGGAGGGCTGTGTTACACAGGAGGGAGCCCACGCTGGAGCAGCACACGGAGGGCTGTGTCACACAGGAGGGAGCCCACACTGGAACAGGGCAGGGGCTCCGGCTCCGCTCCCCGAGCAGCGGCACTACAAGCACGGGATGAACGGACCGTAACCCTCGTTCCCGTCTCCCTGCGCAGCCGGAAGAGAGGAGGCAGGGCAGGGTGAAGAAAAGGTGTTTGGGGTTTTTCTTCCCCCCTTTGCATTATCCTGCTCTGATTCTGATTGGCAGTAAAATCAATATCCCCAAATCGAGTCTGCTCTATCCACGACAGTCACGGAGCAGTGGTGTCTCGCTGTCCTTATCTCAGCACCTGAACCTCCTGCTGTATTTTCTCTCCCTGCCCAATTGCGGAGGAAGCTGTAGAGGAGCTCCGCTGAGTGCCTGACATCCAGCCAGGGTCAACGCGCCGCAGCCACCCGCTCTCAACCTTCTCTCCTCGCAGACACACCTAGAGCAGGGCACCAGCCCGCCACTCACCCAGCAGCTCCCAGGTGCCGTGCAGGTGCCTCCATCCTGGCCGGGCGGGCAGGGAGAACCCCGCACCCAGCGCCGAGCGCCCGGCCCGCAGCAGCCGCAGCAGCCGCTCCCCGCCGCCGCTCAGCCACAGGGACGCCGCCATCTTCCCCCGCCCCTCGACCGCACCGGGGCTGCCCCGCTGCCTGCCTGAGCAGAAATAACCGGGCACGCCCCCGGCGCCAGGGGCCAGCCTCAACGAGCCCCCGTGCCCCGCCCGCGGCACCTGCCGTGGCATTGGCCGCCTCGATCGCCCCAGGCACGGGCAAATCCAATCGCGCGGACACCCGCCCCCAGCCTGGCAGGTCGTTCCCGGGGCACACCTGTCTCTCCTCTGGTCCCTGCCGGCTCTCGGCCCGGGAGGAGAGCAGCTGCCTCTCCATCCCGCCCGCCGCGGCTCGGCTCGCTGCCCGCGGCCGGGCCATGCCCAGCGCTCCGCAGGCGCCCGCGCGGCGCCCCAAAGAGGCCCCCGAGCAAGGACCCCGCGCTGGCCGCGCCATGGCGGCCGCCGGCGGGGACGCGGCGCAGGTAACGGGGCCGGGGGGCGGCGGGCCGCGCCACCGCTCCGAGAGCCCCGGCAGCGCGGGGCTGGGCTGCTCCTGAGCCTCGCCAACTGGCCAGCAGCCTCGCAGCTGCTGATTAAGAGGGAGGCCCTGGGAGTACTGGTGGATGGCAAGCTGACTGTGAGCGGGCAGCGTGCCCTGGCGGCCGGGAGGAAATTCAGGCGAGATCCAGGCAGAGCCAGTGTCCGGCACTCCTGGAGCAGTGATCATAAGCTAAAACACGAGTTCCACCTCGACGCGGGCATGAACTTCTTTACGCTGAGGCTGGCAGAGCTCTGAATAGGCTGCCCAAGGGAGGCGGGGAGTCTCCCTCCCTGGAAACATTCAAAGCCCAGCTGGAGGTTTTCCTGTGTCACCTGCCTCGGCACCGGGATTGCACTGAATTGTCTCCAGAGGTCTATTCCAACCCTGGCTGTTCTGTGCACCTGTATAAACGTGTTGTAGAATTTAGTACAATTTCCAGAATGTTGCCAGCTGTCAGACTGGCGTCTACAGGACTCATGGCTGTTTTTATGTTAACTGGAGTTGTTTAGGTTTGTTTTGTAATTTGGTTTTCTTTTGGTTTTTTGAGTTGGTCTTTGAGTGGGGTTTTATGTATCATCACAACCAGAAGATGAGCTGGCAGTGCTGTGTTTCATCAAACACTGAGCATTTGGAGGCATTGCCTGGACAAGGCTCAGACACCTCTGAGGTTTGTGTGTGACACTGGTGGAGAGACCAGCCCAAGCTTCAAAACCAGCCAGAAGTGACAGCAGGGAGATGAGAGGTATCAGCAGCCTAGATAATGTGGCCTGCCAGGAAAGTGGGAAAGAATCCAGTTCATCATAAACAAAGCAAAGCAACAAACAAGAGCAGCAGACTGAGTTGTTGTAATACATGAAACATTGTTACAGTGTAGGTGAGAGGGAAGACCATCTCCTGCATGTCCGCCATCCTTGGTAAGACAGAGCAAATCTCACTGTCACTGGAGGTTGTAAAGATGAGGTTGGAGTAGGAGATTCCAAACATTGTCAAACGTGCCCCAGGCTGCCGTCTCCAGGAATTCACCTTCCCACTCTCCACTGCCTCTGCCTCGTGCTCCTGTTCCATCCCCACCCTTAGCTGTGCAAGTCCAGCACCACCTGGAAGCACTTCTTTCTAAACATCTCAACATATTGGCATTAATGACCACTGCCTGCCGTTTTTGCTGTGTGCTGCTTTTGCTTTGGGTCTCTCTATTTAGTTGGTGTTGACAAAATACTCCCCCCCCAAGGTGGATTCTTGCTGCTAAACAAAATATTTTTCTTGGAAATGGTTTTGGTGGGCATTAATGACCAAGATGAGCAGTAGAGCAACTAACCATTTGTCATTTTAGAAAACTTTTAAAGCTTCTAGTTGCTGCAATAAAAAAAAAAAGAATCCTACATAAAAGCACACCATAAAAGCTGTTTTACTGTGGTAATGTAGGTAGAAACCTTACCTCTGACAGCAGAGATACCTTTGGTTAATATATAGATATAGATATTAATGCAATAAACAATGGAATATGGAAAAAATGCAAGATGGATTTTTTTCCTCCTAAAGAAATATTAAAATAATGCTATTTTCTTTCTTACTAAACTGCATGTAAAGTAACTTTATGTAGTAAAAATGTAGGAATGTAAAGTTCTTAAAATAATTTGCATATATTTTCTGTGGTATTTTTGAGTGCTATTTAAAGATGTGTATTGACTAATAAAGTCTGTTCTACTGAAATTTGTAAATCAAGCAAAATAAACGTACAGAAAAACTGATTAATAGGAAAAGTATTAGTCAAGCTTTTAAAAATCGGTAATGTTAGATGCATTTGTTTTCCCTTCTTCTTTGTGCAATAGTCCATAATATACTCCTGCTGGTATAATATCTATGGGCCACTGCACTCAAACAAATTTTAGGTGAGACCTTTCCTGTGAAGGATAGTCAGACTTGCACCTTATTTGAGGTTTTGTTTGTTTCAACGTGTGATGTCCCTGGCAGAGCATTAAGGGCATTGTGTAAGCATGCAGTTATTTTGTAATTGAAATTCATTAGCATAAATTAGACAATTTTGCTGCAGTATGAAAGTACTAATCCTTTAAACTCAGTTTGAGAGCTTGAAATCTTAGGTGTGAGGTGTTTCTGATGGTTTCTCATTTATTTATTTAATTTCTTTTTAGGATGGGTTACATCCAAGGAATCTTATCCCAGAGCTTTGTAGGCTGTTTTATGGTTTAGGCTGGGTAACAGGAACTGGTGGAGGAATCAGCTTGAAACATGGGTAAGTGATGATGAAAGAGAGACAATGTGGTGGTGAGAGAGGTGGCTGTGTTTAGTACTTGGTGAGGGCTTTTCAGCTCCATGAGAAGTGTTTGCAAGTTGGAAGTGGGCAAGAAGTTAGAGGGGGAAATGAGCAGGGTGCCAAAATTAACCATGTGGAGGAAGGTGAATAGTCTGAATTAATCATTGCAGTCCCTTCAATGGGAAGAGACAATGTCAAAGAGTGACCTTATCCTGTCCTTTTTCCTACCTTTTTTTAAGGTAGATGAATTGCCTTTAAAGAACAACGTGTTCCCCCTTTTTCACTTCACTGACTATGGAATTGAGCGGGTTACATCAGGCACACGGCTTTCAAATGCCTGTGGTTAAATAAGATCAGTCTCACCCTGGATGTATTTCACAGGCCAGATATTTCCTCTCAGAAGGAAACTGCTTTGCACTGAGGCAATTTCTGAGGAGACAAATACTTTACGTATAATTAAAGCACAACAGGTAACAACAATTTTTGGTCTGTGTCTTCTACAAAGAAGCACCACTTTGTGTTTTAATTTGCCTGTCTCCCACCTCTTCATAATCTCCAATCCTTTTCGTGGGAACAGAGCTCCTCTCAGTGGCCACTGAAAAGAAGATAAACCCTCATTGTGCAAAGAGCCTTGCACAGTGCCTGCAGTTCCGTGCCCAGTCACCAGGCTGTGACACGACCTTGAGAGTATCTGACCTCTCATTTTTCTGGTGTACACTTGCATGCACAAACAGCATTGCTATTCAAAAATCTGTTATATGTGTGTGTGTATATATATATGTGTATATATATATATATATGTAAATGAATAAAGGACATATACATATATATATATGTATATATATATATGTATATGAATATGAATAAAGGACCCTAAATGCTCATATTGATGCTGTTTGGACTTTGTGCAGGTCATTTCACCTCCCTGCTTGATTTTGCATGGAAAGCCACAACAGTAATAATGAATGAAAATGGTAAATTCTGTGGGAAGACCTTTCTAGCACTGATTTGTCATCAGTACCTAAATGTAGCCTATTTTCTTTGTCATTCCAGTGCAACTCCTGTTGGTTTTGGCAAGACAACTGGCATTATCAGAGAATGCATTAATATAGTTTTCCTTAGTAGTTCTATAGCTTGTTTACTTGGCATTGTTAGAAAGGAAAATGTAAAGGAACAGTTGAAATTTGATTCAAATATAACAACTGTTTTTACCAGGTAATCTTAATCAGCCTTACTCGCTGTGCAGTTCATATCAACTATCAAGGAAAACAAATGCCAATTTGGACTTGGCATAGCATGTTAAAAATGGATGTAGAATTATTTGTGAGGTATCTTGTCTTTGAAGACTTTATTTTATCATCAGATTTTTCTCTTTCTGGTTAAGTTCTAAAAAATAAAAAAATCTGGTTTAAGAAAAATTGTGTGTCTGTCATAAGTAACTGAGTTTACCACTTAATTTCTTATCTTGCTCATACAAATGAATCAAGACTAAATTAATGCAATGCCAGCAGTGCTAATTCATGTATGTCAAAAATTATAAATATGATAAAGCCACATTTTTCTGTGCTTCACAGACATTTTACCACATAGTACACCATCTTAAGAGTTTCATTTTTGGAAGAATTAAAATCATAGAATTATTTAGATTGGTAAAAATCCTTATATCGTCGAGTGTCCAACCATAAACCTACCACTGCCAAGTTCACCACTAAACCCCATTCCTAAGCACCATGCCTAAAGGTCTTTTGAAAACCTCCAGAAATGGTGAGCCAACTGCTTTCCTGGGCAGCCCATTCCAATGCTTGGTAACACTTTCAGTGAAGAAATTTTTCCTGATATCCAATTTCAACCTCTCCTTATGTAAATTGAGGTAATTTCCTCTTGTCCTGTCGCTGGTTACCTGGCAGAAGAGACCAACCTCACCTGACTACAGCCTCCTTTCAGGCAGTTGTAGAGAACAGTGAGGTCACCCCTGAGCCTCCTTTTCTCCAGGCTAAACACCCCCAGCTCCCTCAGCTGCTCCTCACAAGACTTGTGCTCAGACCCTTCTCCAGCTCCATACTCTTGTCCAGAACTACAAAGATCCCATGGTCCATAGGAAACGTGTCTGTAACTTGACTAATTATTCACTAGATGTCTCTGTGCTCCTGAATTTAGTACGTGACTGCTGAAGCCAAATAGTGATTGCAGTTCAGAGACAGAATATAGTTGGGGTTTTTGTGTTAATAATGAAAAGAATGCAGTGCCATCTTGAAATCATTTTAGTTTCAGTTTTTACAGTTTTTTGTTCATGTAGTCCTTGCGAGAAGTGATGCATTTCTTAAATTTCAGTCATTTAATGACACTGAATTAGTGCTATCTGTTTATCAACACAACTAAACATGGAACTGCACTAGAAACCTAACCTGCACACTTCAAAAAAATGTATTTACAATGTTGAATGTTGCAGATAATTATTACTGTTTAAAGAGAGTTTATGGAGTTTTATGTAATGGTTTTGTCACCTGCCATGTCACAGATCAGTATCTGTTTGCAATTTCTAATTTAATTTTTATTCTGAATTCTAAGAATTTGAGTTTGAGTTACTGCAGGGAGAGGCTGTTTTCCTTTGTTGGAAAAATAAGGCTGCACTTCTTACTTGTGTTTCAGATATCTGTCAATTGAAAGCAGGGTTTTGTACCCCTGCAAATTAAAGGTTTTATTTGCCCTTGTACAATTTGGTTTTATTTTGAAAACTATCTACCTGTCAATGTATGGAAAGAATAAGAAAGTTTTTTAATTGTGAGGGTCTAGATTTGCTATTTCCTTTTCAGTGATTCAGGAGCTTGAATGCCTGTCTGGTGGAACAGTCATTGCTCAGCTGTGTTTACTGATTTTTCTCATCTGCAAATTTTCCTAGGGATGAAATCTACATCGCTCCTTCAGGAGTCCAAAAGGAAAGAATACAGGTGTGTTAAACTGCTTTTACCTCAGAGCTCATCTTGAGATGGATGAAAGTGGATTTGTTTAGTTTCATTTTTCCTCATGTGAAGTTACAAACTTGTTATGCATTTGAAACAACTGCTGATTTCTCCCAGTACTCCACTATCATAGCAAGCCAATATGTGTTTCAGTGGCCAGTGTAGATTAGTCTTGATGTTCTCCTTGCTTTAAATTAACACAAAGCAGCATGAGAGTGGAGCATTACTCCAGTCCAGCTTTATTCTTTGTCAGGCTTGGTTGGCTAGAACTGTCTGGCTACAGTTTCAAGTTACCCGTGTAAATAGACATTAACACCTCATTGCTGTTTATTTTCGTTTGAGTGATTGCAAATATTTGTCTTGATATTCTCAGTAAATAACTGGGCTCTCCCCATGAAAAGGTGACCTTGTCTCTCCCTCTGCTTTCCAAAAAAACCCAAAATGTAAGAGGAGGGGGGAATGCTGTACAATACCTATTCTATGACAGCAGGAACTCCCCCAGAATAGAGTAATACATGGAAAGGATTTGTCAGCTCATGAATCTGAGGATAAATACAGTGAGGAGGGAAAGGAATTTCTTCTCTGTTAGAAACTTGGGGTCTTAGAGCAGTGTTTGCTGGGGATGTACAAAAGTAAGGCAGGCAAAGGTATGAGAGACAACCACAATGCTCTGGTCTGTGCTCACAGTAACAGATGATTAAGCACAGTCAGTGAGGAAATCTCCTGTAATTGTATTTTCTGCTGATTTTAAAAATAACATTAAAATTTTATTACTATCCTGAGCAATTCTTTGTACTGTTATGAATAGCTAATTGATGAAAAGGTAACAATTATGTAAAGCTACTAATAGCAAAGTTTAAAAATAAATAGTTCTACAAGTTAAATGTATTATTTTTTAAGTTTAACTTGTGTCATTTGTTGGTTCTTTTAAGTAGGGCAGGAAAAGTACATCTACATTTCTTATTTTGAATCAGTTACTACTTTTCCTTTTGATCAGTTGTTATTACTGAGCTAGGCTATCTCCTTTCTGAGAAAATTGTAGCTTTACAAATATCTGCATGGCATCAGTCTGAGGAAAAAGAGTTCCTAATACTAATTTCCATTACACAGTGTTGGTAATTACTATTAGAAGCTGGAATAAACGTGGAGCATTACAGCATTTTTACACAAATCACATTCTCTATTAAATACGTGGTTTGTACATATTTGTTTCCTTAGAGGGGAAAACAAAACTATTTGAGGTTAAATATCAAATAAAACTATCACAGATCAAAATAATTTCTTCTTTCTTACAGCCAGAAGATATGTTTGTTTGTGACATGAATGAACAGGACATCAGTGGTCCGCCACTGCACAAGAAACTAAAGAAAAGCCAGTGCACACCTCTTTTTATGAATGCCTACACTATGAGAGGTATGTAGCAATGTTTGCAGTTCAGCAGTGACTGAAACCCTGTATGTGTACATCCACAAAATTGCTATTCAGTACCATATTCTTTATACATAGAAGTTACAGTGAAATAAACATGAAACTATAAAAGAAATTGATATGCAAAGGTATATCCGCAGTGGGATATAATCCACAGTAACATCCTGTCAGTATAATTTGCAGTTTAATCTTGTCTTGTAGCTATGCCTGTGATCATCTTTTCAGCACTGATTTTAGTGCAGAATCTTGGTAGGTTGCAGGGGAAGCCCAGGATTACAGCAGTTTTACATCAGTGGTTTTGCCAATTCAGATATTACAGTTTAAATCCTTTTGCATCCGTTGGCTGAGATTAACTGTTATAAAATAGGAATAGGTGAAAACGGTATGAAACTTTTTTTTTTTGCAGGTAGATAGTAATAGAGAGTTTTTGATGTGTAAAATTTACATCTGTTATTTTAGAAAGGATTTCGGGAGTCTCTTCTGGTCTTCCTGCACAAGCAGCTTACATGTGTCCTCAAGGAATAACAACGTTGCATCTTTATAAGTAGATTATAATTATTGTCTACCTATCTTTCCATCATGACACAGTAAGATGATGATTTTTTTCAGAGAATCAGCAGATAATTGAGGAAAACATAAAAAGAAAGTAAAAGGCTTTAAACTTTCATTTAACAAATAAGTTCAGGTTATGAATTCCTTATAACCTCAGAACTCTGATAAAATTAAGAGTGTCTCAGTCCTTGTAGTATATAAAGAAATGTACAAGTAGTGTTTCTGCTTGAATTTGTATAAGCAGTGTCTCTCCTGGAATGTGTCACTAACTGAAAGTTAACACAAGTGCCCAAAGACAATCCATACTTATCCCTTATGAATATTTACCTCATACCTTCATTTAAGTTGCTGTATATTTTCCCTCTCTTACAGCAGATCAACATTTGCTAGGATGCCTAATCAAAGGAAATGAATCTAGTATGTGAATAAAATTTTCACAATAGAGACATTTTTAAATTAATTCTGAATTTTCTTTTTTTTGTTCCTAGGGGCAGGCGCAGTGATCCATACACATTCCAAGGCTGCTGTTATGGCTACCCTCCTTTACCCAGGGAGTGAGTTCTCTATTACCCATCAGGAGATGATAAAAGGAATCCAGAAGTGTACTTCAGGAGGCTATTACAGGTACTTCTCTATATTTAGGAAAAGAGGTGTGGTGTTTGATCGTTTGTTTTCAGCAATATCAATACAAGTCATTTGAGTTATATACTTGAAAGTGTATAATACAAAGTATTAAGAATAAGAAGTAAAAAGACCTCTGGAATGAATGAGTCACCACTGGCTTTCTGTAAGATCTGAAGCCTGTGTATGTGATCTGAGATAAGATCTTGTACTGCCAAGGCTGCTGTGGTCTGTTGAGCTACAGGAAGAAGCCAAATAAAGAGCTACATCCTGAGATGTTGCCACATCTGTACAACATTCAGCTGAAACTGGAGCCAGCCAGCACCAGGTTGGATTGATAGCATGTACAAACTACATTTGGGTGGACTTCACATATCACTCTGCCTGTGCTAGTTTGGGGCATGTTAAGAGAGTAGAGGATTTCAGATCTACTTGACAGAGTTTGAAAGAAAATTCAGAATAAACAGCTCATTAAAGATAATGTTATTACTTTTCAAGGATGAGCTCTGAGGTAAGTGCTGAGTTATTCCAAATTATGTGTGATGGCTTGTTTTGAAGTCTCCACCCACAGAGTGTTGAATTGGGATCTGCAAACAACATTTATATAACATGTGACAAGGAGATGAGAAATTGAAATGCTAAATTCTTTCCACTTTTTGATGTTAATTTTTTGTATCTAACTATTGCCCTTTGGCAAGGGAGAAAGCCATATGTGATTTTACGCCAAGGCATATTTTATTCCATTTTGGTTGACTTGCCAACTTTACTTTATTGTCACCATTAGCATGTGCATTTTTAATGTGGTAAAATGCAAACCCTTGTACCAAATTTTCTAACAACATTGTTTTTTTAAAAATCCACAACAATTTTTATATGCATTTTGGATTTATTGGGTTCCATGCCTTCCAGTTTTCTGTGTCATTCTATTAATTTACCCAAAAAATCCAACAAATCAAAGCTCCAGGTTATATGGCTCATAAGCACATGTTCATTCACACTAGACTGATCCCACTGGCTTGCCTCACACCAGCCTCCCCGCTGAATTCAAAGGAAAAATGGGTCCTTGGATTCAAAATACAAAATGGCACTTTGCAAAAAAGGGATTGCATGTTGTTTCTAGTTACATAAATCCTTTTTGGAAGCTGTCCAGGAAAATGCTACAGATAGAATAATCAGAAGTATATGTTGGCCTACATATGACTCCAGTGATGCCACACTAGTTTTACCTTTGATTTCCATAGAAGGAGAATTAGATCAGTAGTAAAGAGGTCAGACTGTCACAAGGTATTTTACATCCATGTTTGACTAAATGTAGGCTGCTTATATTTCAATTTTTTTTAAAAAAAAAAAGATCCCAAGTATTTAGCTCATTCAGAGTCTTCTTGACATTTTTTAGGTATTAGTTCTTGATAGAAAGCTTATAGTCCTGGTTAGGAATCAGTTGTGATATTTACAGCAGCTTCCAAGCTCAAGCAGAAAGCAGAACCTAGGAAGCCAATCAATTAACTCATTTGGCCTCATTAAAAAACACTCCAAGTGTAATTTTAGTATTCCAAATTCATAAGAGTCAGAGCTTCAAATACCACCTCACTTTCTTCATTCACTGTTTTTATAGACTTCCTTGAGAAAGTGTCAGCATTGAGAACTGTAAGAGATGAGACTTTATTTTCTGAATATTTGATTTCAAATATAAGCTGTTGATGTTGGGTTTTTTACCATTGCTTTCTTTCTGTGTTTCACAAAAGAAAGTACTACTAGCATCCACTCATGAAATATCTATGTGATCTCAATGATAAATCTGAATGTGAGCTGGGGACTTATTAAAACTATTTAAACAAGTTTCTGCTAGTGTTAATTAAGGTTCAAACAATGCCAAATATCCCAGTCCTCCTTCAGAAGAAACTCTTAGGCAAGTTCCACTGAGTAACGTGCATCATCTTGTCTTTGGAGCTGGGGTTCTCAAGCTCTCTTAAGATCACATGTAGCCCACCAATGACTCCAGCACAGAGAATTTATTTTTCTTGTGTTGACTCTACTTTCTATTTATATGCCTTAGCAGGACAATCTTCCAGAGGCTTTTTGGACTACCTAAATTATTTTTTTCTGCTCTCCAACAAGCAGCTTCATTTCCTTCTATGTGATATGATTCTTTTAAATAATTTAATCTGAGGTAAAACTTGTAGATGATGCCAGTACAGGATGAGAAGTTTGAAAAAGTTGTAAAGGGACCCAACTACAAAGTGATATGGGAATAAACAGCTACACCTAATAGATTAAAGTGTTGTTTTCTTTTTGTGCCTCAAGTGTAGCTCAGGCATTGCCAGTGTAATATGTGTTTGGGAGTGAGAGATGTTCCTGAGAATTCCTGTGCTACAGCATCACTCACAAGAGTAAGATTTAGTGCTGAGAATTAAACTTTTTACACAGACAGAGGATAATTTCTTTCTTAGGGAAAAGTTTCATACATCCAAGCACAGGGTTTTTTTAAATACATGAAGATGTCCTTTTTTTCTAGATACGATGATACACTAGTGGTTCCTATAATTGAGAATACGCCAGAAGAGAAGGATCTCAAGGAGAGAATGGCACGTGCAATGGAAAAATACCCAGACTCTTGTGCTGTGCTGGTCAGACGTCACGGTGTTTATGTATGGGGAGAGACGTGGGAAAAAGCCAAAACTATGTGAGTACAGTTCAGGAATATGCTGTCTCTTGCCTCAAGATCTTAATGAACTTAATGCCATGTATATTTCCAGCCCATGGACAATGATCCAGAGTATTAGGGCCTCACTGCATGTATAGGGAGCTTTTGGGAATGGATTAATCCATGATTCCATTGCTTGGTTTTCCTTCCATATCAGTGCTGGCTGATAGGGTTGCCAAAATTTTACTTTCAGACAAGTCAACAAATCCCTTCTCATATGAAACATGCAGGCAATCTCTGCTTTTATATGGCACCTGCCAATACTGTTTGTGTAGCCCTCCCTAGTCCCATTTTTGGAATTTACCTCATCTGCTGATGGAAATGCAGCAAATAAATATTATGTAGGAAAGTGGCACTTTCCATTCCACAGCATTGGAAATAAACAATAATAGAGCTGTCCAGTCAGACTATCACATTGGTGATAAAATCTTAAGGAAGGAAAATACTGATTTTCATAAAACATGATAAGGCTTGAGCTTTACTTACTTTGCATTTTTTCCCTATTTATTTTAGGTGTGAATGTTATGACTACTTGTTTGATATTGCAGTGCAGATGAAGCAGCACGGGCTAGATCCTTCAAAACATCCAGCAGGAGAAAATGGGATCTTGTAAATGTCAACAACATTTATACTCAGGTGTGAATTTATCTGTAAAGATGATCAGTTTGGAGGGAGAGACTATAGATGACACCATCACTTCAGTCTGCTTTCCCACTCAGGAAACTTCAGTATTGCTCATCTTCCCCCAGTCTTCTCCATTACCACTGCAGTTGTGTCTATGCCTGAAACAGTGCTCCTTTTCCACACAATGCAGCAAAATATATATATATTAATAGCTAGGTATGTCCAGTGGATCTTTAGTGCCAATGTACAACATGGAGTGTGATTTCTTTTTAAAACAAAAAAATATCAAGCATTTCCAGAAAAGCCAATGGACTAAAAAGGCCAGAGCCTAGTGAGGTGATATGGACAGAGATGTCTAAACACCCACATTTGTTCTGCTTGCAGGATCAGGTTTGATTTCAGACCATCTCAGTGATATTACTTATGTGGTGGGTTGGTTGAGGGTTTTAGGGGGGTTGGTTTTTTCCTTCGGTGCAGCTGGTTGAGTTTTACTGATTAGTGTTAGCTGTTTACCTCATGTAGGAAATCACATTAACTTTCTGTTTTCTACTATAGCAATGATCAGTTTTGAAAGTTTTCATAAGAAATTTTTGAAGTTAAAGCTCAAAGATAATACGATCAGGGTACTCTACCTGAAGGATACCTGAAACAATTCTCATATATGTACAGCTTGGCATGGCAAAATGCAGTGGTAGCATAACACTTCAGAGTTGGAAAATACAAATTTAAAGGTACCAGTACTGAGATTATAAAGGCATTTCTTGAGCAAAGCAGTGGGGCAGGAGGTGTGCTGTCAGTGAGCCTCTGCCTCAGCAGGCATTCAGCGTGCTGCTGCTGCCTGCAGTGGTGAAGACACGCTGGCTGCCCCTCCTGCACAAAGCTACCTCATGGCCCTCAAGGGCCATTCTAAAATTACTCCTCCGCCCCTGCAATTGGATAAGTTGGGCTACTATAGTGGCACTATTTATGTTGACAAGTTTTAGAATATTTTTGCTTTTACTTTGTTTCTCCTGTACAGGTTTCTTACATGATTTTGGGAGTTCCAGCTTTCACCCCACACTACTGAAGCCAGAAGGGGGTGCTGATCCTCAGCTGATTGACAGTTGAGAGCAGCAACTTTTAACTGTTAAATGCACCCAAGAATTAAAGGACAGTTAAAAAAAAAAAAAAACTACTGAACAATCATTGCAATTTCCAAGTCCTGTCGAATGCTGCAGTAGAAGGAATGAAAATTCAGATGTAAAAATACTTTGAGAAACTTTGGAGAACTAATGTCCCATTTTGCTTTTGTGCCTTAAAAATTCATATTTCAACAACCTGCATTTGTTGATCCTGCACTAATGCTACATCATTTAACTTGAAATAAGTCTGCATTTCTGAAAGTTATTGTAGCTTTTATTCTTCCAGAAAAAAGTGACGACAGCCCCTTAATTAGAAGTTAATAAAGTTTAAAGCATTGTTTGAACTGTTGATTCCTTCATACCATGTTCGTATTTATGTTTTCAGGGGTTTTTTTCTTTTTTTAAATTAAGCCTGTAGCATATGTATTTTTAAACTCTCCTAATTGTCATTATAATGAGAAGGAAATTTTATAGCATGTATTTTGCAGTTGTTACTGAGGGACTGCTCTGGGTCTTATCTTTTTAAATTCCTTTACTTTGAATAACAGCTTTGTATGACCTCTGCTTAGCCCCCACCTCAAGGTAGATTTAATCAACCTGCCCATTCAAACACAGTCTCGCATAATTATGACAGAATCTTCTTTCAAAATCTTCTGGACTGGCCTCCTGGTGGCATCAGTGTAAGCTCAATTGACCAATTTTCTAATTGGGTATTGAGACCTCAGTCCCAAAGGTGAGCTGAGCCAGGCTAAGTGCCAGCTGGCCCTGGTTTCTGCTAGGGGCTGTGCATTCCCACCACTTCCCATTCCATCATCTCTGGCACTTTTTTGGAGCTTCCATGAGGTGAATTAACTCTTCGGCCTAAAATAAAACTACTGTGGGAGTGAGGGAAAAATTGTTTCAATTATTTCCTACTGCTAAGTCACTGATAAAAACACTGAATCGAGTCAAAGGTGGGTCCAAAGAGAACCTAGAGCCAGGGCAAGAGGAGATGGCTGATGCCAGAGATGGCAGACACCGCTTCCCCCTTTTCCGGGGGATGACAATTAAGGTCAGTGTTTGTGTACCTTAGGCATGTTTGCCCTTCCCTCTTGTACCTCTGTACGTGCAGTGTGCAACATTTAACCCTTAGGGGGACCTTGGTTATGGTAAATAATGGTTATCACTGAGTAACTACAGGTTATTTGCTATATGTTTATTGATACGTTTTTTCATTATTAGACGTTTGTCAGGGGCAAAGTTTGTCACATTCCACATCTTCTGAGTGTATGTGGATTGCAGTAAGAACTTGTGTGAAAATGCTATTTTTTAGACCAGACGGTGACTTTGGACAGGCTGCTTCACTTAAGCATAAAAGATCTCTGAAATGTGTTCAAGACTTGAGAGGTGCAGCTGACTTTAAGGGAAAGCAGACTGTAATTCTCTCAGCTTTTCTTCCCTGTGGATGTACTAATAAAAACATTTCATGTGACAATCCAATTAGTCTTGAAATCTAGCTGCCATCTATTGATTGTGGCCTTTAATTATTTATTTAAACTGTCTGATTTTTGCAAAAAATAACTTTGTGTGGTATTCTGATTATGATTTCAGAATAGGTGATAATTGTATCATTCCATTATACTGATGTTTTACAAGGATGAAGAACATTTTACATTTGATGGCTTTTTGTTTTGCATACATAAAGACAAACCATAAAAGAACACTCATGAGGAAAGGTATTTTTTGCCAAATATATTCCTCTGGGGTTGTATGAGTTACAATATTCACTTTCTCATGCAGCTACAATTTGCTCTGTAGCCTTTCTAAATTCTGTAAATAATCGCATTTCTACAGTAGTAGTTAAGTTATTTCATACAGGATTCCTAGATGCTCAGAGTCCCATTTAATGATTTGGAAATTAGTTAAATGCACCCTTCTCCTGTCTTCTCATATGAATCCTCATCAAAGAAATTAATGCCTTCACAACTCTGGTGGCTTCCTAACCCTGTGAAATGATTACTGTTTCCTGAAGTGCTCACAAAGCTCTGGCAGTTCAGCTCTGATTATGTAGCACAAAAATAGGAAAATGTCTCATACGATTCAAAGCTTATTCACTCACATAATTTTTAAGTCTATCTCTTTTCCTGATGTGAATATTAGGCTTTTAAGCCAGCTTGGTGTTTTTCTGTGTTTGCAGCAAAGACTTGATCTCCACCAAAGCTGATTATCTAGGTTTAGTATCACAGATAGGCTTATGGCAGAATGACATAATTCCCACTTAAATGGCTCATCCAAAAAGCTAAGTAAGTTCCAACGTTTCTCAATAAAAGTAACTTCCTAGCAAACATCCTGCTTGCTTTCCAAGAAGGAAATAAAACTGCAGAATACAGGATCTCGAAATGTTAAAGAGATAGAACTCTTAACTTACCGTAAGCAGTTATGATGCCAATGTATGTTCTGTTGTAAATGCTGTAATGCCTGAACAATTGGCATCCTCTTCAACTCTGAAATTTTAATTAAAAAATTAATATTAAAAAAGCCCACTGACTAGTGGAACATTACAAATAAACCAGTAGCCTTCCTCTAAATTGTTTTTTTGCCACACATTTTGGCAAACAGGTTTGTAACAGTTTTTTGCTATTTTACAGAAGATGGCAAATGGGAAAAAAGATCCCTGGAACATTCTAAATGGATTACTCCCATACTGAGGAGTAGAAGAAAATATATAGTTTGATATTAATCCTTCCTGATTTCAAAACAATTAAAAACCCCTGAAAATACTTCATTTTTCAAGCAACTTCGTATTTGTATTTCGGGTTTGTTCTTGCAGGCTTTGGTTTTGTTTTGTTTTCCTAGATACAATAAAAATTTGTTCCTTACAGAGCCAGGCTGTGTGCAAGGACAGCCCTCTGAGCTGAGACAGACTTTTGTAACAGGGACAGAGGAGCCTGCACTTTGCTACCAACTAATCTGACCCTTCATGGGTCTGGATGTTTGCTTAAATTTCAAGTTGGCTTAATGTTAAAGGCTTAATGTTACTCCAGAAGAATGCTACCTAATCTGATTTTTAAGAGTGAATTTTTAAGTCCCTAAGTCTGAAAAAGAGATCTCAGGCATTTATCCTGGTACTGCTAAAGGTTTTGCTGCATATAATGGATGGTAAATAAAATCTGGCTTTTGGTTGACTTGATTAGCACAGGCTTGTATTTCTGCTAAATAGGAATGCCAGAGTTTCAGCATATACTGAGTGCACCATTGAAAAGTTATTTTGGAGATGAAACCTCTAGTGGAACCACATCCATTGCCTGTTTCTTAGGATTTTATTCTATTTTAATCTATTGTAATCAAAAGCAATTCCAAATATTAATTTTTTAAATTTTTCTGTAGTCTGCACACTTAATCTAGAATCTTCTAGTTTTTCCTAGAGTAGTCAAAGAAAACCAGTGACTGCCTAATGCTCAGTACAAAAAATGGATTGAGCATGTTTGTGTGGATGGGAATCATGGAAATTCATATACTCTGAGTAGCATTGACAAACACACTCTGTACTTATATATGTCTGTTGGGGTTTTTAACTCTAAGAGACTGTGCTGTTGGACTAGCAAATTTCTCCCATCTATGACAGATAAAATTACAGGTTAATCTCCAGAAACCAGATCAACAGGAATTTATTTAAGTAGTTAAGCATAAATTCTGTCTCCTTAATGAGCCTCAGATTAGCTTCAATTTCTCTAATGGTAATTTCTGGTTATTACAAACAGAATACACTGGATATAGAAGAAAGAATAGGTTTTATATTTAAAACAAAGAGCTGGATGTCTAGATTTTGTGGCTGATTGAACTGTTACCTTAAGGTCATGCCTTGAACAGTTCACTTTGATGGGAGTTTCAAAAGACCTTGAATGAATCAGATACTACCCTAAATCCCATTGGAAAGTTATGGGATTCATTTTGTTAGGCTCCCCTCTTAATTCCAAGGATGTAGCTGTCTTTATTTCAATCAGGAGTAAGAAAGAAAAAAACCAGGAAGGTCACCTTGAGTACAAGCTGCCAACTTAATCACTGCTGTGTCCCAGTTTGATATCAAATATCTAATTGGTATTTTTTCCCCATGCTAGAAACTTGTACTTAAGAAAAAGGTTACATAACTTGATTTCACCTAGAAGGAACTTACAAACCCAAGAAATCAGGAACTGAGCTATCCTGCTTACTCAAATGTGCATTAAGACTACCAAAAGTAACACAACACAATTTTTGTGACTCCAGTTTCTCCCTTCCTAAAGGACACCAGCTCTCTGTCTTTCCAGATGAAACCTCTGTTTTATAATGTCATTTTTTAGTTCCTGTTCTCCAGACAAAGCAGGTTACCCTGATAGTCCCTATTGCAGGACAGTTCCTGAGAACACTGCAATAAGGAATATGTGTGAATGACGACTGCTCATTGCCTGGGCTCTGCAGGTTGCTGGGCACTTAACACAAATGATTCCATTTCTTTTGTCTTTATGCTTTGTCTCATTTCCGTGCTTTATTCAGTTTTAATCCTGCTTTTCTGTAAGACTTTCTTCCTTCTGGTGTTTTCCTTACAATCATTGAAACCAAATGTAAACTTAGTACCATTTGCATTCTGGTTGAACTTTCAAACCCAGGAATATTTTTGTGTTGCAAACATCTCTTTCCTGATTCATCTGCTACATCCCTGACATATCTGGGCATGTCCTGTTATTGTCTGTTTGCAAAATTTTGGTACTTAAAACAGTTAATGTGTCTTTTGTATCTCAGACACACTAGGATTTTGCAAGCAAGTGTCTGTTGATTGCAAGAGCATATGAGCAAGTATGAGACTAATTTCCTGTTAAGGAGTCGCTACATTAAAAGGATATTTGCATAATCATAGACCAAGATAATGTAGGGAAAACCCCTGAGATCATTCTGCTGCCAGGATTAAGCCAAGCCCAACATGTAATTTATTTGAATGCATGAAAGCTGCTTCTTATCGTTCACTTCTATCTCAAGTCTCCAAGCACTTTAGTTGGCAGCAGCAGGCTCTAACTCCTCCTGGGTAATTCATTATCCTCAACAACTTTTAAAAGGGTTATTTTAAGTTTAACTTAACAGTCCCTGCAACTTAATTAATACAATAAAAAAACTATTCCTTTTATGAATTTCTGTCACGTGTTCAAAATCAAGCTGCAGCATCTTCTTGGGTCATCATTTTATTTGATGCCCTCCCCTTCAGGTTATGATAACTTCAGAAATATTGCATGCACCACAGAAACAGGGGTTCAGGACTACACTATGAAAAACAGAGGCAAAACCAATGAGATTCCTAATGCAGGTACTTTTTTTAACTTGTATACAAAGAAGTGTCCACATAGGAGTTCAGCAGAAGGGCCTCAAAAGAAAGTAGATTAGCAATGAAAAATCAAGGCACATACCAGTGCTGTTTCTGAACAGATTAATACTTGGGCTGGAGGTTCCTGATTTCCATTTTAAATTCAGGTGCATGCTTGAAATTTTATTTGGAGAATGTCATTATCAAAGTAAAGAATTTGTCATACTTGCCACCTGGTACTTCCTCCAGGTAAACATGCTTAGAGGCTTATGGCTAGAGTGCTGTAGTGGTACTTGAAAGATTTGGTTTCTTTTTCTTTTTTACTCTGCTTGGATAAGTAAGTTATTTGAACCCAGAAATCCAATTAGCAGAGGGGGAAAAAGAGGCTAAAAAATCCCAATGCTGTCATGATTGCTTGCCGAGGTTAAAACAAATGGGAATACAAAGAGATGTGTAGGTGTAGCAAGAGGGCACCTGCTGTTTCTGAAAAGCAGCTGAGGAGAACCCATTCAGTAGCATTTCAGGGACAGCTCAGGCTATCAAGCCTCCAGCCATAGCCCGCAACCATAGCACAGCCATAGCACAAGCATTATGATAACAGATTATTTAATTGTAGGAAAGTCAAAAAGAGAGATTATAATTAAGGTCTCAGACACCTAAATAAAAAGTATCTAGTAGCAGTGGTAGCAACATTAGCAGATAAGCACAGTTAAACAAATAGTGTGATGATCACTGTCCATTTCAGTTTAAACAACAATTAAACAGTTCCACTCCACTAGAAAATTGTACCGTGATTTATTATAACTATGATTAAAACAGCACAGCTCTAGTAGCCTGAGTACTTCAATATTATTAATAAAAGAGTTGTATACAAACCTACATTAAGATGTATTATCCTGTTTGAAACCTCTAGTCCTCAGTAAGGAAGACTTCTACATATGAAAAAGAAGGTCTAGACCTTTTAAGTAGTTCATACAGCACTGATTCCTACTAAATTTTTGAAAAGGTAAAAGCAAAACAATCCAATACTGAAAATTAGGAATTAATTCCATTCAAACAGAAGAGAACAAAGACTGGTGCAGTAGACAATAAGTGTAACCTGAGTGTAACCCTCAGTGTAACTCAAAACTCACATTGCACAAAATAAATTCTCAAAGACAATGAAATGACAATACAGTGCAAGCTGTTCCCATAGCGAGACAACGGACTGAAGACAGCCATTCCAGCTATATTTAATTTCTCTCCATAACTTGATAAAGGTTCCCAAGCTGAAACAGAGACCAAAATTGTGGCATTATGCCATACAGCAGCATTATGCAAGACATGAGCTTTCCCTTATCACCTTTCTGTGCATTTGGAAATCTATGCAGAAACTGATGTGAAGAAATTTATCAGAAGGCTTAATCTCTGGGGAAAAAAAAAATCTCAAAACTACTCTGCTTATTTCCTTTGTTATTAATGATAGGCCATTCACAGCTTCACTTCCAGAAATCCTTCAAAGCTCTGCAGGGTTCCAATCTGCTTTGCCCATCTTTACCAGTCTCTGATTTTTTTTTTCCCTCATATCATATCCAGAATTGATCCTAACAACACAGGGGACAGTTTTACAAGGACTTCTCCAGAGAAGAACTGCCCACACATGAGAACTGCTTCAGTATGAAAGAAAGAATACAGACTATTCATGCATGGTAAAAAATTCCACCATGAACACAACATTTCTGAACAGAGGAATAGGGTGCAGATGAACAGGAAGGGGCATGCTAAAAGCCATAAGTAATTAGTGTTAAAACCCCAGAAAATCCAAGTAATACAAAAGCAGGGATCACTAAAATGCTGCTATCCAGGAGAGGTTAAAGTCAGGATAGTTTCATAAATTGTATTTTTGTACCTTGTCACCTCTGTGCTGAAAATGTACTTTTGGCTATAACTAATTAATTAGACAGACTAATTCTATCTATAGAGAAAATTATCACTGTTTTTTATGTTTTTTATATAGACTAGAAAGACTAAAACATTAAAAAGTCTAAGATCAGGCTAGAGATAATTTCACCAGGATAAAGAATAATGTAGCAACTGAAGACTTCCTTGCAGAACTCTTGCATGCTCTCCTTGAGGGGCTGAGCACAGACAGCGATTTCAGGAGCAGGAGATACATTTCCTCAGGATTTGCAGATGTCCTTGGGAATTAGCTTCCATAACTCAAACAGGCTCTTGGGATTACCTAAAATATTTAGTGAATTCAGCTTCAAGAGCACAAGAGAGGTATAAAATCACAACATCCTTCCCCAAACTACAACTTCAACGCCTGAGTTCTTAGAGGAACTCCAAGTTCCTGCTGTGGTTTAATCCCAGACTAAGCCCCACGCAGCCACTTGCTTAATGATCCCTGCTGAGCTGGGTGAGAGAATCAGGAGGGGAAAAAAGACAATTCAAGCATTCCGATAAAGGCAGTCCAATAGGTAAAGCAAAAGCCACATGCACAAGCAAAGCAAACCCAGGAATTAATTCACCACTTCGCATGGGCAGTGTAGAGCTATCCCCTGGAAAGCAGGAATCCATCACCCAGGATGATGATTTAAGAAAAATGCCATCACTCTGAACATATCCCCCTTCTTTCTTTCCCCAGATTTATATGCTGAACATGACACCATATGGTCTGGGACATGTCTTCAGTCATCTGGGGTCACTGTCCGGGCTGTGTCCTCCCCCCTGTACACCCCCAGCCCCCTCACTGGTGGGCTGGGGCAAGGAGGCCTCAGTTCTGTGTAACAGTGCTGAGCAATAACAAAAAACATCCCTCTCTTATCAACAGTGTTTCCAGCACAAATCCAAAATACAGGCCCACACCAAAGACTATGAAGAAAATTATATTTATTCCAGCCAAAACCAGCACAAAGACAAAGGTGTGATTTCCAAGTTAGGTACAAATCAATTCCTGTTCAGAGAAGTAATATCAGGTGTTTAACTCTTCTGTGATGTACCTAAGCTCTGTAACTGTTTTGTTCTTCTTTATGCATCTTTCAAGCATTTTATGGCTTGAAACTGCTGTCCAAAAAAAAGGAGGTATGTTTCTGATACCTGTAATGAACTGCCTTGTAAAAATTTTGTACTGAACGATAGAAGAAAATTTCCATTTTTAAAATGCAAGCTATATGTGAAGTAAAATAAGGAACCAGTAGCAGACAATGGGAGCAGCAGTAGGTCTTTAATCTTGAGCCATATCTGGGTGTTAGACTGAACAGAGCGGAATAGCAGCCTCCTCCTATTTGAGAAATCCCAACCTAGAATCCATTCCTAAAGGTGGATGACTAAGCACTGTCTTTGAATAAAATGCAACCAGGGATTTTTTTTTTTCCTGGGGAGAAGGAAGTACCAGTTCCATCAAGTTGTATCCAAGGCAGTTATTCAGAATTATGAAAACCTGATACCCTTTTGTAATAAGGAGGTACAACTAAGTTTCTCCCATCTCAGGACAAGAGCTAAAACTTTGGTTATCCTAAATTTGGTGGGAATACTCTCATTCCTTTTGGCTGACAATGCTGTGAAATTATTCACTGGCTCAGAAAGAGATAGCAGTGGGTACCTATGAAACCTCAAGTAACCAATAGGTCATTTACATGGGACAGGGGAGTCTTGAATTTTATTCAGGGTTTAGTTTATAGGTAGATGCTTGCATCTCTGTCCTATTTGTTGGTTGTTTGTTTGTTTTTTTTAGCTTGAGCTAGGGTAAGATGAGTAAGCAGAAGGAAGCTAAAGCACTGTCATTCAGCAAAGCTTTTGTCATGGGAGATGCAGAAATGAAGACCCTCCAGCAGCAGAAGGAATCACAGTGTACTCTGTACTGGAGATTTTTGAATGAGTGTCATTTATATAAAATGGAACTTTAAAAGTTTCTTTTCTGTGTCAGTTACAAAAAACATTTCATTCAGACCCTGACCCAGATGTGCTCACATCCTCTAAAGACATCAAGATTTTGGCTCCTGAAAGGGTTTAAGTTTGATGTATGTGCTTGGTTGTTCAAGGCTTTTGATTATTGCACACAATTCCAGAAGAAATTTAGATGACAAGGAAAAGAACCTATGGATTTGATATCTCTAATACAAATACTTAAGAAGCTTGAGAAAAGTCTTTGATCTTGAAATCAAAGTTTGAATAAGCACTTTGGAATAAATCTAAAGAAATGAGCAATTACAGATTCCAGGTCACCCTTTTAACAAAAACCTCTTTTGCTTTCCATGTTTCTTATAATCTTCCTTTGGTCCAATCATTCATCTCAGCAAATTTTTCATTTTTCAAATTAGTAACCTTTAATAAACACACCCCTGTAATTTGCATTGATAATCCTTTTCCCTAGAAGAGTGGGTGTTGCTGCAGGAACATGTCCAGAAGTTGCTCTCCAACCAGTTACTACTCAAAAAAAACACTGTGCCAGTAGCTATTATGACTCAATAACAGATTGAAATCTCTTGTTATGTGTTAATATGGGATAACAACTCCCTTAGAATTTCCATTAATAATGAAGCATCTTAACAAAATACAGACAGAAAAACAGCTGCTGTGAGCTTCTACTGGAAATTATTCCTGCAAGATCTCTGTATTACATTAGCACTCAAGACACTGAATCCCAATCTTCCAGACACCCAGAAAAAAAAGATACCAGGCCCAAATCAACTGCTGATGTGTAAAAATGAGTAAATGCACTTTCAAGATAATGCAGTAACACAGATACATAGTGCCTTTGTGAATGCAGTAATGTTACAGTGTTAAATCCTGCAGTGTTCTGACTAGAAAGGGGTTAAGTTCACCTGAAATAAAAGCAGAAGCCTCTTTGTGTGGCATGAAAGGAAGGGAGTTTTTAATACCTGTGTAACAGCATCATTGTAACCAGTGAAGTCTTCTATTCTAAAAGAAGTGGTTTAATATAAGTCTTTTTCATGGAATACAAGCATACACAGAGGCTTTGAATAAACAACCTCTTATTCATATCCTACTTTTTTGTAATGGTAGGTGGAACATGGCTCTTTCTGTTAACGTGCAACCATAAATGCTAAAATCCACTGAGAAAACCTATTCTTTCAAAACTTCTTTTGAGAGAATTGAAAAAAAGAGGTTCTTTCCTTAATTGTTTTTGTCCTGAACCAGGATGTTTTTAGAGAGCCTAAAGATCAAATTTTCTCTCTTATCAGCCAAATATTTATGTCCACTTTAGAAACTTCAAATCTAATTATTAGATTTATTGGATATTTCATTTCCACTCAAATTAAATGAAGCTGATTCTATCTAGCTCTCAGAATGAGAAGTTGGGGTTTGGAGAGTTAATGTCACCCAGAGTAAAAGGACGACAGTCCTTTTGCTTTGTAAATGAGATAGAGCATTAATTTCACCATGTAACTCAAAAAAACTGTCTTCAACCAAATCATTTGCCACACAAGAGGACAACAAAACCAAAAAGACTGTTTGATCTTCATTTATACATGTCAATCAAGTACCTCTTCTCTTCCTCCTTTTCCCCCAGTTGTGCACCTTTCCCCATTGCCCTACAGCAGTACAAGGATAAAATTAAACAAGGGTACTCGCTCTATTTTTTTCCATTTATTTTTTAATAAGTTATGATAAGAGTTGTCAGTAATGTTTAGAGAGGTCATGGGAGTAACATTTTCTTGCTGTGTTAGCTTGGGATTTTTTGTGCAAGCATTCTTCCAAAATGTAATTTTAAAATGTTTAAATATCAGTCAGTTACATGATTATTGGAAAATAGCAAACACTGAACGTGCTACCTTAAGTTAAACATGCAAGTTATTGCCATTGCTGATAGAGTCACAGAATAGTTACCACCAAATAATTAATTTTAGTGGAGGTTTTTTTTTTTTTTTCCACAGCAACTATGCAATTAACTTGTGTGTCTAGTGTTTTTTTAAGATGGGTGTACTGTTCAACTTACTTGAGTTATGCAATACAGGTGTTCTGTATTTGATGAAACATCCTGTAACCTGAGATCCTTGCTACTGAATGGGTGGAAATGTATCCACTCAGCAAAGTGGCCGGGGTGAGTACTGTTCGCTCTGGAAAATTACAACAGAGGAAACAAAGTGTACATAGAGGGTGTGGTTTAAAAAAAAAAAAAGACTGATAGCCTTGTATCAGTGGGACTCATGAACAACCTGGGTTTTCTGGATTTTCCTAAGGCTTTTGATACTGTCCCTCACAGTGTCCTTCTGGACAAGTTGTCCAGCTGTGGGGTGAGTAGGTACACAGTGTGCTGGGACAAGATGTGTCTGAAAGCCACAGGGTTGTAGTGAAGGGGGCTTCACCTGCCTGGCAGCAGTTCAGCAGCAGCATTGCTCAGGGCTCAGCTCTGGGCTCAGTCTCGCTCCATGTTTGTATCAATGGCTCGATGCAGGAGCTGAATGCATCATCAGCAGGTTTGCTGACACCACCAGACTGGGAGATGCTGTGGACTGGCTCGAAGGACAAGAGGCCTTGCAGAGACATCTGGATAGATTGGAGCATTAAGCTGCTGTTAATGGGATGAGATTTATCAAGTACAAATGCTGGATTCTGCACCTGGGATGGAGGAACACTGAGCACAAGTACAAATTGGGAGAGGAGTGGCAGCAGGGATCTGGGGGTGCTGGTTTACAGAAGCTCAGCAGAAGTCAGCAGTGTGCCCTGACAGCCCAGAGGTCAAATTCCATCCTGGGGTGCATCAAAAAGCATCTCCAGATGGTCAAAAGAGGTGATAATCCACTGTATTCACCTTTGGTGCAACCTCACTTTGCTCACCGTGGGCAGTTCTGGGCCCCACAATTTAAGAAGGATGTGAAGGGATGTGAATGTATCCAGAGAAGGGCAAAACAGCTGATGAAGAGGCTGGAAGGAATGTCCAATAGCAAGGAAGTTAAGTCTTTGGCTTTGTCCAGTGAGGAGAAAAGGAAGCTGAGCTGTGCCCTCCTTGTCTTCACAGCTTCCTAAGAAGGGGAAGAGGGAGGCAGGTGCTGATCTGTTCTCTTTGGTACTGAGTGAGAGGACAGATGGGGCAGGTTCAAAGCTGTGTCAGGGGAGATAAACCCTTACTTGACATTGCAAAGCATTTCTTTGCTGAGAGGGTGGTCAAATACTGGAACAGGCTTTCTAAAGAGTTGGTCAGTGCCTCAAAACCGTCAGTATTTCAGAGGCATTTGGGACTTTCCCTGATAATATAGGCACTCTCCCTAATAACAGGTTTTAACTTCTGGTCAGCCCTGAAAGTAGCCAAGCAGCTAGACTAGGGATGATCACTGTAGGTCCCTTCCAACTGAAATATAATATTTTATTCTATGCTGTCTTATTCTATCCTGTCCTCTTCTCAACCACAAAAAGCATCTGGTTTCCTTTCATGGGTTAGGTCAAGACACTGAATGGCCGGAGCCATGTTTTCCTTATCTGTGAAAAGAGGATAAAATTCCTTTCTGCTATGCTCTGTAGATTGTGACCAGTATAATATGCCCTCATGGTAGAAGGTCAGTTGTGGTCAACTGAGGCTGTTTAAGTACAGTTAATAAATAAATACAATACTGGGGGAAAGGGAGAGGAATATAGAAGAGAGAATAAAGGAAAAAAAAAGAAAGAAGGGAAAAGGAAGCCTATTGAAAAAGTCAAATAGGACAAAGACTTTAGATGCCAAGAGGACATTAAGAAACACACACATGAAGAAAGCACTAGGAAAAATATAGGGTGAAGAACTTAGAACAAGAGTATCTAAAGGGCAGAAAAATAGTAGAGCTTAGAAAAACATTTACTTTATAAAAGTATTCGATAACAGAAAAAACAGTGATGAAACAATGAGCACTCTGTGGCACACCATTCATTTTCCCTACGCTGGAAAAACAAGTTTCCTTCCCCTGTAATTGGTTGCATTCCTCTGTGATATACCCACACATCTTGGACCCTTCTGAGATGAGAGCTCCACAGGGCAGACTCCCAGAGAGCTGAGTAGGGGAACCCAAAGTACTTGCAGAGAAAGGCTACTACAAGAAGCTGCCCTGAGGGCCAGTAACTTCAGCTCTAATTAAAGTGTCTGTTAGCAGCTTTGTGGTTCCAGTCTCCCACAGGATGTCCAGAGATGACTTTCACAGCTTATTTCTGTGTGTGGCGTGCAGCTAAGACACTACTCCTGATCCCCTGCAGCAAAGGCAATTACTTTTCTTCCTTTTCCCTCTCCGTGGAAACTTCTAAAGTTGAATGGAGTCTAGGCTTTTGTTGGTGCTCTCTAGCTCACCTGTACCAGCCCAGACACTGCTAACAAACATCAGCCAGCCATGACTGAAGTGGTTGGGTTTGACTTTCCCTCTTAACCTTTGTGTTGATGTTGACTCAGCTCGTTCTCCCTTCTCGCGCACGGCAAGCTTCGTGCCCTGCTGAAAACAAGCCCAGGGAGATGCCACCAGCCTGCCACCATTCCCAAGGCAGGGAATGGCCAAGGGCTCTGAGCTCAAAATACAGCTGTGAGCTGTAAGAAGAGCCCTCAAAGGTGGGAGAAAAGGCAGGGGTTTTGAGGAGCAATGTGCTGGAAGAAATCTTTCATGCCTGGCTGAGAATTATTTACAAGTTTGGCATTGAATTATCTCAATCTCAAGAGGATTCTATTGATTTTGATAGAAACCTGATGGTTATCCAGGGAAGTCAGGTTCAGGAGTTTCCAGAGGGTTTGTCTTTTAGTTTTTATTTTGGGTGGATTTGCGGGGGGGAGGGAGGTGAAACTTGTTATTTGGAGAGTGGGAGAGCTAGGGAGGGGGAAAGAGGATGCCTAAATAAAAAGAAGAATCCTTCTTTGCTGAATAAAACCCCAGAGTATTTGCTAGTATTTCCCCTTTCTCATGATGCTGCATTATTTTCAGAAATTACATTAATTTTTTCCAACCTGACTTCTGCTTCTGTTTGCTTACATTTCATTTCACATGTCCCATACTTCTGTTAATTCACAAAAATTTCTTGGTGCAACAACTACACCTGTGGGACACATACAAAAGCTACACACACGTTTTGGGCCAAAAAAATGATCCAGTGAGACAGTGTCTGTAGCAGGTTTCTTAAGGCAGAAGCCAGCTTCAGTCCACTGAAGTATAAAGGTTCAGCAAAAATTCCTTTGTTTTATCCCAGGGGATGGCTAATCAATGGCCTGGGAGCAAAGTCTGGGCCTGACTTTTTACCAGGTCCTACAAGACTGTGGCATGGAGTGATCAGACCAGTTAATTCAGAAATACTGATACATGTGGTGGGCAAGGATAAAGACTGGGTGTTGAAGGGTTCACCCAGTTTCTGCTGCACTGTGCAAACACATCAATATGTTGCTCCCTTCTACCAGTCTAAGAAGAAAAGTGACACCCAAGCATTAGGAAAGTGACTGTCTCCAATTTGTGCAAACAATTACTAGAAGCAGTCCCACAAACTGGGATACTCATGTACAGCCTGCATGTATTTTTCATACAGGGCAAATATATAAAGGAATTATTCCTTACTTGACCTAGGGAAACACCACTCCCACTCTGAACACAATTACATCTTTTATGTTCTGCATGAAAGAATATACTGCAAATGAATCTTAGTACAAAGTTTAAATAAAGAATTGCCAAGTAATAATTAACTCAGTCTGTCATTTATTATGATTAGGCACTAAGGTAAGGTCAGTTTCCTTTAATGCTTTTCAAAGAATGTACTCATTTTAGAACAGGTATGACCAGTTATACAGACTTCTCAAAAGACAAAGTGTTCTCCTCTTGGCTTAGTGATGCCCTGGGTATTCATTTTCATTGCCAGTTTTGACTTAATTATCAATATCACAGCCATGTTGGCATGCTAAAAGCCCAGTCACACAGAAGTGACCCAGCTCTTTCACCTGCTACCTCTCCTGTAAGGTTTACCTTCTGGGATGAAACACTTTTCACACCAGGACAACATATGCTATTATGGTCCCAGTGTGAGCAATCCCATGTTACACTTTATTTCTAAGCTCTGTTACTGTGGGAGGCTCTTTGGGCACAGGTGGTCAACCAGAAAACCAATAAAACGGACCTAAGTGTGTACAGAATACTTTGCTGCGTACTACAAAATATCTTACAATGGAAATACTTTTTGTTCCAACATCCTAGTCTGGATGGTGTTTTGAGAGCAAGCTGTACAGACTCACACAGGCACAGTTCCACAAATCTATTAACATTCCTCCTTGTCAGTGGGCAGGATTTGTCTGGTGCTGAGGTTCTGTTGTGGCACCCCAGTGCACTGCACATCACCTACTAATGAGGTCTTATTTTGAGACTTTTGGGTTAATGGTAATCTCCCAAAGTTACTATTTACTGTTTATATTATAGTTGCACCTAGAAACCCCAAATGAAAGGATTCCATTTAATTAGGTATTTTGCAAACAATAATAAGAAAGAGTTCCTGCATCACAGATCTAACAGGGTTCTTATCAGACAGGATAAAAGCAATGGATGAAAGAGATGAACAAGGTGGGAGTGGATTGGAAAGTCTGCTTTACAGTTGTAAAGCAAACAGACTTCACTGCAGCTCACTACTTGTCTAACTGATGGGAGTGGTTCATGAGCATTATAGCAGAAAAACGTTTTGAGGAGGGATTTAGAGGAGGATAAGGAATAAGGTTTTATGATTTTGGCGAGGACTGGTTTCTGCTGCTAGGGACTGCAGCAGGGAAAAGATTTAATACTTTGTTTATCACTGAAAAAAGCACAACTGCTTAAGAAGTTGCACTAGGTGATCACCCCTCACTTTAAAATTAATTAACTGCTACAACATATGGTGAAAGATGATTTTTCTAATTGACTCAAGCCCATTTGACATCTATAAACTGAAAACAGTTTTAATTTTCATCTCCTGTGAGTATATATAATTATATCCTCTCTTTGTTGTTTATCCTGAGGTTGATCATGCTCCAGTAGGGCTCAAGTCCAGAGAGCATAACTGTATGTTGAAATGCAAATTGCACAATAACCATTGTCATAGAGACTTAAATGGAAAATTATGAGATTTGTTATAATCTCATATGGTTTTAGAGAAAATTAAAAAAAAGAAGAAAAAAGAAAAACAACCACCAAAAAAACCATTTTGTGAAATAGAAAATATGACCTCATTTCACAAAAATCTCAAGCTTTTTCCACAATGGGTTGAACAAGATCGTTTCTTTTCCATTTATTTCTATGCTTTCAGTGGAGACAACCAATGTTATCTGATTTATGTTGCATTAAAATATGTATCTAAATTTGAATCAAGTCAAACCCTTAAGAATATAATAGTTTAAGATGTCCTCAAACTGACAGGTGTGCTGTTGGCAGCTGCAAACCCTTCCTTGCCCTCTGTGCCCCTCTGACACTGTTCTGGGCTCCCTGGGTGCTGCTCCAGGCCTGGCTGTGCTTCCATCAGCCCCTCAGCCCTGGCAGGAGCCTGTCTCTGCTGCCAGTCAGCAACTTTCACTCAGCCAGTGGCCCTTCACCACCTACTTAAACCCAGACCAGATCTGGTGCTTTGGTTCCCTGTACTGGTGCAATTCAGTAAATAACCAGGCATGATGCTGGTCAAGCTTTCAAGCAGGTGAGTCAAAAAAATTGTATGCAAATCTCTTCCGCCTTGCTCTTTTATTACATCTCATCTGTTTGTTTTGATTTTCCCCCCTGTATTCCCTGCTGCTTAGCTTCTGTCATCAATCTGCAAGGCATTTTTCAATTGATTAATGACTTACCCATACAATATGTACCCATCCAGTCATTTTTTGCTCTGTGGGCTCATGCCCTAAGCTTGGTCACTTTTTAGCTTTCATGTGCTTACTGAGACAAATCAGACCCTTTGGTGGACTGAAATAACCTGCTAAATCTTTTCTAAATCACCCCTCTCTACCCAGTCAATCTCTCAAGCACCCCATTACTTTTCCTGCACAGTTCCAATAATAAATTCTCCTATTTTTTCTAGGCCTCAGTCTCATTGTTTTCACTGACACCTATAAAGTTTTATTTCAGGAAACAGGAAAATTAACCACAATCTGTATTTATTTACATCCACATAAAATAAATCCTTGCTAGAATTGTTAAAGCACCTGGCACAGATATAGAAACATAATTACAATACCATAGAATAAGTCAAAACACCAGCTGCTCTTTCTCTCCTGTATCTCTTCCATCAGCTACATATCATTCATTATTTAGTGAGAAGATTCAGTACAGATTAAAACTCATCCTAAACCATATCTATTATGCAATCACATCTTTACCTTGCTCCTATAGTTAAGCATCTCTTGGATAATCTTTGAAAAGAGGCTATGGGGAATAAGCAAACAACTTCTAAAAACAAAGTATTGATGTTGTCTTCTATCATGTAGCTTGGATCACTGCACCCATAGCACAATTCTGCCACTTCTATTGGTCAGAAACTACTTTAATGTAATTTTGAGAAATGCATTGAAGAAGCATGCTCTTCTCACCAGGCTAAAAAGCAGAGAATTAATCATCCACATAAGATCTGAAATAATTCCTACTATGTACTATTATCTGATTGATAGCAAAAAGTATTTTCAAAGGTCAATAGAGAGGTGGAATGCAAAATTAAATACTGATTAGTCAGGATAACACTGGTAGTTGAAACAAGAGCAAGTTAACCACCTAGTCCAGCAAATAATTACTACTCTTGTAAATTTAACATCTGTGAGTACAGCAAGAGAGGCATATTAAAAAAAAATGGCCCATTTCAATATACATGGATGAAAAAGAATTCAGCAGAGTTCTTCCAGACAGTCTGGCAGGAATCAGCCTCTGCTCATGGGAGTATATTACAGCAGGCACCTTACAGTTTCATCTAGGACACTTCCAGGCCAGCCAAGATATCCCTGCCGATCCAATCTGAATTTGCACCAGATTACATTTTGTCTAATATATGTTCAGAAATGCAGGGAAGCCCCAAAATTTTAATTGTCACTTAAATACACAGGAATGTGTATTCTGTACATTCACTTGAGATGCTCTTCAGTGGGTGGGAGCCTGGAAAAGAATGGCCAGGTGAACATTTATGCAGTCAGGATGGAAAATAGGCATGATGTGTTGTGTCAAAATGTGTACCAGAAAAACATGAATGCAATGTAATGAATGTTATCCAGAAAACTTGATAAATGCCTGCTACACTTCATTAGATTAATACAGCCATTGTAAGTGATGCCTAAAATCAGCTTTTTGTGAAATACTGGATACATCTCACTACACATGCTCTTATTGTTTCTTTGATCAGAAAAAACTTATTCTGTGGTGGGATTAGTTATGGTACTTACCTGTGAAATACTTCCCAAACTGTCTAACCATTCTCTGCATAAGCACAAAATTTTGCTCTGTTTTCCTACCCCTTGCTGGTGGAAAAGGCTATGCAAACATTTCTCGGTAACATTAATAAAATGTGGAAAGCTCTATGCAACTAAAGACTGGAGTGCAAGAAAGTTTCTCCAGGCCTGCAGTTGGACTGCACCCTCTGGGTCATCTCAAAAGACTGAGAGATTCCATTGATTGCTTGGCTGGCTGTTTTATTTTCCCTCTATAGTTTAGTCACATCTCTACAAAATCCAGGATTCCCCTCCTCCCTTATTTTTTTAAAGTCAGGTAACAACTAATAAATATCTGTCAGCAAGCAGTTCATCAAATAGCAACGAGAAGCTTTGGTATATCAAAGGGCAAGAGATCATAGAACAGGCATTTGTCTAAAATGTAGCCAGATTTTCCAAAGAGCTCAAGGATAATTTTTTCAAGTGCTCAGGATCCACCTCCATAGGCAAATTTTCAGAAGTGCTCAAAGCCATGTGTGCCACAAGTCTTTCAGAACAGGCTGAGTTGATTTGGTTCTTAAGACAAAGCCAAGTTTTTGAAAATCCTGTCCCCTTTGAAATAATTTTGCTAAAGGCTATTCCAGTATCCCAAAGTTATTATTTTGGATTCTATGCGTATCTGTACATCTCCACAAAAGAATCTTATTGTCAACCTGATATTTTGTTAGATGAAAAATAAACACATTTGCTTTAGAACATAACTCTTTCATTTTGTTATTTTTGAAATGGTTTCCTAGGCAGCCTTTGTATGAAATACATCATCCTTGAGTTTTGGAAACCTTTTATCATAAAGACATATAATTTTCCCTTGCAATAATTTATAAAGCAGGCATTCTATTTTACTCCCTTTACAGATAAACCTGTTCCTAAACTAATGCCTATTTTTCCCATTACAAATACTGTGGCTTTTATATTTTAGTCAAATTATTCTGTTGGTGTATGGGGCACTGCAACTATATTTTACAAAACCCTTAACTCAGAATAAAAGATGGAGAAGAGCCTCAGAAAACAATGGTGACTGTTGTAGTTATCAATAAGAAAATTCTAGAAACTGGAAGAAAAACAGATTAGAACTTGAAAAAGGGTCAGGTGGAGGATTTTACACTTACACAGATATGTTCAACTCAACAAAAAGAGAATGGGCAATTCAAAACTGACTGTTCAAAAATAATTTTGAGTACATGGAGGCAGGGAATCTACCAAAGCCCAGGCTGCACTTGAGTAAAGATTATGCAGCTACAACCAAAAAATGTGAGACTGACAATCCCACTTCAATAAATATGGCATCTGGAAGTGACAGAGGAGAGCAAGAAGAGGCAGGGGTCTCTCAAAGACTGCAAGAACTAGAGGTTGTTAGCTACAAAAAAAAAAAGTTTAAATAAATGTGCACTACACTTGCAGTTGCAAAAAGGACAGGTATTATCCCTTTATCAGTGGCACATCCATCTGGGAGGAGCACAATTCCCAGGTGATAATCAAGTCTGCCAGAATTCTTGAGATACAGCAATATATTTCAGGGAAGGGAACCATAAGTGACTTAATTATCCAGTGGCAATGGAGATTAAAAAGAGGAGGTGAGATGGAGCAGGAAAAGGCTCAGTTCCTGTTCAGCAGCAGGAATGCAGAGAAAGCAGATGAGCATTGACAGGGATGGCAGTTTGGCGACAGAGTCTCTGTTGTACACCAGACTCTGAAAGCAAGTCCCTTTAGGAGACGTCACCAAGGGCATCTGGTGTTGATATCATGACAGGAGAGAAGAATATTCCCTGCGGAAAATTCCACTCTCCATACAAATAATGCAGAAACATTGCACAGTGTGACAACCGTGGTCATGTAATGTGAAGTATTTTGTTAGAAACTTAGCAAAATTTTATGAAATGACTCATAATTATAAGACTAAATTCAAAGTGTTTTAACATAAGCATTAAGTATGCTTTTTTAAGATATTAATGCAAAGACTTTTTTTTTTTCCCCTCCAGGTTTAATATCTAAAAAAATTATCAGTGGAATGGAAAGAAAGAGGGAAGGTAACTTGAAAACATCCTGCTGACCCAAACCTGGAGAAGTCTGTTCCACCTTTCAAAGCTCACGAGACAATTTTTGACTGCTGTTTCTGCTAAAACATAAAATGAATCCTAGGAGACTACCAAGCAAAAGATTAGTTTCTGGCTGTGTGCAAGGTTAAAAATATCTCAATGACAAAATGGAGTGTCCAAACAGATCACTGAGAAAGGCTGGGGAATGTGTGGTTTTGAGGGTTTTTGAGACCCATCTGGGCAAACCTTCTACAACATGGTCTGCTTTCATGGTTTGCCATTCTCTGTGATGGAGGTCCGAGCAGTGACCTCCTGGGATCCCACCCTACCTTTATGACTGTGTGCTGATCCTATGGATTCCCTTTCTTTGAGGTTACCAAACATGGAGGTGATTTTCTTCCAACTGGAAAAGAAATCCGTTTGCAAGGGAATGTTTGATGGGTCAGTGGGTACCATGAGGGCCCTATGTGGAGTGAGCATTTCAGGAATGGCCATCTCTGCACACAGCTGTGTCCAGGCCCTGACCCTGGTGGAGACACAGGCCTGTGTGGAGTGAGCATTTCAGGAATGGCCATCTCTGCACACAGCTGTGTCCAGGCCCTGACTCTCATGGGGACACAGGCCTGTGTGGGGTGAGCATTGCAGGAATGGCCATCTCTGCACACAGCTGTGTCCAGGCCCTGACCCTGGTGGGGACACAGGCCTGTGTGGGGTGAGCATTGCAGGAATGGCCATCTCTGCACACAGCTGTGTCCAGGCCCTGACCCTTGTGGGGACACAGGCCTGTGTGGGGTGAGCATTTCAGGAATGGCCATCTCTGCACACAGCTGTGTCCAGGCCCTGACTCTCATGGGGACACAGGCCTGTGTGGGGTGAGCATTGCAGGAATGGCCATCTCTGCACACAGCTGTGTCCAGGCCCTGACTCTCATGGGGACACAGGCCTGTGTGGGGTGAGCATTTCAGGAATGGCCATCTCTGCACACAGCTGTGTCCAGGCCCTGACTCTCATGGGGACACAGGCCTGTGTGGGGTGAGCATTTCAGGAATGGCCATCTCTGCACACAGCTGTGTCCAGGCCCTGACCCTCGTGGGGACACAGGGCAGGGACCAGAGGCCTCTTCCAAGCCTGGAGGCTCTCCAAGGCTGCAGTGTCCACCGTGCAGAGAGACTCCAGTGGAAGATTAAAAGAAATACTTGTGTGTTGCTTGGCTCAGAACACCCAGGAAGGAGAGGAGCTATCCTGAATTGCCTGTGGGATTTTATGACTAGGAGCAATGGGGGTAAAGTCAGGTAAAGAAAAACAGTTTGAACATCAGTAAAATTTCCTAACTGTGAGTGTTATTAGACTGGAATAATCTCCCCTAAGGGCAGCAATAAAACCAACATCATTTGCATCTTTGCAAACTAGACCAGACAAAGCACTGGGAAATATACTGTGGGGAATAATCCTGTAAAATGATTGCACTAATTTTTCTCATCTATTCTTTCTTCATAGGATTGCTTCATACATGGAATATGCCATACTCTTTTTCCTGTAAGTTTATTCCCTTTCCTGTGGGTTGAGTAAGAAAACCCTGAAGGAAATTATATCATTCTAACCAAAAAGTAACATATTAAGACAATTTGCATTTTTATTAAAAAAAGACATATTTTATCTTTAAAATATAACCAGTGATAGACACAAGAGCATAATCTCTAGGATAATGACACACTTCAGTACACTAGGCAATTAGGTTTGCCTTTAATTATTTATAGTTTGACATGCTGCTCATACAAATGCTCTGTGTAACAGGAGGAAGTCAGTTTGACCTTAATTATTGCCTGTAAATAATTCCTGAATTGTAACTAAGTAGTGCCTTTTAAAATGTAATTATTATAATGCCAGAGTTACAGAGCTCATTGATTTATAATTACTTAATTGTTTCTACCCATTAGACCACAGCTGTGATAGGTTCATCTTGCCTACATGCACTAGCCTGGAAACTGAGGGGTTACGGCCAAGAACTTGGGCTAATGTTATCTCCCACAGTTACATGGCTGAACAATCATTTCAGTCTGGTCAAGGCTAGTAGGGGTCACCAGATGGCTGAGAGATCCTGGGCAATGGGCTGGGCATTTCAGCACACATCCTTCAGAATCATAATGAGGGGAGAAGGAAATACAAAATACCCATATCTCCAGGGTCCTGAGCTCTCACCAGACCTCACCAATCAGACCAAAAACTACTTCTCTGTGACACTGATTTTACACTTTTGGGGTCATAATGTATAGTGAGCTATTGGGCATACTGCTAACTGTGTTGCTGGGAAACAGAAAACCCAAAAATTATGTAATTTTTTTCCTCCATCTATCAACACAGGGTATCTAGTTGTTTTCACATTTGTATGGAAAGGAGAGACTGTCATTTTGCTTCTTGTGACTTGCACTTTAAGAGCATTTCACAGAGAGAGTTCAACCCACTGTGTTGTGACTCAAGCCCAGCCAGGCACTAAACCCCACACAGCTGCTCCAGTCCCTGTGCTATCAACAGAGTTTCCAGCACAAATCCAAACATAGCCCTGTGTTGGGTACTCTGAAGAACAATAACTCTATCCCAGCCAAACCCAGCACACACACATGATCCTCCTCTCTTTAATACATTTTGTTCTTTGTGTACCACTGTTTGGTAATCACCATCCCAACCACTCTGTTATATTACATGTGTTCCTCTGAGAGGAAAAAAAAAAGAGAGATATTAATAATGAAGCATTTTAAAGTAGTCAGCATGACATACTTTCACTTAATTAGTAAACCTTATCTGCCAGAGGAGCCGAGTTTCTCCAATGTCAATTCTGAGAAAGTAAAGATCCACTTTCTACTGAAAAGGTATACTACATTTTGCTCAAAATGAAGTGGTATTTAGAAATAGTCTGTGCAGATTTTAAAAGCATTAAAATTTTTATTTAGTTCAAATAAGCCTTGGTTCAAATCTTTTGCTGTCTTACAGTGCAGTCAAAACCAGCAGGTAAGAAGTGTATGAATTCTGTGTGCTGTAGAAATAGACCCTAGAAGGAGTGTTAGAACTGTGATCTGGCCACTCAAATAACCATTCACAAAGCAGGTCCCAGGAATAGGAGATTATGTATGTTCTCAGTATTAATACATTTTTAATGTGTTTCTTAGAAATGCAATGTATATTGAAAGCCTGAGAAAACCTATTCTATATTGAAGAACACAGAAGTTAAGAATCATTAAGAAGTTCCTTCTGTGAATTTCTTTGGACTATGCCTAAGACCCTGAAGCTGAGAATGAAGATTTTTTGTGCAAGCTGTAGAGATACTTTAGGGGTTAGGGCAATTAACCCTTTAGGGGTGGGTTCCAATCTCAGGCTTTTCTAGTATGTACAGTGTGGAGGGAAAAAAAATACCAGCACACTTCATCTCAATTTCTGCATGCCTAAAAAGAGGAATATTAATCATGTAGGTTCACCAGTCAGGTTACATCTAAATTCCCCATGGTAAATGAGACTAAAGAAATGCAAACTATTCTAGTGCTGTACGATTCAGATGTAGTGATAATGCCCTGCTGGTTATTACCAACATTCCACAGCAATTAGGGAATTGTGGAAGAATCCTAAATCTATAGGAAGAAAACCAGATTGCCTCGAAGTGTGGTCCTGTCCCATCATGTGACTGAAAGTGTAGGATTAAAAGAATCTCTATCTCAGTGTTTCTTGTGCACTTTTTAGTTCATAATTGAAGGCGGCCTTTTTTCAACTGTCAGTTATGCAATTACAACACAGGTTCTTGCCCTCCTGTGTACCCTTTCCAGTCATCCAGGCTTTGCAGCCAAACCCTGCTCTCAGTTCTGCCTGCAGAGACCTATTCCTGTCAGTCTGTCTGTGATATTCCAACAATAGGCAAAGAACAACTTGCTTAAATGTAAGAGCCATCCACTCTGAAGTGTTGATTCCCGTGAAAATGTGATAAGTTTCTTTTATCTATTCTGCTTTTTCAGATACAGCATGAAGAAAAAAGCATAAACTTGGAAGCTCTGTGGTTTGAGTACAATGCACAGAGGTACTTTAAAAACCACTGTTCCAGAGATTACTACTTGATACTAATAAAAAAAAAAAAACCCCAATACATCAACACACAGGGACTGTAAACACTCAGAAATAAATTTTCCAGGTCCATGATAAGCCCTTATACTGGGATAAAGAAAATGAGTAAAACCTCCCCCAATAATTCCTAATAGAAGAAATTAACTAATTAATTCTTCTTTTTTTCCCCTGGTAAACTAAAGGGACATAGCAGTGAGGCATTCTCCTGTTCGTTTGTCAATCCCTGCTCAAATATTTAATGTATATCTAGGAAAGTCTTCTTCCTTCACCATCACCCTGCCTGACAAGGAGAAAAGCCATTTTCTTCCTCACCCCATGTAGGCACACAGGTGTGACATCCTGCACCTGCACCACCTGTACTAACTGTTAATGTGGAAAAACAGCAAATAAATTGGAACTGTCCTGTGATGATGGCCAGGCACACCCTAAAGAGCACCCTCCCATAGGAGGGAATCAGGCAGAGTGAGAGCTGAAGGGATGCCCACAAGTGCAGGCAGAACAGCCAGTAAAGACCATGTCATACAGCTCTAAGCTTGCACATCACATGTCCTAAAGAGACCTGCTCTTTCAAATTCGCCTGCACAGGCTTGCTTTCTTCTCCTGCAGTACTGCATGAACTCACTCAAGCTTTCAAAAATATTATCTATATATAAAAACATGTGCACAAAAAGTTACTAAGAAAACAATTTGAATTATAAGAGTACCGAGAAGGTAGGGCTTTCTTTTTTTTTAAGCATTTGTGTACATTAAAAAGGACAGCTACTACATGAAAAAAGAGTGTGATCAAAGAATAAGATTAATCTCGATAATTGACAGTCTTACTGGAGGACTCCTAAAGCCAAACAAATAGAGGCACCTCCCTCTATTTCACATCTCACTTTATCCTCTCAGATGAGAGGTTCTGTAGGCATAATGCCCTTTTCACACAGGGCCTATTAGTACACGGTCTAACACACTTTTTACCCTCTTCTAATTGAGATCTGTAAGTAGTGAAATACAGATTAAATACACCTCTTTCCATCCAGAGCATTTTCTGTCAGCTTGAAAGAACTGTCAAAACAGACACCTTGAATTAGCACGGAAGTCATATGTGCTGACATGTGTAATGTAAGCAGATTGTCCCACTTTTCCACCTACTGAATTCTTATTGCTAATCTAATTAATAGCCTCTGATTATTTCAGATGGTCACTTGGCAAGTGACAGCAAAGATAAAAGGCTGGGGCACGTTGTGGCATGTTACTTGGGTTTTATCTGCCCCATTTCCAACACACTTTGCTTTGTGTATTTCTCTCCTCCTCTGTTGCCTTTGTCACTCTTACAAACATGGCAGCTCTGCTTCCCAGGCTTTGGGAGCATAGAGACACACAAAACCTGGTTGAATTGGAAGTCAAATACATCATTTTGTTTTCCCTACCTTTTTCAATTCATCACCTCTGTTCTAAGTGTCCCCTCCCTTTTTTCTGCATCCGTTTTCAGCTCATCAATTCTTCCTGGTGCTCATTTTGCCTGCAGGCTTCCCATGCAGCTTCCCATCCACCCACTGGTACAGTGCTGGTCTAGAGGTGACAGTGAGGGCTGAGGGCCACGCTGGGCTGGGCACAACCCATGAGCCGGAGGACAGCCCTCCCCTCATCCTGGAGATCCTGCAGGATGAGTATTTGAAGATACCAGGGGTAAAGCAAACAAAGAGGATGCAGATTTGGTACAATATTTGCTTGTTAAATATTTGGCCAAATTCATACATTCTGAGAACAAATGATAGGCACTGAAGGGGCAGGATGGTGGCTCCTTTGCCAAGCACAAAGAGGATATATTTTCTCCTCCTCATTATCCTACTCCTTCACCTCAGACTGAGGCTAAACAAAGCCATGAACAACCATGGTGAAACAACAAGGGAAACTACTGGAGTTTTTGGATGTGAGATGATTTGGAATTTTTATTTAGCATAGACATATTTTCAGTGATAAGAGAAGATGCATATATACACACACAAAACAGGTGTCTTTCCAAGAAAAACAATACAGTAAAATTCTGATTGTAATTTAAGTATTAAAGCATTATGTGTATATGTGATAGATGACACAGAAGAGGATCTTTTGTGATGTTCTGCTACAAGGGAAAAAAGAAAAGCTGCACAGACATGAGAGTGTGGGAGCAAACAAGAGCATTTCTGCAGAAAGGATCAGTTCATGGAGCACTGAGGGCACACCAAAGGGGCTGAATAGGTCAGAGTACTTTGAATGCAAACGTGCTGCTTGTCAACCTTTTATACCCACTGCTCTTACACTCCTTACAACTGACTCATCTGCATTCAGAAAGCACTGCCCACAAAACTAACACTGTTCTTATAAAACCTCTGATTCAAATTCCATTTTACTCAGCTGGAAAAAAATAAGGAAATTGTGGAGACATCCCCGAAAGTTAAGTAAGGACCACTGAATGAGTGCAGAGAATAAATTCAGTTTTTATATTTTTTTAATCTGAATTTCCCTTGGCAAGAAAACAGACAGTATGAGTAATAAGGTTTGTATGAAAACATAGCCCTTGTATTATAAAAATTTATCTTCTTATTTAAAGAGGAATAGTATAGCTGCGTTATTTTATTTTATGCTAACTCTACTAGAGTAGAGCAGAATTCCTTAACAAAAAGGGTCAAGAGTTAAACTATACCAAGCCCAATATTTCACAAAGGCCTCACTATGTTGGAACAGCTTAACATGCTGCTGGCAATAAATACAATAATTGCATTCAGTCAGACAGAAAAATAAAGAGAGGGGCCCTGAATTCTCTATCAGCACAGGTCTTTTACCAGCTCAAAAACATTCCCTCTCTATTTGCTCCATCCCATTTTCTCTTTAGAAAGTCACTAGAGGGCGTCATCAGCTACCCAATCCTGCCTGCAGACCAGGTCAGATCGGTCATACCCTACCCTGCCCAGAGAACCTACATTGCTCTCTGTAGGAGTGCCTTCTGCAGAGCTCTGAAAACTCAGATTCCAGTCGTTCCCACAGCCCTAGCAAAGGAGGTCCTGCAGGGGCACAATGAAAATGGCCTACTTTGGGTTACAGCAGAGAGGAGAATTCTTTAAAATGGCACAACTGAACAGACCTGTTCATCAACATCCTTCACTACTTTGTGGGATTATTTGTTAAAGCACTCCCATACCAACTTTTCCAAACTGCCCTGACCATTTGGAAAGACAAAGTGCTGAATAGAATCTGAGAAGATGAGTAGCTTCGTCAGATCCAGGGCAGGAATCATCTCCCACAGATTCACCATGGATGGGTCTCCTGTGCAGCACTCCTAACATCAACCTAGTTCCCATTTTTCCACAAGGGCTCTTACAGTGAACACAAGAGTTGAAAGATCTGGGTGTTGCATGAACTAAAGACACAGGGGAGAAAGTCCATCAGCCCCATTCTTTATTTATCCTTTTCTTACTTGCTTCCTGTGCTTCCTAAAAAGTCCCACAGGTTATCATCTTCACAGCTTTGAATTTTCGTCCATAAACACAATCCCCACTGTCCCAGAATCCTTAACAATATCACCACTTGGACAGCTTTCCTGGTGGTAAAGCATGCACACACAACCTGGGAGACAGGGAGGTTTTGATCCCTTGAATCTTATTTCAGACAGTGCTACACATGCACAACTCTCACCAGGGGGAAACCCAGGCACAGGCTCCCCCCTGCTTATCATCCCCATGTGCCAGTGCCACAGCTGGGGCATAGTGTGGGTGCGACAGGGCCACAGGACTCGTGTTCCCCTGTCTGTGCACAGGGATGGCACAGGGAGCACCTGCTGCTCAGCCAAGGGCAGGGCAGAAGCGCTGTTGCCAGCGCGAGGCCTCACTGCTGGCATTTTCCAAATTAATCTCTTCTATGGGTGGAAAGCTGCAGTATCTTGAGAAAGGTCTTCATCCATCAAAGGACTTGGAAGGAAGATCCTTTTTTCAGGAAATTATGGAGTTCAGAGAGACTGTGGACTAGTGACACATTGGCTGATGGCATGCAAAATACACCTGCCTCACCAGGGTCTCCCAAGAGCAGCTTTGGACCACCTCCAGAGCCTGGAGCAGGGCAAAAAGCACCTGAATTTCCAGTGTTGGAAACACCTGTTCTACAAGAAACAGGTCCATAGGTCATAAAGAGTTTGTTTCATTTTGATTTTCACCTGGGGTTTTCCCTTCAAAGGGTGGGTACGTGGAGCTGTTCTATCCATGCTAGCTCCCAAGGGCATGCTTCAGTTTGGAGGGAATAAATAAGCAGTAGGTGGATAAAACCCCTGCCCTGCACTCTGAGCCATGGTGCACCTGGCACAATGTGCAAGAGAGCACCTTTGTCATCTTGTTTACCAAAATAGATCAAGTGTTGGAAGTACAAGAGGAACTGGAGGGGACATTGCTCTCTATCACTGAAATTGTGGAGGACCAGAACTATAAAAGGCAAGTAAGATAAGCAGGTAGGTCGGGATGAAAAGAAGAATGGGAAAACATTGGAACCACATCCCAATTAAAGAGGTAAAACATTCAGACTGAGGCACAAATGACCTCATCACCTTCATTGTCCAAGGCTTGGAAAAGATAACACGTTTGTGTTAGAAATATCAATAAACTGCACTCAAGTGGGGTCACAGTTGTGGGTATCAGAAACTTCAAACGTGGTTAAATACCTTTGTGAACATTCCATGTAACTTTCTGGGATGAAAGTCATCAATGTATTCATGGAACATCTAGAAGAAAAATCACACTAGAGTAAAAAAATTACTGTTTTCTCTATATGTACTGAGAGGTGAACTGGAAAGTGTGGCTCCTACCTTCCTGTGTACAGACAATGGGAGGACATTTGATGAGCATTATTCACTGAAGCAGAGGTACAGTCTCAGTCATTCTAACAGAAACCCACCCATTCCCAGATCTAGAGTGCTTACTCACAAGCCAGCATTTAGATATGCAAATAACAGCACATTGTTATCAGCAGTTTGTCCAATAATATTTCTTTTGTTTCATCAAAAAGGCGTATCAGTTTTGTGCAGTTGGCAGTGAATATGCAAAGAGGAATTTGAAAAAGCAGGACCAGCCAGAACAGCAGCCTCTGCCAGCCTGATTGCAGGCATGGCTGATGTCAGACCATGCATCAGAAGGTTAGGGTGCTAATGACTTGTTGATGTGTTTGACACTATGCAGCCATCTCTGAGCAGGTATTTTCAAAGTAAGTGTTGTTTTTATACATGTTTCCCTATTACTCATGAGCTGGAAGTTTCAAGGGAAAATTTTGAAAACAAGATAAAAGCTCAAGGGGACTGGGAAAGAAGAGAAAGAGAAAGCTTGTCTGAATACTCACATTACCTAGTCCAAAACACAGAAATGTGAAATACCATGTCCTTGGTCACAAGCCTGCTAAAAAATCAGAAATACTGGACACTTAAACTCATCTTCTCAGCTACTGTAGTAGAACCATTGAATGGCTTGGGACCTTTAAATGTCATTTAGACCAATCCCTTGCAATGAACAAGGAAGAGTCATTTGTTTATATTCGCGTATACATAATAAGCTGCAGTCCTTGAAAAGAAGTCAAAACATATTCAAAAAAGAGGAGAGAATTTGAAGTAATGGATCTAACTAAATTATCATCCTGAAATAATTCAGCTAGTTTATCTTCTTTGGGGTTTTTTGACAGTCTTTCCTTTAGAGATTTGCAAGACAATTTTTAGAGCCTAATTAACTTTTTGCATGAAGATGAAGTCCTTTCATTTTGGAGAATTAATCACGCCTAATCTCTAGACACTAGCCATTATAACAAATCTGTCTGTCCACTGTAACAGCAGGATTATGAAAAAATAAATGGAAAGTGACATTCACATTAGCCTGAGAGTGTTTCTGGCAGTCCCCAACTGGCTTTTCTAGTTGCTATGACTTTAACCCATCATCACTTTTTCATTATAAGAACCGAGCAGTGCAGTAGGTTAAGCTGCCAAGAGGCTTTTTCAGGCATTTATTATGTCAGTAATGTTTACGTTTGAAATTATCAAGCCCCTTCTGAGTGAATTGCTGTCTTAAACACAGGGTTCCAGGCTGCCAGCTGGAGACCAGCTGTGTGGGGTGGTTTTAGAGTCAGTGTGCTTTGGGCATAGAGGAGTGGGAGTTGACTGCAAATGGGGGAACCACGAATGCATTGTGGGCTGAATCTCCAAAGAACTTTGTTCCAGGACTAAAGGTGCTGGAAAAAGTGTTCCCACAAGGGACTTTGCATAAAACAAAAATGTGTGTATCTGTATGAGAAGGCAACTGAGCAAAAATACCAATGCAGTGAAATATGTCTAAGAAAGGGGAGGGCAAGGGGGTGAAAGGAGGAAGGTGCAGGAGGGAAGAACAAGGTCTCTGTAGATAAAAGGATTAAGAACCACGGAAAATATTCCCATAACCATGCCAAAGAAAAAGAGATACATTGTTGAGTTTTGCACTTCAGCCAGAATTGCAATCAGTGCTTTGCAGAATTCATGCAGAAATATGGCTGCCTAGGAAAGTATGTGTTCTGAGGTGATTCATATCAGCTAAATAAAAGTAATTAAAGATATAAAGGACTGAAGCAGTAAAAACAGGACTGAACTATTTAACCAAGTGTGACAGCTTTGCATGACTGATTATTCATGAACTACTCCTAGGTAGTTAAGAAACATAAAATGTGATTCATTATCTCTAGAAAGAAAACAAGCTATTAAGAAATCTAACTTCGTGGTGTTCCTAAAACTAGTATAAATATTTGAATTTCTGTCTATAAAGTTTCTGAAAAACATGAATCACCCATTCATCCATTCACATAAGGCACATATGTATATATACATCTATTTCTTAGATGGCAGTTAGCAAGTAGGCACGAATATATGCAATGCAAATACATATCCCAAAAGCCTTATGCAATTATTAATTATTTCTACCTAGTTCTTACCATCTATTTTTATGGAGATCAACTCTATCAACTAAGGATTGCTAAATCAGCAGCCTTTATAAAAGAGAAATGATCCACCACATTATTCTCTGATCAGGTTGAAAGCTCTACTCTTCCCAGGTATGTAATTGTGCAGCACACTAAATTATGATCATAAAGTGTATTAAAAACTCTTAATTAACTCTTCACATGCAGTAATTTCAGCTCATTTACTTCATTAGTTAGCTGCTAATACTGAGTGCACTGGAAGCACATGTATGTGAGGGGGTTAATGTGAGAGCCACTACAACACTATGAATTACCAGCTCATTGCACAGCATCTAGAAAATCCCTAATTACAGCTCACAAGCTCATAATGAACCAAACATATATAACTATGGAATGATCTGTTAACAAAAAAAAAAAAAAAGAAGCTTACACTAATTCTTGTTTATTCATCTGGACATCACAGCAGGATAAGAGATAACTGCTCATTTACATGTCATTTGGGTTTTTTGTTATTTTTTTAACTTCCCCTGCACTTTCTTCTGCTAAGCATGACTATTTCTCTTGGTTTGCTGGGATTTTTTTTAACTGATGAGGTACAGTATATAAATATATATTATAAGGAGTCATGCCATTATAAGCATGTTTTATTATGAGCCTGCTTTAAATTAAACATAAAACAAAGACTAGGAAATAGCTATCAAAGGTATTTGCTATAAAACAATGTTGCTTGACTATTGAGTGCTGTAATTGGATATTGCTACAGTTGCCAGTGTGTTTGCATTTGAACTATTTGGGTATTATATGGAAGGTATTTTCCTGGAATGTCCAGCTGAATCAGACAGTAAATTTCACAGGCTAGTTTAAAACAGTTTTTTCTTTCAGGGTAAAATAATGGCACAGCTTCTCCAGGTTCACTTTTGGACTTACTGCATTTTAGTTAGGTTTTCCTCCATCCTATGCTACTCGTATTGAAGAAGAAAAATAAGATACTTTATATAAGCACCAAAAAAACACAAAGAAAATATCTTGGTTTGAGACCACTAAGCCACCAAAAAAACCTCCAACCATACCTCTAAACCCCCTTCATATTGTTTTCTACTGTTGTTTTCCAGCTCATATTTTTTGTCAGTATTTCATTAATAATTGATAGTAATATTTCTAATATTCCTAGGTTTGTTCATTGTAGTTTGATTACAACTACAACCTGGAAACTTACAAGTTTCCAGGAACAAAACAAAGCTTATATTAAAAAAATACTTTATGCCATATGAGTATGGAAATTACTTTTAAAAATTGAGTGGCCCTTTATAAGGTTACTGCTATATCTGACTCCATTGCCCCTTACTCACTTTTCTTTGCCACCAATTAATACTTGCAGCTAAAAGAAGAGGACAGATTTTGCAAGGAACTGCAATGTGATGTTTAGCTTTCTCTGCTTTCACTGGCTAAAGTTTTGTTTCTCTTACTATAGCCTGAGGACAAATAGTCATCATAACAGCATATATTCTCATTTTCCTCAGGGAAATTTTGTGGAATTTAAGGTCCAACCTTTCTGTAAAACCTTTAAAACCCTTATGCAACTCAGCTACAGCAATACCTCACTTCATGGATCATTAGGGTAAATTACAACATCTTATAAAAAAATATGTATGACTTGAAAATATTTTTACTGGACTTTGCAGGATTTCCTCCCTTCATCTGTTCAAGATGACTTATCCACAGAGATTAAATGCAGTTTTGAATCTATGTCCTTGAATGTAGTAACAGCTGTAACACGGTGTAAATAAAATAGAGGCAGATCTACTTCCAGAAAAACACACGTAATTATGCAAAACATAAATTAATGTTATGCTTGTAGGATTAGATGTGGAAGATACTTGTGGAGGTTGTCTATGCAGCCTCTCTTTTTTGTGAAGGTTTGAAACACCTGGAGATAAGTGTAGCCAATACCAAGGATATCTGTGGTTTCATGTGGTACCTGTCACTGGACAAGAGAACATTCTGTTTTCTGCAGAGCACCTGCTCTGCATCCTCCTGCAAACCTGCTTTGTTCCAAGAGATCTTTGTAGCACTGGAACAATTAGCCTCAGTGTTGTTACACTGCAACTTCATCAGCCCAGGAGAGGAAGATACACGATGCAAATGATGACCTGAGGACTCGGGAATTTAATATGCAAAAAGACCACATGCAAACTTCAGTGGGGAGAGATCCTTGTAATATGGATGAGTGCTGGGTTTAGAGCAAGATGGAGTGATCCTGCTGGAATAAGTCATTGCATAAGTGTGGAACATCCTTCTCTGAACTTCTGGATTCAGACAGCCTGGCTCTGAATGCACAACACTGACCCCAAAATTACTTTGTGGATAGTCACAAATACTCTGGAGGAAAGCCAGTGGTCTGGCTTTTAGCCGGAGTCAAGGCATTTAAGCTATATGACATAAACATTTTCATTGCGTGATAAAAATTGTTTGTGGCATCTAATAAACTCATTATCTGGTTCATGTGGGTATTCACTGCTGTTATTATTTCTGTGGTTAATATTAGCAGTGCTAATAACAATCTACCAGTCTTTGTAGAGACTGGGCTTTGTAAGGAAAAAAAAAAAAAAGGCAGAACAAGTCTCAAAGAATTTATGCTGGAAATGAAATTTCAAAATCTATTTATTTATTTATCTGAGAGGTCATGTGTCACACACTGCTGCCACACACTGTTTTAAGGCAGAGTAGCATAAAACAAAAGCAAAAACCAGCTTGTTTGTCTCTATCAGCATATGACCTGGAGAGTATACGAAGCTGACACTCTGCCTTTTCACTGCCCCTGTTGCAGAGCAATAACAGACAGACAGGTGTGGCAGCCCATCGTGCTGTTAATCTCTTTTATCAGCCCAGCATGAATGCATAGAGCTCATGAATCAGAGTCCAAAGGGTGGATGTGAGAGAATTATCTTGCTGCTACCTGTAGAAATGGAGGTGGCATTTCTCCTGTAAAGCAGGACCATTTAACCCACTCTGGTCCTTGCCCTCCAGACTACAGGGGCCTCCTTGGCTGGGAAAAGAAGGAGCAGAATAAATTCAACACTGCTAGGACAAGGAGCTATCCACTTGGCAGGGGAAAAGAATCTCAAATTCTCATCATAAAGGCAGAAACCACAGTGCTGCAAGATCAGCAAGGGCTCAGCTAAACAGGCTGGGGTGCCAAAGGGCCAGGTGGTTTTGTCATCCTGCTTCTGTAGGACTGCAAAGCCCATTCAGTTTGCAGATCCCGCCACCATGTCCCTGCAGGCAAACTAAACCCTGCAGTGCCCAGGACCATCGGACTCCCTCTCTCCATGCACGCTTCTAGCACGGAGCAGCCCATCCTAAAACATGCCGGGAGCTGCTGGAAAAGTGTGCCAGGGATGTTGTGAAAGTGTAATGGCATAAACAATCAAGCAAGGAGCGTTTCTTCACTGTTCAATTTAGCAGCTCAGATATAACAACAGAGGCCATACATGTTTGCTTCCCATCAGAGCTTCCCAGAATGGTTATGTTCAAGTGCCAGGTCTGTGCAGAATTGACCAAATCCACATCTGCTCACATCTCATTCTCTTCAGCAGAATTATAGGAATTTGGTCAGATACAAGAAACATTACTGGCTTGAACTCTCCCAATTCTTGAGACTTTACAGGAAATATTGAATGGGAAACAGACCAGATATAGTAAAATCTTACATAATTCTCCATCTCCCCCAGCCTGGCTTAGATGTGCTTTCTGAAGGGCTCCAGACAAAACTTTAACTTTTGCTTTTTTTATCATTACTCTTTTGCTTCAGCTTGAAATTAAAACCAAAAAGGAAAAAAAAAAGTTTGCTTTTAGAAACAGATGAATACATTATGCTTGAATGGGTAAAGAAAAAAGGGGATTTTTCTTTAAACAACTTGCCAAAATTAATTTTGCAGTGAAATTATTCTTCCCTCAATCCTGCCTTTCCTTCTTCAATTGAACTTACACTGAAATAACACTCTTAATCCCCAAGAAGCATCAATATTTTTGCTGTAAAGCATTGCACAACTTGTGGTATGGACTAATGCCATGCATTAGCCATGAAGCAAGGTTTGACGTAGCTAAAGAACATCAAGTACAATACCACGTTTTATCAAAACCAAACAGCAGAACAATGCACACAAGGCTCTCACAAATATACCAGACCCATCAGATTTCAATCTGATAAAGTCAACACAGAGAAGAAATATAGTGTACAGTCTGTGTTTATTAGCACAGAAACAGGCACAGCAGTTCCAGTCTCCCTCTGCAGCTGTTAACCCAACAGAGAGCAGGACCAGCCTCTTACACTGAAATAGTGGGAGTTTGGAACTTGGGCATCTGTGGTTTTCCACCAGAGCTAACATTTCTCAGAAATGCCCTGGAAGGGACTTGCTCTCCCCCAGGCAGACAGAGCAATCAGCATTTTGGTTTCCTGGGAGCATCTGTCCAGAGACCGTCAGCAAGGGACTGACCTCTATCCTCACCTCTGCCCGCAGCTGGAAGGGAGGCACCCACACTGTCAATCAGTTTGCTGGCAGGGCCTTAACATCCATCCCATGGCCTGCTGTGCTTTCATGGGTCCCTAGCAGCAAGGAAGAAGTAGGTTAAAAAAGAATGTGGGGTGCACCACAGGGAAAAGGTGGAGAGCAGGAGAGGCTGAGGCCTGGCTGTGGGTGTTGAACCAGGGCGGCTCAGCAGTGCCCCAGCACAGCCATGCCTCTCCTGCCTGCCTTGCCAGGCTGCACCAGGAGCACCCAGGACACTGGGGGCGCATCCTGAGGCACACAGGGGGCAGCACAGAGCAGCCAGACCCCAGAGCTTGGAGACCTAGCAGTGGTTGCATGCAGTGCTGCATGGGCTGATTGCCCAAAGGCCTATCCCATTTCCCAGGAAGGTTTGGCTGCTGGCCATGTACACACAATTCACCAGTACCTGAGCACACCAAATGGAACACAGCTGCATGCCCACCTACCTGGCACACTTTCTTATCACATGAGTTGTCTACTTTGACAAGATGGGTGCATAATTGTCCATGTGCCTTTCAATGCCCAGTGCAGAGGCAAAAGATCTGATCAGATGTTTCAGTCTGTCTGTCAGGGTGACAAGCAGTACCATGCAAAATTGTGCAAGCCAGTCCAAACACCAGAAGCAACATCACCCTTAAAACAGAGATCCACCTAATGATGTAAGAGGCTAGCCCTGCTAATTAAAGAGCTACAACAGCCCTGGGCAGCAGGTGAAAAACCACGGGGGATGGATTTCTGCTGCATTGTGCACAGGCAGTTCAGCAGAGCAGCTGTGCTAATTTTGTGGCCACCCTGCTTCCACAAAAGCCTGCACCCAGCCTGGCTGCTCAGGATGACCCAGGGCACCCCAACACTGCACCCTGTCCTGAGTCACACCGGAGCTGAACTTGTTGGCTCTGACATAGGGGGAACCCCAGGACATCACAACAATTTTCTTGAAAACACAGATCTTACCAGCATTACCACGTTCCTCACTTTTTCTTCTCATTTTTGGGGAAGATGTGCGAGATGCACCTTGCAGAGGGCCTGACTGCACTGCTTAACCCTGCACAGTCCATGCTGGGGTACAGCATCCCTTTGGTGAGTACCACAGGGTTTGGGTTACACTCCCTAGGGACCCATCTTCATGGTTTCCATTCTGGCTCATGCCTATGGTAAGGGCCCAGAGGGAGGTGGGATGGAAGGAAAAGCATTGACTCCCAACACTGAAGCTCAAATAATTCACCATGGACACGTTTAATAAAAAGAAATAAACATCCTCAGTGTTAGGTACATGGTGCTTGAAAAAGTTAAGAAGAGATTGAAGCTCCAAAGTGAAGATAATTAAAGAAGCAAACACTGCTGAAACTCATGTTGTGACTAGTTTACAGTAGAGCCAGGGTTTTTCTTAGCCCCATAAATATCCTAATTTAGACACCAATCCAAACCTCATTTAATGAGATGTATGGAAATACTGCAAAAAGAGCCTGCCAGTGCTCCTGACTTTGGAGAGTTTGAAGTTATACTGCATGACTGATTTTCCCCACCATGTTTGTTCTTTCAATCATGATTGAAGCCAGATAACACAAAACATATGTTCAAATGTTTTTAAAAAGAAGCTTTTCTGAACCATTATTATATTCTGAAACATTTGTTTTAAGTGAAGATTTAGGCTCCCTAAACAGGTTTGTTCAATGTAGCAACCAAAATTAATAATTTTCTCAACTGTCATTTTAAAGGGGAGGGAATGAACATTTTTCCTTAAAGACGAGATTTATAGAGGCCGTAGGCTGCTCTGATTTATGGCTGGGCTGTCTGGTGTATGTTATGGCATGGATTGACATGAAGCCATTGTAACTTAGAGTAAACTAAATAGGGACCATAAATGGAAAATGTTTAAAAGGCCATTACATAACTGAATAAATGGGCTGAAAATCTTGTCTGCATGCCTCTCCCACACACATTAGCTGGGGATGACGGTTTCACCTGAGATTGAATCTCATCTGTTGCCGCTATATGGATTGCCAGGCTACAGCAAATATTACTAATCACATCTAATTATTTTTGAAAGAACAGTGAAGGAAAACAAATACAATCAGATAAACTTGCACCTTTTGCAACTTCACCAAGTTTGCTCTAGCATCATTACATGTAACATAGACAAGAAAATGTTAGACATTAATAAAATTATCTTTTTGTGTAGAAACTGGAGGGGACACTTAACCTGGGCACAAATTTTGCCACCCAGGCACTTGGCTTCACACCCACATTTCAAGGTAACCCCTGGGTTATGCCACCAGCCACCAATAGAGAAGCCAAGCGTTTTGCAGCTCACATGGAAGGAAAGGCAGGGTCAGAACACAAGGGGCTGAGAAAGAAAGCCATCAGCTATGCCTTCTGCCCAAAGCTGTGCCCTGTCACCTCTGGGAACATGCATGACTACAGCCTGTAAACCAAGGGAAACAAAGTCACCGCAGGAGAAAGTTGCAGCTCCTTTTGGCCACCTGATTCAAAGCAACCACAGCATTGCTGAGCAAACACTGGGGGACAGGGACAAGTTTGTGTGACCTACAGGGACTCTGCCATGGGAACAGCAAGTGCCCAGCCTTCACCAGGCACTGACTAACTGCTGGGATATTGCTCAGAGGCATTGGAAAGGCCATAGAGATCCTACTGTTATTCCTGGGCAGCTCCCTAGTGACCTACCCTTGCTCTCCCAAATCTTTCCTCCAAGCTTTTAAAAAGCAGTTGTTTGCTGGTGTTTTCTTGGGAAAACCTCTCAAATACTTGATCACCTATGCTTATTTATAAAATTCTTCCACTGCTTCAACTATCTCAAAAATTTCATCCATCTGCCAGGTTTTTGTTTAGACTATGTTCTTCTATATGATGAACAGAAATGTATTGGATTAACAGAAACAAGCCACAGGAATGTCCTCATCCTGGCACTGCCTATGTGGCCTGGGACAGCCCCAGTGCTCCCCTGTGCCAACCTGCAGATCTGCCCTCAGAAAATATGCTGCTCCTCTCTAGGTCAAGCTCAGTTATGTGATGGGTGCTGTGATGGTTGTGAGGTGCTCAATTACCAATGAGTCCCATTTAGGGATAGTTTTTTAATTCAAGTGTCCAAGTGCATTGCCCAGCATCTCTGTGCACCTCTTCTTGTCAGCTTCTGGGAAGGGTTCAATGTTTCTCCATCAGTTATGATGACTGATTCTCCACGTGCCTCTACATCTTCACTTTACAACAACAAAGTAAATCTGTTATCAGCTAATAATTAAATAAATATTAATCTAAGGTGCTTCATATGAATGCAAATAGCTGTTTGTGAAGATTTCTCCTATAACCAACTCAGCACACCTCTTAATTTTTATTTTTCCTGACATCTTCATTTCACTGACAAATTCAAGTGAAATCCAGGCTGAAAGGTTATATCATATCCTAGATTCTGTAAAGAATAGAGAACACTCTCAGTGAGAGAAGTTCCCAGTTTCTCTGCTACAATGATTTTACAAAGCTCTTAAAATATGGCTGAACTATTTGGTATGGCAAGAGGCAATCCTATTGTTTCATGGTTAACAAATTGCCCTCTTTCCAGAGAACTAAGATCAAAGTGTGCTTTCATTAGAAATTTAAAACCTTGGGGGGTGTTGTATAACTGAGCAGTAAGTAATTGGGATATGGAATCTTTCATGTGCAGCAGTCTGCTCCTATCACAGCTCATGTGAAGAATCACTAAAACTTCTTGCTGATGGTGCCTATGCAGGACCATCATCCCTGGAGCACCAAGTTGGTGCCTATCAGGGCTGCCATCTCCAGCAGCATCTCTCCAGCCCTCCTCCTGTATCCTGCAGTTGAGAAGGGGTGAGGCAGGAGCTGATTTTAAAATGACAATAAAATCTCCAGGGGATCATAAGGAAAATTTTACCTTGGGGTTTCTGGAGATAAAACATTTCATGCCAAAATATCATGACTGCTTCTGGTCTCAAGCAGGGGAGGACAGAGTTATTCACAAGCTATAGATTTCTTTCTCCGAATAATGGAAACATTCAGAGAGTCTTAAAGCTGTATCATAACTATAAGCAGATCATTCTGCCACCTTTCCTACATTGGTGAAATCAAGTCTGTTCATGAAGTGAAACAGCAGCTCTTTGAGAATTTATATATTTGTGATAGCTCTGCTTTCTTTTAGCTTTTAAATTCTTTTCATCAACCTTTTAGGACTTCTGTGACTTTTTTCCCCCCAAGAGTGAGCACATGCAAATTATTTTTCTGCTCTATTTCCCTCATTAGTAATATCTAACTCTGCAGGCTTGTGTATTTAAATCCACACCTATAGCATATCTTGTGGTCAAGATGCCAACTCTTCTTTCACATACGTTTAATTTCCTGGGATGAAATGCTGATTCAAGTGGACTTAATAAAGAAGTAAATAATTTAGGCATGGAAATAAAGCTGTTGCATGTGAGAGATCTTCTCCAGGCATCTCACCAGTGCATACCAATGGTGCAGTTTAATCTCTACATCTTTTGCTTGGTCTGATTAGGCATATCCCAGTTCCTATTAGGCATCAGGAAGAGAGCAAGTTATCCTCAGAAGATAGCAGCCTGAGACTGAGTCCTTGATTACTGATATATCCAAGCCCGACATCATTGCATGTACCTTAGGATGACAGAACCAAGTGCCAAATCCATTTTGCTGTGGTCTGGCAAGTGCAGGAAGATGTTTCCCTCTTGTTAACTCTTGGGTCATCATCTCTTTTTTGATTTTGCACTGGAATTGTCCAAATGCCAAGGTAGAGAGAGCCTTTTTCTAGGTAATAGAATTAACTCAGTAGTGCTAAGTAAATTAGTCATTAGCACTTATCTGTTGTTGCTACAAACTGATCTGATACCACAGCCAGCATAGGCTTGCTCTTTCTCTGCATAGGATTTTTACTCTTCCGGCAGTGTTGTGCAGTGTGCTGCTGACCTGCAGTGTTTGATTGCTGACTCTCCCAACACAGGCATTGCACATCCTGCATGTCCCAAACCCACACGCAAACACAAAAATTGTTCCTTCACTACAGAGGATCCTCAGATAATTGATCATAATAAGCTGCAGCCAGGCTTTTGTCACTGCCTTCCTACAGAGCAAGTATCAGCTTAGAAGATCAACACTAAGGCATTTTGTTTCTATCAGCTACATTTTGGATGGCTAGATCTCCTTTCCTTGGTGCTTTGTTGATTGTGATATGGATGTTCAATAGTAAGATTTCTCAGCTTTTCTCTTTAGCTGAGAACTCAGCTGAAGACTAAAACTGGAGAGTGAAACCAGAGAATGAAACTGTTGCAAAAGAGATGATCTACATGTGAAAGGGGAAAAAAATAGCACAAACTCCTTTAACTTGTTCTGTTTCTTTTGAAATCAATTCCACATATTCACCTTTCATTGGGTGCCTACAACTGGTTAACAAGAAGACTGGGATTGGCTAAAAGTTTCAATTTTCATGAAACAAAAGGCAACTAGGCAGGCATATTAACTGGGTGGATGATCTTTTCTGTCAAACCAGAAATGTCTTATGTTGCCTTTCATTTTTTAGGGTTAAGAATTTTTTTTACCAAATAAACAAAACCCATTTAACCTTATTTTCTAACACATTCAGCAGAAGCATTTCACAAGAAATGAGAGCGCTTTGTGGCAGCTAAATGAAAGGAAAGGACAATCCCAGAGCAGGGTAGCTGCTCGTACCTGGCAGATGCATTTGCATTCAGGATCTATTCATATGTCATTGAGGAAGTTTATTCAGCTCAAGTCTACACAGGCATGTACATAAGCATCTCAAAAACACCAACTAGAGACTGCCATTCTTTTGTGTATAGAACTGGTGTGAGGATTACTATACTTCTGTTTCTGACAAAAATATTTTGAAGGCAGGATTGAAAGGTATTTTAGGATACTGCACCAGGCTGGATGATGAAATTGTGTTAGATGCATACAGGAAATTTTATGTTGCATCTTTTTGTAGCTAGGACAGCAGTTATCTGCAGCACATGATGCTGCCAGTGTAGCAGCATAGACCAATCTAGGTTAATGCTCTCCACAATGTAATGAGAACAACAAACTCTCAATTTCTTTTAACATTTGAACTTTCATTATCACTCACCTGCAGGGAAACAGTACACAGTAAACAATGACCTAGCAGGTTAGAAAGGTGAGGCTCAAGCATGACTCAGAGTAGGTCTTTCTGAGCTGTTCTCCCACCTGTCCTCTGCAGCCAGTTTGAATACTGCACATATTTGCATTTAAAAGGTTTGTCCACATGCTACTCTTCTGTCCAAGAAATGCCTATGATTTCTTGCAAATTATAGGAAAAATTGACCAAACACAACAGTGAAATCCTAACAAAAGCCAACTTTATGAACTGTCAATGCATGTAGCTTGGTCAGAAGATTTTGAAAAATATTTTTTTCATGGAGACATTTGTGTTTCATTGGTGCTTACATGATTCATGAAGACATATTGCAGAGTCATAAAATGACAAGCTGGAAAAGATCTAAGATGATGCCAGTTCATCCCTCACCCAAAAGAAAGACCATCTGCACTTCCCTAAGATGTTGGTCTAACTTATTCTTACAAATGTCTGCTGTTGGGATTCCTATCCACACCATCACAAATCCCTTGCGTACATGTAACCCAAATTTCATTCACTATAATTCTGGCTTGTTATCACTCTTTTTGTCTCACTAGTAATGGGGAAAGATTAATCTTTTTTTGTCTCACAACTTTTTACATGTTTGAAGACTGCTACCATCCTTCTGTAAAATTACCCTGGTATTCCAAACTTTCTTTATAAAATATCTTTATGAGCTCTCCAGTCCTTCTTGCTGTACTACGAGGTAACTGGTTTTGATTGAGTTTTTATTTTTTTAATTTTAAAAGAAGTATGGTGTCCAAAGCTGAACACCTTGCTGTACCTAAAGCTAGTCTCACTTCTGCTGAGTAGGCTGGAAGGGCAGTGTTCTTATCTCACAGCTGTCACACCTATTTATATGTTCTCATCCACTTTTTTCACAGCAGCATGGCACTGCCAACTCGTTTATAACCGGTGAGCCACTGCAACACTGCATTCCTTCTTTTTACAAAACAACCATACAATAAGTCATTACCACCTCATATTTGTGCAATTTGCATATTTGTGCAACATATTGAGCCATTGCTCTTGCTTTTGTTTGTCTGGAATGGCCTTTTACTTATTTACTTATCACTTCTGTAGTGTATCATCGTTGTCCTGAATTTTCACCCTTTCCTTCAAAGGGCTGGCTGGCATGACCTACAAACTCAGCAAACTGACTCTGTTTCTTCATAAGCAAAGTCATTAATGAAAATACTGAATAGTATTTGGCCCATGAAAGATCACAGGGGAGTCACATTTAATTCAACTTAGTTTGACAGTGAATCACTAACAGCCACTCCTGGGTCCAATTTTGCAATGAGTTTGAGCACAGTTCAGAGTAATTTCATTAGGATCCTGTTTTCATGCTTTGTTTATGAAAGTATCTATGAAGCAGTCAAAAGCCTAACACAGCAAACCCAACATGTTCTCTTTCCTGTTTATAAAGAAATGTCAGCCTATCACACTGACACAGCATAAAAGTGGTTGGGATTGTCCTTGGAAATCCATTGTGGCTTTACACGTGTTTTGCAAATAGAGTATGGGTAGCAACTTTGGAGAAGCCACAGTTACACTTTCTGACCTACATTTGACTTGGTCCTCTTCTCCTCACCATCCCCTTTTACAGTACAGTTTCTGCTTTTGCATTTTCGGTTTACCATAGCTCTGTTTTTCTTCTTTGAACACACTGTTAACTCAAAGATCGCCTCAAACACCTTCCTAAACCATTTGAACAGAAATGGTTTAAGTTTCCATATTTTGGAAAGACCTGCTGATGTGAAACATTCAGTTCATATCCTTTAGTCATTCCATTCTGAGGTGTCATTTCTTTTTTTCTGATCCTAATTTTTGTGGGTATGCTGATCAGGAGTCCAACCAAATTGCCAGTGGGAAAGTTTCAAAAGGCTCTCACTAGTCAGATGGGTACAGAGAAAAAAGAAAAAATAAAATAAAACTCTTCCAAAAAAAAAATTAGCTTTTTATATATATTGCAGTATATTTTTTGAAAACTTTCAAGATATTTTTAAAAAATAGTATGTTAAAATTTTTAGAAGTCATAAGTCATGTTTGCTTTTACTGAACTGCAGCATGCTTTCTGGATAAAAAAACAGGCATAAAACCAACCCAACACAAAAAACATTGTGATTAATTTAAGAACCTAGTATTTCTTTCCTGTTTTTTCCCCTGAGTCATGCATCAAGAAAAACCCTACTAGCAGAAATTTTCCACTTTCATACCATGCTCAGTACCTCGCTTATAGTTTCTACATGGTGAAATAAAACTGACAGGCCCAAAGTAGAGTCAAAAATTTATGAGAAAAAAACTCCAGGGATCATTACCTGAGCTGTCTCATCTTGCTTTCTCCATATTAGAGCAGAAAATAAAGCTGTATAATAGAGCAAAAGGCATTGGAGAAATGGTCTTTTCAAACATATCACGCTCCAGAAATAATTCAGCAAGAATCATGGGTGTTGCAGCTGCATCTCCCACACAGACATTTGTCATAAGCCAGCTTTGTGCTTCAGCTGCAACCACCTGAAGCACTGAGAAAGATTTGTGTCTGGATACAACATGACACAGTGATGAGCTGCAGAGTCTCTGTCTGGAATGGTTGGCGCCATCCACCACAAGATCCCTCCAAGTGACTGAAACCAAAACAGTTCTTTTCATATTCCTATGCACACAACAAAGTCCTTTAATAAGTAACCACATAGCGCGTCACAGAGGTATGAGCACATCACCCTGTTTATCAAAAGCCGAATTTAGGAGAAAAACACTTACAATTACACTAAAGGAAAGAAGAACGAAGCCTCCATTATCTCAAAACAACAGCCAGAGGAAAAAAAAATCAGCCTTTGCCAATGAGAAAAAGAGAGGACGCATGCTGAAGTGCTTGGCAAGTTTGGACTCCAATATACAGGACAATTTCTCTGGGAACCCATTGATGTATGAACACATGTGACACATGGGTCATGGATACATTTCCACATCCAGGTAATGATCCAGGTCATAGCTAGGATTTATGCTTTATTGCATTTGGTAGATAAAAAGTAACATACTCCAGAACACCTCAAGATAGTAAAACCTGAGCTCTTCATGCTACCCCTTTCCACTGCAGTGCATGAAGCTGCCTTTTCACCAGGACACAGCAGGAAAAGGAGGATGGGCACTGTTACTGCAGTACCTTGGCCTCCCCAGCTGTAAAGGGATCCACCTTCTGCTACCCAAACACTTGGGCCATAGACTTCTTAGTACCTCAATCAGGATATAAAAGGATACTTGTAGCTGTCTTGTTTCAAAGAAACCCACAAACTTCCTCAAAGTCATATTTTCTTTGCTAATTTTCCTGGAAGGGAGCAGCTGCATCTATTCCTCACAGGGCAGTTCCCATCTGCCCGTGTTCATCACCTGAGGCAGAGAAGGATTGCTGTCTCCACACCACCTCTGTGCCCATGCTCGTGTGCCCAGAACAGATGTCTGGCCTGGACACCACACCCAAAACCAAATGTGTAGTTGCTGCTAGGCATTAGGTAGGAGATGCACTTTTCTGCTTCACTCCTTTGGGCAGATGTGTAAGCCCTGGGAAGAATCTAGCCAAGAGAAATTAATTTTCTGCAACCAAGCCTTTGCAGGGGTGTGATGATCCACTCCACTTGTGGTTTCTTAGGGTTTTTTTCAACCAAGAATTTTCAGTGGGCTGAGGAAAGAAGATGTGGGAACTGGCAGAGGAACTGAGCTGTGTGGGTTGATTACAGAGTATTTTTTTTAAAAAAAAACATATTTACTAGAATATCACATGAATACAAATAATGCAGTCCCAAAAGTTTGAAACTGAAAAAATATGTAACACCTCACAGCTATCCTATCCTGCTGGCACCAGTTTGTTATCTGCAGTTTATTTTCCATCTTGGTTTTTCATGGATAGGTGATTGCTCACTGCCTCTGAAAATCAGGCCCTGCTGGTGCTCAGTGACAGGGCCTCAACCGCTTCTCTCAGGAGAGATGAGGTAATTATTCTCAGATATTAACAGGCAAATGCAGCATCCAGAGTTCAAAAGGACTTGATGCATCACACTGCAATTTCAGTCATAACAGTTATATTAGTTTTTAATTCTGACTGTACACTGCAGCACAGTGAGCATGGAACAGCTCTGCAGACCAAGCAGCTCCAGTTACTCAACCTGCCCTTCAGAAGGACAAGTCAAGAAGTTATTCCCAAAGCTCATCTTTGCAGTTTCTCTTGTTAAAGTTATATTCCACTACTTATATCTCTTTATCTTCGTGGTACACATAAAAAACACCAACATCATCCCAAGCCCATTTATCAGTGGTTTTGATTCCTTTTCTTCCCTCACTCCTCAGGCATGGATGTCAGAGTTTCAGAGATCCTTGTGACTCATGTGACCTGCTCATCATCCTGTGAGAATACTCACTAGTAGGAGGTATCTTTCTCAAACAAATACCCTGTGTTACTGACTCCCCAGAAAATGACTGTATTGCTCGGCAGAGGAAGTTTGCAATACCCCTGGATTGCCACATTTAGTACTAAAAGAGTTTCATGCCCCAGTCTCACTAGTCCCTGGATATTTGTGTTTTGATAAGCACACGAAAACACTCTTAAGGCCAGAGAAACATCATCATAAAAATAAAACACAAAATTATCTCATTGCCATACAAAATTAAAAGAAAGGTGTTGCTAATTTAGATATTTACACACTTCCTAGGTTCTCACACACATGTGCATGAAGTCTCTCCATGAAGCAGGTTTGAGGTTTCACAAACTGGCTTACACTGAAAGAGTTGCTAAAGGGGTAGGAAGTCATCTCCAACTCCTGTTCCTCTGACTGCAGGTGTCCAATTGCTCCCTTGAGTTGGGACTAATGATCCTGTGGCCTCAGAATATGAAGATCTAACAAAAAGACTTCCCTTTTTCATTTCAGAGTGACTTCTGGATCTGGCAGCGCCGGTACAAACACTGGGCATCAAATAGGCACAGAGAAACTAGACACGGGAGCCAGAGCTGCCCTTTCAGAAGGATTTCAAGTCAGCTTGAACAGGCTATGACTATTATCTGCAATCAAGCTCAAGGTGTTTCACATATGCTGGGACATATGTTTGTGATAAGGCTCAGTTTCTAGCCTTGCCTTCCTCCAAGCTGAGTAAAGGCTTGCTGGTGTACACCCTTTGTGGAGTGGGGGATCTGCTTAAAGCCTCTGTGGCCACAGGTCCCCAGTAACTCTTAACCTTGATATCCAAACAAAATACCACCTTTTAATAGCTCTCCCACAGTGTTTCTGGCTTTTACAGTGTGACTTCTTTTTCTGAAACATAAAGAGTCTTCAAAAATGCTGATGGTCCTTGGGCGTAGCTGCATGGAGTTATTATCTTGTGAAACCATTTATTTAAGGTGACAGCAAAGCTTATTAGCTGGCTTTGTTCTTAACTTGAGTATAAACAAATGGGTTATCCATGCATAGTGAATTAAATTCTTTCTACACACCAGAAAAAAAAGTTTTAACCACCACATAACTTTTCATTGTATGTGTATTTAAAAATCACATCAGATGAAAAGTCTGGGGAAGTAGGAGGGCAAAGTGCATGTGTGTGTCATACAGTGGCAGCAAAGTAAAAAATTGGATTAGCTTTATCATCTAACGCTAAACTTTCTTGAAAGTAAATACAACTTTTATTAACCCTTCACCTCCAAACCTACTGGAAAAAATACAAAGTGTGCATAAGACAAATGTGACTGCATGGCAGCTGCTGGGTATGCCATGTGTCCCCAAGCAGAGTGCCTTTCTCCATGAAATGCCTCCTGGCAGGCCGGTGATTTCAGTTTGAACATGCTGAAATGTTTCACTCATGAACTATAAAATACTGAAAAATATTGGTTTGGCATGAATAACTGGTGATTCATCGGCATTTGTAATTGTTTGGGGGTATGGAGGTAGTCTTGGCTTATTTGTATTCTGATTTCACATGAGAACATCGATATGAAACAGCAATAATTGAATCTGATAAGCTCTGGGGAGCCTTTCCCCAGGAGAGGAGGTATGATTCAGAGAGAGATACAGGAGTACAGAGGGAATTCTAGAAGGATGCATGGAGAGTTGCAGGTTGCCCCACATCACAACTCATAGGTTTTATATACTCTTAAAATGAGTGATCATCATCTCAGGCAAAGCTAATTACCTGAGACATTATGATTCTATCTGCTGTGAGCAGGATGAAATTCAAGGTGATGTGTTCTCTCTTTTTTTTTTTTTTAATTAAGTGTATGTCTATTTGAGCTTTCTTTGAAAATACAGGGATCTTAGACAGCATAAGATTCCAGTCTATGAGTATTTGGTGGTGAATGTTGTTTCTCCTTCTGTCAGTGTTTGGGCACAGGCTTCACAGGATGACTGTGTTGAGAAGTACCACAGTCTACAGGAGGCTGGGCAAGATCAGACCTGTGGTGTGAGCCTCCATCCTCTCTGAAATCCAGTGACTCCATAAGACAGCCCCTGGTTACAGATTTGAGTTGCATTTTGAATCTCCCCACTTTGGCAAATTAACAGCCTATAAAGATGTGAACTAGAGCCAGAGGGTTTGGCCTTAGAACTCAACAACTCAGAAGACAAACACTTTACATCCCCTTCCAGGGAAAGAGCAGTTCCCATGGGTACAGTCAGTGATGTTACAACCACACTGCTTGGGAAAGGGATGTGAGAAAAAAAAATGGAGACAGAAGCTGACAAATAGAGAGGAAAGCCAGCAAGACTTGAAGAAGGGAGAGGCCCCTTCTCCCACACCATTTCTCCAGCTGGCAGCTGTGTCTTAGCATCCTCATGTCAGCATCACCTCCAGGAACTTCAGCAGCGCCAGTAACCCTCTGACCTTTCTGCAGCACTCACAAAAGCATCTGCAATGCATTCTTAAAAGTCTCCAGCCCCTCTTTGCCTTGGCACATCTGAGAAATGCAGATGAAGGTGTACAGTGGCACTAGACCTCAGCAGAGGGAGAGCCCTGCAGACTCCAGAGGCTGCAGCATGGACTCAAACACAGCACTTCTCCTGAGCCCTGCAGACTCCAGAGGCTGCAGCATGGACTCAAACACAGCATTTCTCCTCATCTCTGGCTGCTATGAGGTGTGCCATCCTGTGCCGTTCCCTAGTGAGCTGTGAAGTACAATAATCCCCTTGCCACACAATGCTGAAGGCTTCATTATTGTCCAAAGCTTTCAAAACACAGGCAGGAGCTTTAGAAAACAGGTTTTAAGGTGTTGAATTCAGCCTCACAACATACTCAGGTATAAGAAGAGTTTCACAATCTTCATGCTCTGAAGTTCTCTTCACCACTCCTACAGAGGGATGGAGAGTCTCCTCTGCAAAATTCACAAGATGTGTCACTGATACTGGTATTTATCCCCAACTTCACATCTTGTTCCCAGGGACAGTATAAATGCTAAATAAGGAACCAAGAATTTAGAAAGAAGAAGCTACAGTTTGCCTATTTGCTTTGAAATACCTGCTATAACACAGATCATCCATCTCCTTCTTCATTCCCCGTGTTGAGACTGAATCTTATTGTTGAATTTCAAGCCAAGACGAAAGCAAAGAGGATATCATACCCTACTGAATACAGAGGGGAGAAATTCTTCAGCAGAAATAATGCTTCAGTCATTTTTCATAATTAATTTTTTTTAGGTACACAAGATGATGCAGCACACAAAGAAATATTGCTATAATTTCTTGTTCTTCTAAAAGCTATAATTAAACTTGTAAACACTAATTTATGTTTAATTTTTGCGACCAACTTGTGATGGAAAGACTATAAATAGACTGACTTGGATGTTATTAAATTTTTTTGCACATACAGCCTTTGTATTTCCACACAGAATTTTTGGTGCATTAAGACCTGGTCATTGACCCAGTCACTTCTTCCTGCTTTATTTGTTTCTTTCCCTATTATTTTCTTTAACACCGAAGTGACTGAAGGAGCTAAATATCTGGGGAAAGGGTAGCTGTTGGAGAAAATTCTAGGCTTGCACAAAGTTTAGAACTTAAGACTGCATTGTGCAAATCTTCATCAGCAAGGGAGCAAATACTGAAAATCCAGAGAGATAATCTATCTTTCAAATTATTGTAACTCACCCATTTTTTGGAAGCTATTAGTATTGGTAACTCTTAATCACCTTTTTTTTTTGTTAGTACCAGATTTCACTTACCTGAAGCAATTCTCACTTGTCCTTGATGCAGACATACACCCAAATTTATATCATGTTAAGATGTAGGTAGACTCTGTTTACAGCACTCCTCTTATTTATTCTCAATTTACATAGGATTGGTAAACTGAATTTTGCTTTGAATTTTTATTTCACATGGCCTTAGACTGCAGCTGAAAACTGCAGTTTTCTTCAATTTAAATGACAACCAAAAGACAAGTTTTGGTTTAATTTTTTTTTAATGGGGGGTGTAGGGGAGTTTATTAGGTGAGCAATTATTTGCATGCTTCCAAACAATATTCTCATCTGTGTTTGTCTCAAATATTGGCCTCAGCTTGCTAGAAATAAAAGCCCCAATCACTTACTGGAAAACCAGCTGTGCTTATTTAAATCTCAATCTGAACTTGCCTGAAATCTAGTTCCAATTCCTTTTGAAGCCTAGTTTGGGACTCCCAAGTTCTTAAACTATGACCACTCTTGGGACACTGATTTTGCATGCTAAACATGGGGTTTGTACTTGGGTTCAAAACTCAAACTCATTCTCCTATTTATGTGGACATAATATTGGAGCCCCTTTGAAATTCCAGGTTCAAATATAGACTGATTCAACATAGACTGAACACTTCCAGAGCCACCGTCCTCAAACACCCATATGCATAATTTCAATGGCAGGGGAACCTCTCGCTTAAAATTCTGCACGTTTGCAGATTAGAGCACGATGATGTGGCCTGTCCTATTGCGGTGAAGCTCCTGATTGAGATTGCAGCCCAACTCCAGATGTGCTGGCACAGCAGCAGGCTCAGCTCTGTGTCAGACTGGCTGCTCTGCACCACCTCGTGCTGCCAGCCTGGGACACCAGCAGGGCACCAATGGGCTGCACCCAGCTGGCACAGCCACAGCCCCCAGACTGCAAGTGCCACAGGAGTCTGCCCTGACTTGCTTTTAACTGTAGGCATTTTCACTCTTTTTACCTCAAACTGCAGAGTGAATCAGGAGAGATGTCCCCTTTTCATAGCCATCATTCAGATGGAAAATAACATGAAGGACAGGATTTCTTCATTTCAGCTGCTTTGACTCAGTAAAGGAAATGCTTGGTTTGAGTAATGGCATCCTTAATCAGCCTAGCCCTTGCACACACTTCAAAATACCTTGAAGTTAAATCAGTGCTGAAGTCAGGCCTTTGTTAAGTTTAGTAGCCAAACAAGAAAGGCAGTCTAGCTGTGTTGACATAATCCATTATTTCGGTGAGGCCTGTGAGACATAAAACAGGTTTGGAAACCGAGTATCTTCACAATAGATGAGGTATTCAACATATCAGTAAATTTAAGCTATTGGATTTTGTTCTAGTTACAGCACTCCTCTCATAAATATTAAAATATTATTCAGTACTGAAAGAATTCACATCAGTCACTTCCAATCACAAGAAATAAAACAGGGAAGATAAACATTAATCAAATATATTCTTTCATGAGTGTTTTATTTGAATTTATATCATATTCACAAAAATAGAAACAGTCTTTAGAACCATTTTGTGAATACATTGTCTCCAAGCTGAGATTTACAATGGCAATAGTGAAATATCTAACTTGGATTTGTTTCCACACGTAGACATTGAAGACGATGCTGTGAGAAGCAAGCAGGAATTATGCAATGTGCTGCAGAAAGAAACATGAAAATGTAACTAAACATTTTAATGTCTATGTAGTTCAACAGCCTACATACAGTTTCTCAGGATGTTTTTAGAGCAAGTTGCTCTAATTTTGTGCAGAAAATATTGAGAGTGCTCATGCCAACTCTTTGACGTTGTGATTTGCATCTGACTGTATAAATACAATATACTTTCCTATCTAGAGCTTTATACATACGAAAAATTATGGTACAATAAAAATCTATACACATGGTGCTACCAGTTCAGCAGCTGCTAACTTAAAGGATACATCTAAAAATATGATTGCTCAGCCTCTGAAACACAAAATAAAAGAGCAATCAGAAATGCTTTTTGTTTAAATAGCAATTTACATAAAAATTCATCTCTTCATTTTCTCCGTTTGCTTAGGTCTGGTAAAAAGACTCTCTTTGGTTGGTTGCATCTGTCCTTGGCAAGAACTGTAATTTTAAACAGTCCTTTGTGTTTGTCTTAGGCAAAGATTTGTAAAACAGAGTAAATGTTGGCTGGCTTCTATTCCAACTTAGTGCTATTGTAATGCTGAATGACGAGTACCTACAACACTGCAAAGTTCTGCAGGGTGGAAACAGAAACTTGCATGATTTCCATGTGCTGAAAGATGTGACAGTGGAAGACCATTTATACTGCACCCCAACATAAACACTCTCTCAATTTATACAGAATGATTCTAAGTACAGTTTTATCTTTCAAAACCTTTTAGAAGCAGGTTTAGCTGCTGCTCAGCAACCAAGTGGTGACACGCATATATCGCAGGTTCATTTTATCTCCCAAGAAATTTTGTGAGAGATCAAGTAGAAAGCAAATTCAAGAATTATTACAATCCATTACTATAAGATAAATGTTAACCTAAGATAGAGTACAACTGCATTGCAGATTTGTGATGCTACCACTGATCTCAGATTTTCACCCAGGGTGTGGAGGTGGTGTGAAGAGCATAGAGCAAAGGGCTACAAACAACCATCAGGTAAGGGGAAGAAATGGTCTTAGGAGCAAAGTGAAAGTGCTCTTCTTATCTGGTGGCCTGATCCTTGTTATATGAACTACAAAATTATATTAAAGGAAGTGAAATGTAGCAAATCAAGCTAAAAAATGAAATTATTGAGTTTGCAAAAGCAAGCAAGGCTAGCACAGACAGTAAAAAAAAAAAAAAAGAGATAGACTGAGAGAAAAAAATGCTTTGAAGTACACAAGCTTATTATTTGATTTGTAAATAAGATGAAGCTCTCTCCACCCAGGTTATGAAAAGTAAAAATTGTCATGTATGGGTAATTGATGGTGACAGCTCTCACATACACAGTGTAGGAGGTGGTGCTATTGTTTAACGTGCCCTACATGTGTAGATAACAAGTTAGGCTCTCATGTTTGCCTACAAATTGTTGCTAAGCACTTTTTATACCCTTCATATTGATACTTCTGTTGTCTCTTGGTTTCATCTCTATTTCCTTTTAAGACAAACAAAAATAGAATATCCTGCAACCTCCAGCTGTATCTTGCTGTATTTCAAGCTAATATGGATTCAAACCCAGGGGATGCCTCAGGAAATAGATATTGGATGGATTTAATACACTTGATTTTCTTTTTTTTTCCTTTTCTTTTTTTAAATTTGGACTTCTCAGTCCCTGTTATTGTTTTCCAAATTCCAATCCCTGAAAAAGTAATTTGAAATTGATCTTGGTTTCACCTCTGTTAACATCACCAAGACAATCCTGTTTCTCGACTCCCACATCTCATGTACTCAGTGACCTGGTGAAGTGCTGCCTTCTCTAGATTTTATTTCCCTACATTCTGCATATGCTCAGTGCTGGCAGAAAGCATTTGTGAGTTGGAGAAAGGAAAAGCTGCTGATGAACACTCAGTGTCTGCATAGTGCTGCTAGAGGTGAACCCAAAATACTGACCCAGATTTGAATGTCCCTAAAATTTCAGTGTCTTTATGTTAATGGAGATTTTCCTCCAAGAATCCCAAGCACAAATGACAAATATAAGTGTAGTATAGAATTAGACTTGAGGAAAGCAGAGGGAACTAATATTTTACACACAGGTTAGCTTTGCATTTCTCAAAGGTTTTTTGAAAGTATCTGTCCAAGTGAGACTTGACCTTCCTGGAGGATCACAGCTGGGGAGACTGCTTCCTCATGCCAAGGGATTAATAAAGGTTCTGCTTGCCCACCCCCTCACTGCTCTATATGGCACAGATTTGAAAGCTTTAATTTGAAGTGCAAGAGGGTGAGAGGATTAATAACATTCCTGCTGGGAAACCAGTGCCTTTTAATAAGTTTTCGCAGTCAGAAAACAATCTTCCTTCAACAGCTTTTGGTCCCCAAGATCAACACTCTTCCAGCAGTCCAGGAGGTTAGAGAGGACACTGAGTATCAGGTAAGGTCTGATCCTAAATGTCTGCCCACAAAAAAAGGTCTCAGTGGTGGAGGTAGAATGGGCTCTCCAAATAAATGCTGACAGCCAGCTTGCAGAGCCACTGTTCTTGTGGCTGGGATAAGCCAGCTGAAGAGGAACCTGCTGTCTAATTCAAGAAAAGCAGCTGAAAGCCAGCAAAGTATTAAAACACTCAGAAATCAGAGGCGGGAAGGAACCAGTGGTATTGGCCAAGGAAAGCTATAAACCATCTGACTATGGAAGAAGGCTACTTGGCTCAGAGATGCTTTACTGTTTCCTCCACTTATTGTTGCCTTCCAAAGCGGATTATCATACTCCCTAAATGCCCTAATATTTAGCTCCTTCCCTTTCTTTATATGACTCGTAAATCACATTATGCCTGTATGATTTAAAAAAAAAAAGAGGAAAACTTCACAAGAAGGGAAAATTAATCATAATTCTATAATGTTAACTTATATCACAGAAAACTGTGTACATTTTCTCCCCATACAGGACATACTTCAAATAAAATAATTTTAACACCAATAATGATAATGTTCTTTCTTCCCGACAGAAGTAGAATTGTTTTCTCACCCCAGTTTGATACATAAATATAAGAAAATAGTCTTTGAATATTTACATCCACGTGTTTTAAATGTTATTTCTTGATATATTTAATTTTCATTTTCTCTCCAACCACGGGCATTCTTTCCAAATTTATATACTAATCTCCGACCATCCACACGCTCAAGGATTTCTCTTTTGTAATAGTATCTGTTAAAATAAAAACAGAAAAAAGATATAAGAATAAATTCAGCTATGGTCCTAAAAGGCCCGTGCCAACTAGACAATCCCTTAGACTAGCTTAAAAAGTCTTGATTTTCTATTGAGATATATATATATAATATCTAAGATCATTATAACTGAATGACAGAGAAGGAAAAATGGATGTTTTCTTTTTCCTTTATATTAATTAGCTTCTGAGTTTTAATTTTACTGTGTTTCAGGTCAAAGCATACTGCTGTATTTATCACACACTCTTACGAGATTTCACAGGGTTTTTTTCCAGATAAGCCAGGATCTGAAAATCAGATCAGGAAAGAACCTCAACACCCTTTTAAAAATATATTTTGAAGTTTCAGAGATTATGAAAAAATTCTCAAAATGTTGAATTAAAGAGTAAAGAAAATCCTAACACCAATTTTAAGACAATGGATGGTGGGTTATACCTAGTTTCTGAATATTGCTGGAAATAACAAGGTCTCCAGCCATTACTGGGCCATTTAAACATTCTCAGGTTTCTGCAACCATATTCCCTTCCTACATTGGTTGTCTGGATGGAGCCAAACAGAATTTACATATCTATAAGCAATTATTTATATATCATTATATATTATATATATATATATTTATATATCATTATATATATTTATATATCATTATATATATTTATATATCATTATATATATTTATATATATTATTATATATTTATATATTATATATATTATATATATTTATATATATTTATATATATTGTTTATAAAATGTTTTATATATCATACATTTTACAGAAACAGGAGAAGAAAAGAACATCATGCTACAATGTCAAAACTGGTGTAAGAGACTGTCAAAGAAAGCAACTTCTGCTGTTGAGAAATCATTTTCAAAAGTCAGACAAATCCTCCATCCAGCTGGTCTGCGTACATGCCACAGTCTTCCTCAGCAACATGCAGCTCACCTCATAGCCCGGCTGAGTTTCTCATAAGTCATGCTGCTGTTGTTTTTCTTCTTTCCCCACAGCTGAGCCACAGCTTCAGATTTTAAAAATCTGAAGACACCTTCTGACCGGTCTTCCCACTTGATTAATCCTGGGTTTTTCTCAGGATTGAGAAGAATATCTCGAATAAATTCCCAAAGATGAGTTCCTCGAGGGTCTGAAAAACGAAAGAGGGCAGGAAGGAGTGTCTCCAGAGCTCTCTGGGTTATGCTTGCAATTTTTATGTCTTCTACAGAGGGTGAACACTCAGGCCATAGTTTCTGGAGCACAGGACCCCCACCTCAGAGATATACAGGTGAAAAACACTGGCAGCCTTTCGACTGCAGGTAAGTGTTGGCCTCAGGCAGGCAGGAGCCCCAGCAACCAGGGGAAGCAGAGTCCAAACCTCCCACTGCTTCCTTCTGCCTTTGGCACCGTTTCTGCCCTAAAGAGAACATGTTTAAGCCTTCCCCTCATCTCATTTGCCCATTTCTCCTGATCTCTGTCTACAGCACAGCACGTAACCTGATATTATTGTGTGGCACATGAAACAGCTGAGATTACTCTGAAGAAGGCACCGAACCTCCTTGCATTTAAAAGACAGACAGAAGGTGCAGGAGGTGAACTGCCATTCTGCATGAATAAGTAAGTAAGAAGGTGCAGAGTGGATAGAAAGACAGTGACAAAACTGGCCAGCCAAAACTGTGTGTAAAAAGGAAACCAAAAAGTTTGACCATGGTGTAGAAAAGACGAAAACAGATCTCCAAGTTCAACAGGTAGATCTCTCAGTTTAATCACAAATACGTCTCACAGTTACTATAAAGATAGCACCAGAAAGTCCAGGTCAAAAAAAATTAAATAAATTCATCAAGTCAGATGAAGTAGTTTACAAATGAAGAATAACAAACACAGTGACAAGGTGAGCCAGAAAGACAGCAGTCCTTTGGTCTGACTTCAAAAGCATGCAATTAGACCAAATTAAGAAGGAAACAAGCTAGTCAAAGGTGTGAAGGTAACTTGAAAATGGTATGCAGTGCAGTATAAGTAGAATTAGATTTAAGTCAACTAATCCTTTATTTTTCTTTATTATTATAATTGTTTCCTGGACCCATTAAAATGTGGTAGACTATCTGGACACCAGTAACTTATGGTCACGATATGGAGCAGTACTGAAGGAACTGGAAATGAAGAGGATTAGCCCAGACTGGCAATGTCACCTGTTTTATATGCCCAGTCTGTTACTGATGAGATGTTAGAATCACAGAATATCTCAAGTTGAAAAGGACCTATAAAAATTACCAAGTCTTACTCCCTGCTCCTTGCAGGACATCACAGAACTAAGCCATATGACTAAGAGCATTATTGAGACGCTCCTTGAACTCTGTCAGGCTTGGTGCTGTGATCGCATTCCTGGGGAGCCTGTTCCAGTGCCTGACCACCTTCTGGGTGAAGAACCTTCTCTGTCGTGCAGTCTAAACTTTCCCTGGCACACCTTCACTCCATTTTCCTCATGTCCTATTACTGGTCACTAGACAGAGGAGATCAGCACCTCCACCTCCACTGCCCTTCCTGAGGAAGCTGGAGACTGGGATGTGTCAACCTTCAGCTTTCTCTTCTCCAAGCTGAACAGGCTGACAGACCTCAGTTCTTCTCAGGACTTTCTTCAGACCAGTCCTGTCTAATCCTTTCACGAACAACCTTATTATACACACACACACACACAAAAATCCTGACAACCCAGATATCTGTGTACAGATATAAAGTTCAGGAGTTCTGCTGGGGCAAAGCGACAGAACAAGAATAAGAAGAGTCAGGAAGAGGCATAATCTGGAGGTCATATTGAAAAAGGATGAACACAAATACCACAAAATGCAGTGAAAGACCAATGCTAAGCTTTCCTATTATAATCAGGGAAATAAATAGGATGGAAAAGACACACATAGGATATTTTCAGCATCAAAACATCCTGGTAAAGTACATAAATGGAACTATGTACAGAAATCACAATTACAGTATCTTGTCTTCAGAGTCAGGTTGAATAAAATCTTGCAGAAAATGTAGGTGAGGGGAGCAGAGAGACTGTCATATCAGGGGATAAGAAGGTGGCAAGACTGAGGCACAGGTGCCTGTTTGTGATGTCGTGTGTGAGAAGTTCTGCAAGGAGACGCTGAGCAGGGTCTGTGGAGTGTGCTGCACCTGGCAGGCACAGGCACCAGCATGACTGTGCCCACGCACAGGCCCTTCTGATTAAATCCTGGGTCTTCCTCATCATTCCTTTACTCCACTCCACCAGCCCAGCTCAATACAGGGCAGAAGAAGCTGGTTTCTGGTTGCTTCCCCATAGGCCCTCACTGATAAAACAATTTGAAAAATTTAACAATATGGAGTCCAAAAATGAGGTAAACAAGCAGTACTAGATAGTCAGATCCTTTCAGAATTCATTCACAATAACGATTTAATAAGTTTTGCGTTCAAAATGCTTCCTCTTCCCTCCCAAATAGGATCTGGTTTTCATTTGTTTCTTTTTCCTTCAATCAACTAACCAACCCTTAAAAGCATGGATGTTGACTTACTGTGCTTCTTGGTGTGGGACTTTGGGGTATGATCTTGCGATTTTTTTGCATCTGAAGAGTCTGCAGAGAAGGAAAATGAAGCCTATTTGTAAATTTGATTAAAGGCTTTCCATTGACTAGCAGGTTGAAAGAAATAAAACCACAAAAAAGAACAAATATCTCCTCTAAAGATAATCACTTTTCGGAAGGTAATCTAAGTGAGGAGGGAGAGTTTTGTTTTCCGTACTATATGTTAATCAGCACACTTCTCAAAGAGACCACTGATGAATAAAGAATGAATGCAGAGGTAAACATTTGGCTTTTGAAAGCTAAATTTGATTAACAAATACCTCACCTCATATTGTGTGTGAGAGAGAGAAAAATAGGATGATCACATCTGTAAAAGGAATCCTGAATTGTCCCATTATCTTAGTCTTTGCTGAAGCACGTATCTTTGGGGGCTTATTTGTTTCTGAAGAGATGATCTAATGGGAAATGTATGTGCTGGTACCAATGCACAGAACACCTACCTGACTAAAACATAATGAACTGGCAAAGCGCTGTTGTTTAGGGGGGCAGGGTGGGGGAAAGGGGCTGCGCTGGTAGGAGTTTTTGGCAGCAGGACAAGCATATATTTCTCTGTGGCTCAGAGCCATAGGAACAAGCCATTTCTCATCAATGGTACTTTATCACCTGCAGCCAGCCAGAGGAGAAATAGGATTTCTGGCACAAGCATTTCTTCAGAAATGAAAAAAAATTAAGTTCCGCCTGTTCATGACTGTAACCTACCTTGCCGTCTGCACGTTCAACCCTCCCGCCCCCAAACCACCGCAGCCTGGCTCTGCTCTTGTACTTAATGAATAGCTTTCATCTGATTGCTCTAAGTCTCACAAAATCTGTGGGATAGACCTGAGAGGGAGCCCCTTCTGTGTTTGCTTTTCAGCATACCTTGTCCCTGAATCCCATAAAGCAAAGCTTAAGGTCCCACGCATGTTTTCCCAGCTTCTATGAATGCACAATTATCATACTTTTCATGGAAACCAGGCATTTGCATGGGAAAATGACTCACAGGAAATATTTATTTGCATAGAAACTTGTCAGATTTGCACAAGCTACTGCAGTAACTGCATGTGAAAAGGTAGATGCAAAGTTATTCACACACTTGCTTTATTCATACATAACTGGAAACATAAGCTGAACAAGACCGTGGGGATAGGCCTAACCTCTGCTATTCTAAGTCTGATAAATTACTGTCCTTGACCCCCAAGCAGCAAACGTGCTCTGAGTCATTTTGCCTTCCCACTCTCAAAGAGCAGGAACTAGCCTGAACCTCACTCAGCTTGGAGGGGGGTGTGGTATGGGGGAAGTAAGATGAGGCTTATTTCACTGCCTTTCCTCAGATTATTATTCCCCATATGTTATTAAAAGCCTGTGGGAACTCCAGGTAACGACTGCAGGACCCAGTTCTTTATTTGCCCTCATATAAATCCTTCTCATTTTAAAATCCCACAATTCGCTTGCAAATGTTTGTTATGCTCCACTTAGCTGGAAATTTATTCTTGGAAGTTCAGCTGCCTTCTGCCTAGCCAGTGATTTATTCTGGATTTCAGCTGTGTAAATAGCCTCCTGCTCTGCCACAGCTCCTACGTGGAGACTGGTTTCAAACATGCCATGTTAGGAGGCTGGGGCCTGACAGATGAAAAGAGTTATGATGCAGTTTCAACAAAGCCGTCTTGCAAAACTTTTGACAAAAGGTTACACATTATTTGCATATGATTCAGGAATGAGCCATTTTTTTACGGGATATACAAATTTAGTTTTTACAGGAGGCTGTGCCCTTGGCGTGCCACCCTAGCTCTAGGCTTAAGCAGTCAGCAGATAAACACACCGTGCCGGGATCTGGACAGGTCCCCAGCCCTGTCAGAGAGCCCTGAAATCCTGGTAGCCATCTTGTGAGAGTGGGTGGAGGTGGCGGAGAAAGATAGGCTGTTTGGTTGGGGATTTTTAAGGTTTGGTGGTTTTCTTATTCTGGTCAAGTTTTCTCCCTCTGTCCTTTTTTTTTTGGGGGGGGGGGGGAGAGGCGTTGGTTTTTTTTGTTTTGGTTTGGTTTTTGGGGTTTTTTTGTTGCTGGTTTTTGTTGTTTTGTGTTTTTATTGGTGGTAATTCTGTTAATTTGTTACTTTCTTTTGTTAATTTAATTAATGCAGCTGAGTGCATTGGTTTAAACTGTATGTCACTTGGCCAGTCCAGCTCAGGAGGCTGGAGGAGCAGGGGACGGCAAGCACAGGGGCTGGGGCCATGGGCACATGCAGAAGCACAGGGCTGTCCCCAGAGCAAGGCTGGACTACAGCAACACACTCTCCTTTCTCCTCCCAGGACCTACAGCGCCTTCTCTCTCAGATCTCTGCTTAACAGCCTCCTAAGAAGAACCTGCCTTCCCTCCCCGCTTTCTCACTCCCCTGCCACCTCTGCTTTATTCTTTCCCCACTGCCTCGCTCTCCTGCCTCCATGCTGGTGCCAGGACAGGGCCCACAGGGCCTTCACCACGTGTGATCAGAGTGCACTTTGGCCAGGCACAGCTTTGCTGTGTCTCCTGCCCTTCAGCAGGCACATTTGAGCTCTCCCTCATGGAAGGCAGGGGGTTGAGCGAGCAGCCCATGTCAGCCAAGAGAGGCTGCAGCACAAGCCTTGTGCCGGCTCGTTCGGGCACAGGGCTCGGTGCCTGCCCTGCAGCTGCCCCAGGCCAAGCCCAGCCCGGCCCCAAAGCCAGCAGCCTGCCCAGCATGAATCATGGGCTCACCGGGAGCACGGCCGCTTTGGGGAGGAATGGGGCACTTGTTTGCCCCGTGCGCTGCACCTCAGAAAAGCGTGGTGTAGCTGGAATGTCTTGTATCTCTGACACTAATGTTTACCTCTTTGACTCAGTCACTTTAAAAGATATGTGGAGATTACAGATTATTTGATCATCTTCCTCTTGACAGAGAGAAGACAGAAGCATTTCTTTAAAGAAAGCTATTGTAATAATGACAGCTAATAAATCTGTCAGAATCATCATTGCTTGGTTTAAAATTACTGGAGGCTCAGATGCAATCCTACAACAGAAGACCACAGAGACTATTACATGTCGGTAGCTCTGGGACAAGTGACAAACAATTAAAAATATAATTACAAGTTTCTTACCAGAAGATTGGTGACTAGGTGTCATCATGGAAATCTGAGCACGACAGAATGTTTTACTGTCCAATAACTCTGGGAATTAAAAAGAAGACATTTAAACTAATAGCCTCAGACAACAATAAAGCTATCTCAGAATGCATGAAGTATTGTGATGTTAGTTACCTACTGTGCTACCATAGCCACTGTCATAAAGATAATTCTCTTCTTTCCAGGATACCATTAATGATGGATCTGAAGGTAAAAGACCAAAAAGAAAATGAGATCACCAAAAGAACGAAAAAAAAGCTGTCAAGAGAACCAAGAAGTGAAGGGGCTATGTACAAAATTATTTCCTTTCACTCAAATTATGCATGGAGTTTTGCATATTCAGGCAAATGCATTTACACAAAGCACTGACTTTTAGAAATAATGTATTACGCTCTTCCTTTTCCTGACTAGTATGTCATTTATGCTTGGCCTTGGAGGAGGTTTCCTATGCCAGATCAACTCTAATTCTATGCAATCCAGTCCTGAATTCTCAGCCCCTGATGATTATGACAGTGCGTTAGAGCCACAGAGATGAAAGTGTTTTCAAGTATCTAGTAAAAAAGAAGGATGCTTATGATGAGTATTTATTTCTACAATGGTAGAACTCGAAAGTCCTCTCTGAAACACAGTTTATTGTTTAAGCACACAGTGAGAAACATCAAAGCCTAATCCTAGATGAAGGGCCATTTTATTCCAGGCACACCATGTCCCCATCCTTAACCTAAAAACCACCTTCATGATTAAAGAGGAATAATTTTTAGTGACCTTCTGGTCACATGGATCAATATAAGCAGAATGGAAGTATTGTCCTTATGACCTGTAGACTGGTCTGGAAATTACTTCCTTCACATTGCATGTTTAAGGTCAGAAGCCTTAAAAATCTCTTTTTTCTTTTGAAACCAGGTCAGGAGGGATGAGATAGAAGGTTCAAATCTAGGTTAAACCTAATTTTTTTCATGTTCATATAAATGAAATCAAAAACCCCAAAATGAATTACAGCTAAATAATCATGTTTGGCCAAGTTACCACTTATGACATAGGAATTTAGCAGGCATGCTAACTAATAGCTGCATGTTTGGGCACCCAGAGCTTGCGTTCCTACAATAGCACACACCCTTTGCTTGCTTGGACACCTGATCTGCCTAATGTTGCCTCTGAAAACAGGCCTTACACAGCCAGAACATGGGGAAAGTGTTCACCTTTGTTCATTTTGCCCTTTTTCAGTACCCATGTCTTTGTAGCTGTGATGATTTACTGGAGTGAGCCGGGCTTCCCCTCAAAACCACCAGCCCTGTCCCTGCTGCCTCACAAGACGTAACTTTCCCAGCAGCTCTAATCCACAATTCCTGCTCTCTCACATGCAGAAACTTAACCCACTCCAACTGGCCATGGTTGGCACCACCAGAGGCCCACCAGGCCATTCCTGATTCAGCACATCCAGGAGAACCACCCGTCAGTTAGTCCTTTCCAAGATGTGCTTTGCCTCATCTCTGGTAGAAGGAGGAAATAATATCATACCAGGATCTCATAAATCAGGACTTTTAATAAAGGATTACTGGAGTTACTTCTATGGAAAGCAGCAAGGCTGCCTCATGTACATCTCCCACAGCAGGAGTGGATTGCAGATTGCAATCCTTGCCTGCTGCAAGGAGAATGTGGAGAGGCTGGGCTCCAACAGGTTAGGTGGATAAACAGGCTGACAGTGTTGTTGGAGACACCACATGCAACAGATCAGTATTTTTTCTGCCAGCAGATATCAAAACGTGGCTCATGGGCACACTGTCAAAGAGGCTGGGACTAGTGGGATAGAGAGTGTGGATATGGACAGGCGTGATCTGGCAAAGGAACAAGGCAAATAATTGTGCCTGAAGAGGACGGTTGAATCAAGCTCAAGTTCTTTTCTCAGTTGAACAAAGCCCTGGGAGGAAAGGGATCTAGCTATAAACACAATCAGAAAGAACTGCAATAGCAAAACTCAGATTTGATCAAACCGAACTACTGCCTGAATTTCAGTTTCATTGAAACCTATGAAGAAAATGTAACATTTAAAATGTAACATTTTGTTTTCTCTCCAAGCTGGTTTTTGGAAATCTCCTTGTGTTTTAAACATTACAGCACTTCACAACAAAATATTTGTTCTTCCTTTCTTTCTTCCTTTTTTTTTTTAATGGAGCAGATTGTTAAAATAGTTGTTTTGAAATCTTTTGAATGAAGTGTAGAATGAAGTTCTCCACAAAGCTGCTTCCATGGAGCACCTCAAATTATTCCAACTTTGAACATCAGTGTAGACTGCTGATACTGCAGAGGTCTCCCAGGAAAAGTGGCCACATGCATGTGGTATTACCTGCAACTTCAGAAGTAGGCACAGACTGACATCTTCTTTAATTCTGCATGATACACTTTCCGTTTTATTTAATGCCACTTTGATTTGTCTCCCTTGGAAGACGGATCTCCTCTTTTCAAAGGACAATTTACCCAACTGCTACTCACCTGTTTGCTCTGTCTTCACAATGACATTATGAGATTGGTACATGTCACTTCCACACTGACCTGCAAGAAAGCAAATTGGCAGATGGGAAGTATGAGAATGAGCACAGAGAAATCAAATGTATTAGCTCCAAGCAGCAACTTCTACACTTGAGCCAGAGGGCTGATTTTGGAGTAGAAAACATTCCCTCTCTTCTTCATCCTTCAGATTTCATCCTTAAGTCATATCCAAGAAATTTAGCAATACCATAAATGTGCTATAAGCAGAATATCACACATAGCAAGCAAGTATAATCTGCCAGGCAGGCTTCTGGGGAACATAAATGGCTTCTGAAGATCTCAGAATTCAGACTAATGTACACATGTCTCTCTCTAGTATTTATTTACCATTCCATTTTAGGTGCTGGAGGTTGCTGTAAAGCAGTTGTCCTGCTGTCCCAGCTGCCTGAGTGAATTCCTGCAGGCTCATACTACACAGATGTTCCCCATTGATATCAAACTCCTGGAAAGGTATGCAGTTGGCATCCAGTTGGTTGGTATCAAGGAGGTGCTGCAGCCACTCCCAGACTTGAAACTTAGTCCAGTACTGTGGGTGTATTTCGTGCCACTGGGTTCCATAGAAGCTACTGGATACTGGAAAAGAAAAAAAAAATTTACTGTCTCTGATAGCATAATAGTCATCAACAATAAGATCTACAGCCAAATTGCATGTCTTGGAAGTCTGCAGATCTAGATGCTTTTCTCAGGCCTTAAGATTGGCTCAGTGGCTATTGCTGGAGAAGATATTGTGGGGGTTTTGGCCTCAGTTTTCCAACTAAAAATTAGGCATTATTTCATTACACACTTCTTGGCTGATTGATTTGCAGGAATTAACTTTTTTATGTTGGCTAAATACACCAAAGTTCTCTGAGGAAAGATACTTTACAGAAATACTGTTGAAAAGGGATGTGTAGGAAAATTACTTTATTGCATCAGAAAATGATTGAAAAGCCTTGCAAAACTCTCACAAGGAGACGTGGAAACTTTCTTTGCATAAGAACTTAGTGGGGCTAAATATTAATTAAGGGGTTAGGAAAAAGAAAGTTAAAAGCACTCTCATACTGTTCCACAGTAAAAGCCTATCAGTGTGGGCCATGGTTCCACGACAGAGTTGGCATTCTGATGGTGCAGATTATTGCTGTAGTCATGTAAAGGGGTTTCTGAGTGTAGTTATAAAACTCATTTTTAGCTATGGAAGCTGCCTAATTTTCTTGTTAGAATGTCTGAGTCTCTTCTTGGCAGTCTCCTTAACTGCTCTCAGTTGTATGTCATTGCACGACAGTAATTTGCATGTGCAAATGGAAGAAATTCTACATGGGACAGGATCATTATGTAAGATAAGAGCAAAGGCAGGATTGCTTTGGTCTGTCCTCACAGAGTTCAGTGCAATTTATTCCCTGGGAAAGGAGGAAAATGGACTATGCCAGACAGAGGCGACAGTGAGATAAAATGTTCACAAGTGCAAGAAGGGTTTAAGGCTGAGGGAATGAGAGATTACAGAGGGAGGAGAGACTGCCACGGCCTAGCTCTGCAGGGACCTCGCTCCAGGATATGGCACCAGTCTGTTCCCAGTCTCCTCAGAAGAAAATTAACCACACAGTGAGAAACACTGACAGCAGTGGATATTGCCAGAGGACCACAAGCACCAGAATTGGCACATTTTAGGAAATCACCTTAACTCAGGTGCACTAGACCTCAGGCTTCTTCAGCTGAGGTACAGGACACAGTTTCCAGGTAACACAGAAACAATACCCACAGTTATTTCGCTTTCTTTATCAATATTAGCCAACAAGGCTTGTGTAAGTAACTTAGGGAGTTTGCAGGACTGTTCCTCATCCTACTATTGAAGGATGTGGGGAACGAGTGTGGAAATTATTTAAAATGTGGTATGTCAGAGAAAAAAGGTATGCTGGAGCCATCATATATCCCCTGAAAAGGAGATTGATTTGTATTCTTATCACTTCAGAAGAGTAAAGTGATTTCAAAGGCCATGAGAATCCTAATGTTAGCAAAAATACTTTCGTGAGAGGAGAAAGTAGCTTAGGTAAAAGTAAGTTTAGCGGTGAGTTACTGGGCAGGCTGGTCTGAGCTTTGATTCCTGTCCCTCTAAAACATAAATTAATCCTGAGGAGTTTCACCCTGCAACTTGGATATAGAGCCCCACCATTTGCCTCCACAAAATCCTATGGAAGAGTGAAACTCAGACGTTACTTTTTTTGTGTCTGACACTGTTATAGAAAAACAAGCGCATTTATTAAGCACATGTATTCCTGTGTATTTAGAAATTACACAGCAAAAAGAATAAGCATTTCATTAAGTGGGAACTTTTATTGTAAGGTTTCTTGTAGTACTATTTGGATCAGAGGGATAAGAGTAGCATATGATTGTCCGTTTAGATTTTAAATTTTACCTGTTCATTGAATAATGAAAAGAATTCTAAAATTATGTCAAGCACCTATAGAGATACAGGTTTATATATTTTTTACACTGCGAGAATATATATGAATACATTTTTATATACCCAGATATATAATCAGAAAACAGTAAGGAGAAATAAAGAGAAAAAATCACAAGCCACAAGCTACCTAGTGCATTAATGCCAGTCTAATTAGAAAGCTATCTAGAAATTTGAATTGAAAAAGCAAATACAGCAAAGCAGTAAAAATATTATTCCCCTGGAAAGCCAGAGGGGTGATTAGCATTAAACAGTAATGTTGATTCAGAGGAAGCATGAGGGGTAAAGGTACGAGAGAAAGAATTCTGGACTGAGAGAGAACTTCTGGCATTTTCAACACCATTAAATTTTAATAAAGAGAGCCAGTAAGGAAATGAACAATAAACTGGTCCCTATTGTAAGTTCAGCTTTTTACAAACGAAATAACAAATGAAATTTTTTCTTACCAGAAGTGAAACTCCGGTAAATTAGTACTACTGAAAAATAATACTTGTACACACTTAAAGGTGTAGCAGCCCCTTTCCCCTGGCTTTATTCCCAAAAATACCGCTCAGAGCAGTTCAATTCCTCCTACCATTGCATGTGGAATATCCGTCTGTCCAGGAAGGCTGCTGGTGGAGTAGATTGCTGCTGGAATTGATACTCATCCTGCCAGCTCCTTCCAAAATCATGATCTGTAAGTGAATCAAACAGCTTGCTTAGTGAGCGGTGTCTAGTCCAAGAGGTAAATGGCAAAAAAAAAAAAAAATCCACTGAAGGTGAAGCAAGGAGGCCAATTCCATTTGTAGAAGAAGATACAACTGAAATCAAGAACATGTTGACACAACCCCTTTTCCACTGCCACAAAATCTCCTTATGATAAACATTACCATGATTAATTTGCATACGCAAGAAGCAAGTTTCTACAGCTGCCCATCCATAAATGAATAATCTGTAATCAGAAAAGAAGCCGAATGAAAAGACAAGGCTTCTGACAGAGCAATACACGAAAACTGCCAAGCTTTGAGAAATTAAATACTAAATAGTTTTACTTTTTTTTTTCTGCTTTAAAGAGAAATGTGATTTAAACAAGTTCTTCTCTTTTTTCTTTTTTTTCTTTTTTTTTTCTTTTAGGAGAGAGAAAGAACTTTCCAATAATCGCAAATGAAACTATATAGTAGACTACAAGCCATGCTCAGAAAATCCTTCACACAGAAGGATACCAAAGTGTTACAGGGAGGTAGACTTACAGGGAATATCTTGTCAGCTGACCCAGTTTCTTATCTGATCTGTGTCAGCAGTGTCTATAACACTTCTTGGTAACAAATATCACAGATCATACATTTCAACTCACCAAAAAAATCAGATGGTCAAAGATCTTGTAAATGAGACAGCCATTCTTGTGGCTGTCTGTACAGAATCAATATAGTGGAGTGACAGCACCCCCAAGACCGCATTCTCTCTTTTAAGCAAACTTTCCTTTCCATGTATTTTAGTATTACCACCATGAGTAAAATTGTCCTGTACTTTTTTATACTTTAAAAACAAAAAACCTACTTGTGTGACATTCTAGAAAAATGTTACATTTATCCCGTGTTTAACCATTCCAATTAAAGTATACAAAATTCCCCACAGTGAGGGGTACTCTTAATGTTTTATATTATCTTTCAGTGGTGTGAAGTTGTACAGCTTAAAAATATATGTAATAACTAAAGATATTTGTGGGGACATTGGGAAAGTAGTTTGTTAAACATTACAAAGGCTTTGGGTTATAATTCTTATATACATAGGGGAAAAAAAAAAAAGAAAACCAAACCCCTGTTCAAAAATATTGAAAGCCGCAAAGTCTGTAAAAACAAAACATTAGACATCAGGATGGCATGTGCATGCAACTAGACTTCACCCTAGAATTAAAAAGGTTATGAAATACAAAATACACTTCTGAAGGGTAAGGTCACTGGTCTTGGCTGTTTATGCACTGAGGCCAGTGAAAAACATCCACTGAGAGCACCTCTGTACCCCCTACAAGCTGATGCCCAGCAGCCTTTTTGATTAAAGGAGTCAATAGAAACACAGTCTTAATTTTAAAGGAGCAGTCTGAAAATTACCTGGATTGGTATTTTCCTTTGTCATTTAAAATAAACCATGTAACTTAAAACTTACAAGTACCTATTTCTTCCCCCTTCTCCCTGCACCCCCCTACCCCCGATATGTATTAGAGAGGGAAAGGGAGAGATGTTACTGACAATTGCCTAAAAAGCCAAATCCTTAGAAAGTTTAAGGAAGTTTATCACAGAGAATGGTGTTTTACACTATAAAGTAGTTCAGGGCTCTTTTTTTTTTTTTTTTTGGTAGATACACAGAATGGCAAAATCAAACCATGGATGATTTGTCAGTCGATTTCCACTTTTAATTCTAGCCATCTGTGATTCAGTGAACACTAGCAAGGAGGATTTAATTTCTCATAGTAGATATATCAGGTTATAAAATATTAACAATTGAGAGAGATTGTTCTTGTGCTGTTCTGGCCAAATGAAAGATGATTATCACATCAGTCAGTACATTTATACAAGTTAGAAGACTTTTTCCCCCCCTGCGTAAAGGCCAAGTGACTTAGTATTATGAGTGAGAAGGTGTGAGGAAGAATTTGAATTCAATCTCATGATTATAAACATGTTCAGCCTATAATGCACATAAATTATATACTCGACGTGCAAGAACTTTTAAGCAATAACGTACGCTTGACAGTCAATACATACACTTCTGAGGCTCTAAAGGTTGATGATGTATAAAGTTATTTCTTTAAATGTGGTTTTAATCATTAAAGACAATTAGGTATGAATGAATGAAATATTAATGAAAAAGAGCTTATTACAGTATCAAATAGAGGTGAGGTAAAATACCATCTATTCTAGGAAAACAATAAAAATTGAGGATTAGGAAAACACACTTAGAAATTTAGTTTGTTGAATTCATTTCTTTTTAAAAAATTATAATATGCAATTCATAACTTAAATTCATTGAACTGAATTCACAATTTCAGAAGCTATCTATCTCAGAATTAAAAGTACTGTGTTATGTGGTTTTGTATTCTGCAACTTCTGTAGTTTCTGGAATTCTACGCAGAATTCATAACTTGTGCAAAAGGCTTACAAGTATGTCTGGGAAAGCGTGCATATGAACTGAAATTATTTCTGTGTAATTTAGTCCTGAAAATTCAGTTAATTTTTTCTTCTTCATAACTAATCAGGTGAATTTCCAAACCAAAAGATCCTATGACACTTTTATTCAGTAACTGAAGCTATGGATAGTTAAATAAACCAAATCATGTGTCTTGCACAGTTTTTCCACCCTAGCAGTAACTAAAGCCAATGCACATTAGATCTCTGAAAAGAAGAACTTTGACAGCCTCTTCCTGAGATCTGGATTTTAGTTATTTTCCTTTAAAATGTCCTTTCCCTGTCGCAGTCTAGCAGACAATTGCTCTTCACCGTATCCCTCAACATTAATATTATTTTCAAATAATGTCCAAGGAACCTGCTTTACAATTTAACTAATCAATCATTCCAGTTTGGGAAGCTAAATAAACTACCTCAACCTCAATAACTCAATTCATTTCTAGTATCACCTGTAGGAACAATTGTGCCTAAGAAGGAGAATTTACAATATGACATGAATCACAGAAGAAGGACTGGATTTAGCTTTAACCTAAACTTTGCCAAAGTTCTGCGTATTACTCAAACTACAGGTTTTTTGGTGTCTTGAAAATTTTCAGGTCACCTCCTTTATCTTAATGCAAGGGTGTTCCTTCTTTGGAAATCATTCTAGCACTTTGTTCAGGAGGATTATAAAGTCCTACTAACAGCTTCTACACCTTTGCTTGGAAGCATACAGCATTATACTCCACAATATTTTCTGTATGAAAACTAAACTGGGATTTTCTTGATGTCATCCTATATATGCCTTTCTTTGCTAAAAATTCATGGAAGATTAATGCTTATAGCAGTGGCTCATCCCATACTTGAAAAGATTCTGAGTCAGGATATTGGAACCAGCGTGTTCCTCATTAGTCCAGGGCCAAATGCTCAAATCTCCCCGGCATACAGACAAACCTGGTTAAAGGGTGTGAAACCTCAAGGGGAAGGACACATAAGATGTTCAGTTTTCTTTTAATTATATTCCATGTATCAAAGTGAATTGTGGAACTAATGAAGCCTTGTTTCCTATGAATGTGTATCTTGTGGTTGGATTCTCTAGTGTCTAGTAAGATGTGAGTGCTGATTGAAGTTTTTCCCACGGTTGGGGCATTCATAATATCTCATTGTCTCAAAGCAGTGAGCTCAAGCGTCACTCTTTCTTTCAGATCGAGTATTAATGGATTTTCCTTCGGTACTTGGCAGCCAGTTTTCATTAATCTTGTAAAGACTTCATATCTCTGGGACTTCTACCCCCATATCAAATTTAATTAAAATTGGTGATGAAACTCAAAGACTGTTACAGGCCATATGTAAAAGCCAAAACACAGAATTACCAGGAAAGCCTCATTTCCTCTGGAAACTGTATTAAAAGGGTCTCTAGCTGAGCTGATATTTTGGAAAATAAAATTAAAAAACCCTTGAGATCTTTCCCTCTACTGTGACATGGTACATTTTAAATGAAAGCACGGATAAAATATCATTTGAGTATATAATCACATGTATTTTTATAGACATACACACACAAACGTCTATGTCTGCATGGCAGGTGTCTGTACACACAATCCCATTCTGTTCCCCTGAAGAGGTACTGTCTCCGGAGCTATAACACTATGCAAATAACACTTTATTCAGCTAGCACAGTTAGATATAGCTGTGCACTGGTGTTCAGCAAAATTCCTTCGAGAGAGAGTCCTATTAGAAGGGATTAATGCATTTAAAAAAAAAAATCCTTCACCCATATTCATTATATCAGGTGGTATTTTAAGACCAAACCCTGAAGGTCTCTCTTAGTAAAAGCTCTCACTGAAGTCTGAAGGAGCTTTGGCTGAGCCACAACCCAGCAAGTTGGCCGTAGAAGCAGGTAATTTGCTCTGCTCTTCTTCTCTTCCATGACCACCTGACCACTCTGAGTAAACAGCAGTAATGGAAAGAGCAAGGAGCCATGGCCTGCCTGTGGAGCAAACCCAGCATTACAGAAAAACATATTTACAAATCCTTGAACCTTGAACACTATATAGTGCACTCTATGCGAATTATTTTATTGCACTACAGGTGTGCTCTGAAAATAAATTACTCTGATCCCGATTTCCACATTCAACACAATGAATCTTAACAACCATGGAAAGAGTTTCTCCTTTCCTTGAACCAGAATCTTTTGAGAACAGCTTATATTAAATGACATGAAAATTCCAAACACAGGAAAGGCGAATAAGTGGTACAAACTGACTGAATCCTGAAGTAGGACAACCAGAGTGATTGTTCTGATATCAATTTGTATAGCTGCTCATGGACATAATTCTGAAATTAACTAAGGGGGCGTGGAAGGGGAGCCCATAAGAGAAACGGGTCCACTGGGGAAGGGGCCCCCAGCCATCCCACCATCCCATGGTAAAGCCATGCACTCTGCTCAAAACACAACAACAACATCTAGGGCAAAACAGACTGAAACTACTAAGCCATGATTCCACCTGTAAGCTATGCAAAGTCTAAGAGTGACTTCTAGCTGAGACAAGCTCAGTGCAGCTCCTCCTGGCGTGTCCAAAAGGGTGGATCTGTCTTGGCATATTTACCTATGGGATTCTTCCCCATTTTTCCCCTTTTACCATCATGGCTGAACTTCAAATGTAGATTTCACCTGGGCCTATTTTCTTTGAAGTGTGTTATGTACACAGTGAAGACACAATCCCTGCTTTTCAGGGCTTGGAGTTTATGGAACAAGTATCTACAGAGTATGTTAAATATTTTAGATCATTACTGTATCTTGGATTACAGTCAAAGACTTACACAGTGATCTAAAATAAATAATACCAAGTGGTAATTGCAACTGAAAAGTAACAAAATCTGGATTTTTAATCCTTTTATTGAAAAATTAAAAGACTACTAAATGTAGTTTTCAAGACATCACAAAGGACATGTAGGACATAGCACGTGGACTTGTTTTACACATACGGCTGCTTCAGAAACATAAATGCCTTGTACTTGTAATGTATATGATCAATTAGCTGCTTTGCATTCCAACCAGCTATTTTACATCTCCAGTGGTGGTAAGGGCAGGCACAAACTGAATTCATGAATGTTGAAAGCCTGTTTGCATGTTACTGTGAGCTTTGGGTCTTCTGTTCTGGTTTTTTCTATTCCCTTTTATTTAATGTGCATTACTACCAGGGCTCCAGGGTCCTAGTCTGAGCCAGCATGGCTATACATACAGCCATGGCTGACCCAAAGATTGCCCTGTGATCTTTATCTGTCTAATTTGCAAAGGTCTCAGGTTCATGCCTGGTGTCTGTGCCAGACTCCTACATAAGGTATCATCCTTGCTCACTTTCAGATGTGACCTTTTCTGCAGTGTGTTAGCATCTCCTCTGGCCATGTAGATTCAGTTGTAGCTAGCACACTACAGGTTTCTTGTTTCCTTGTGTGTAGCTAGCACACACACTTCCTTGCTTCCTTACCTACAGTACCTACAGAGCAGATAGAAGATTCAGAAGAAACAACTCGTCTACAGGCTGATTATGCACAGGCATCTGTTTCACAGCAAAAAGTTCAACTTTGGACTGCTCTGCTGTGGCCTTGCAAGGTACCATTTAGGTGACAGTCTATGCAGTTGACCTGTTTGATGATAACCTGAAGACTCACAACTGAGAGAACTGAAAAAGTCTTAGAAAGCTTTGAAGAAAGTTCATATGAAGAAACACTCTGATCACACTCAGTATTTGTTGTAAAACATACCTAGCATTTGATGCATTTCATTTTTAGTCCATCTCACATGCCTTTGGGCCACAGTAACAAAATCTGGTTACTGAATCACATTATGACTATGAAGTTCAAGGAATCATTTTTATAAAAACTTTACTAAATAATCTCCAAAATTTTAAGTATTCAGGATTCTGCTTTGGGTTATTTGGGCTAATCTTATTTCCTACTACAACTCTTTAAAGTGCACGATTCTTTGCCTACATATTTTTGGAGTATAGAGCTGTGGTTCATATGCATAAACCCACCTTTACATGTGCAAAACTGGCGAGCTCTCAGAGAGCTTTCAGAGACTATATTGAGACCTTGATCATTTACTGTTGTGGGCTTTTTGAAAGGAAGACTTTGGTTTATTCTTTTGTTTTCTTTGAACCTTGTACATTAAATGTATACATGAAGGTAAACAGAAAGACCAGAAAAAGGAAGATAAATGGGAAAGGAATGTTTAACATATACCTACATTACAGATAGGATCGTGATAAACAAAATCAAATAAAGCTTGATTGGAATATTTTATTACTAAAGATCTTATTTTCATGATGCACTACAAGGCAACTTTTGTAAGAGATATGTGGTGGTTGTTTAAACATGTTCATATAGATGCTTCAAAATCTTGCATATATATTTTAACTAAAGAGAACCTTGGGTAGAAAAGTAAGGATCTAGATCTGTATCTGAGCTATCCCTCTGCTCCAGGGTTTGGGTTTGGTTCTTATCTCTCTTTTAACGATGTAATTTAAAGACAAAACCATAGTTCAGTTTCCTTTTTGAGAGAGAACAAAGTTCACTTTATGAATGCAAGGAAAAAAAATTACTTGATGATATGCAAAGTTTCATAGGTTGTTTTTCTCTGACCCCTTTTTTTCCCCAATAATCTTCATATGAACTGACTTCAATTTTCAAGGTGCTCATTAGTAAAATGAAAATAAAAGGAAGAATTTTAAAAGATGAGGTTTTTTGTTTGTTTGTTTTTCTAAATCAGAAGCAAACAGAAGGCAAAGTGTGAACAGAGAATCCTCAAGGCATAGATGTGTTCGACAGCGTTAACTACCAAGGGCTTGTACTTCAAATTTTCCCAATTGTCATGTTACTTTAGCAGAGAAAACAGTGAAATGCAACCTGCCACCGAACAAGAATCTGGTGTTTCAGATCCGTACTTTCCTGTCACATCGCAGGCTAGATGTGCACCTTCTTGCCATGCCACTAGTTTTTTAATATGAAAAGAATAATATCATAATTTATTTTACTGTCAAAATCCTCATCCTCCTTTTTGCCAAAGTTCTGTGCACAGATCCATATAATAATATTAGTGATTTAGCTATCATAGAGCTGATACAAAAGTGAGTAAAGAAAAAAAATATTTCTTGTGATAGATATTTGGATTATATTTGCAGTAATGTATTCTTAGAATGTTTGGAACAAGTAGACTGATTCACTAAAAACTGGCCAAAAAATAAGTGGGCTATTTTCTTTTTTATTTTTCAGAGTTGGCTTTGACTGGTATATAGCAATGCTTTCATTACTATCTGTCTGCACCACCTCAGCAAGTTCATGATAATTTGGGTCAACCATTTTTTCCTGAATATTTAGAAGTCATTTGCCATAGATTCATCAGGCTAGCCTCAGGGATACAGAGTCTTGGAAACACAATAATGGGAAAAACTGCCTTTGCTCTTTATTCTTCTTTCAGCACTTAATACCACACCTCATGGAACAACTCCACACCTCCTTTCATGTCCTTCCTATCTCTCTGGTACATCCTTCCTCTAACCAGGAGCCAGCTCATCTCCCTAATCTCCTTCTGCTAAACACCTTTCTTTTGCTTACAATACACTAAATATACAAATGGCCAAAAAGCACTCTAGATGGCCCTGTAACTTGACAAGCCACACATCTATAATTACGCATGAACCTCATCAGCTAACAAAATATTACCATCATGTTCTAACACCTTCTCCTTCTCCCTTGGCTCTGGTTCCCCAACCACTTCCCTCTACCTTCCACGACAGCTTCTCTTTGCATTGCTTTAAAGACTAACAGCATATTGAGGGAAATGTTTTCCATACTGCTAATATAGCCTGTGTGACTTTTCAGTTGTTAGTGAATAATGACAATAATAACAGTAATAATTGTGTTTGTATTCATGTTTGGCTCTCATTAGATGCTGACTCGGTGCTGACATAATAGCCACTCAGATACATGCTGCAGCAGCAGCCAGTATTTCATGTGGAAGTTCACTTTAACCACTATCACCACCAACACTTCTCTTTTGTTATGGGACTTTTGTCTGGTTTTCAACAGTAACAACCACTAATTTGACTACTTAAAAAAAAAAAAAAAAAAAACAAAAAACAATTGTGTTTTTTCTCTTTTCTTTTTTGTAAACTCTGTTTCATGTGTTTTGTTTTAATAAAGGGCATCTATCTGGAAACTGCAAGGTTCCTCCTTAGGGCTGGTTTTTGAGAGAAGAGCAAACAGAATAAGGAACTTGGGATGGAGGCCCAAAACAGCAAGATGCCTTGGGGAATGTGCAAATTTTCCCATTGGACTACTACTTTTTACATTCATTGATTCATTCAATCAACAAACTGATCGTACTTCTTCATTAAATATGTGAGGGCTGCAGCACAAATTAACAGAGAAGCTGAAAATTAAGCACAAAGAATTTTATGTTAAACTATGCAGCTTTCTGGGGATCCAGCCCAGTTGATAGAAGTATTTATACCATGTTACAACCCACTGCCTGACTAACCACAATATGATCACTTCTTTGCTGATGGGATAGGAAGAGCATATTTCAAAGAGGAGATGTAGCAGAGCTAATGCAGGGTTCATGGTGGGAAGAGTCATTCTGCAGAGCTGCCAGAGAGGGTTTTTAACTCCTCTACCACATACCCTTGCATCAAGCTGGGACTTGCTGATCCCACCTATGGGATAGCTCCATCCAGGATGCCTGCTTGCCCTGCATTCCTCCCCAGAGTACCAAGTATCCCAAGGTGAATCTCTGTCTGCAAAGGAAATTGTCCCCACTGGGTGGCTATCACTGAAACAGCCCAATGGGACCCACCAACTCCGTTTTAGAAAACTGCTCTCAGACCATTACTTTTGCTACAACGCAGTTTTTCACATTTGTATTTTCAGTAAATATTTACTTGGAGCCCTGCTGTATCTATGCAGTTTCTTCATATTGTATTTGTTGAGAAAAGAGTAAGAGATTGCAAGACCAGTTCCCTGGTGTCCCATTCCAGTGGCTGCACAAGGGCTGTCTGCTGTACTGCTGGTGGAGCAGCAGGCTCACTTCCCCCTTGCTCCCAGCACTGTGAGCCTCCCAGAGCCACATGTCACTGGGACAGTACTTTACATATGTGCCACCACCTGCTCATGCTCACCGCCTTTATTAAAGCAAACAGAAAATAGGGGAATGAGGTTTCCTTGCTCTGTATCCACTTTCTACAGGTAAGTCAAGAAGTTGTGGGAAACAATGTCTCCCCACCTCTGTAAAAGCCAAGAACACCTTCCCACCTTCCTTGTCTCCCTCCTGCCTGTGGTTAGAAGAGCAATGCTTCCGTGGCATCGCTCCTTCTCACCTGGCACAGCAAGAGCTGCCCATCCTGTTTCCATTGATTTCTCCAGTGGTTGCGTTAAACAATACAATGGAGTATTTATGTGTCAGTGTTAGGAGCAGGTTATTAAGTAAAACCCACCGTAAATAGAGCCGTTAATTCAGTTGCTGGCATGGCTCTCTGTTATCTCCTCAATACCTCCCAGAGGGTATTAGTCTTACCCTTTCGTTTGAGTTGGCAGCAGAGTTATTTTTTTGCACCTGCTGCTCTACTCCGATAACAACACAGGTCAGCTTTGATTTGTTGGAATATAAACAAAAAAAGCAAAGCCAGGCATCTGCCTCAACAGCCGGGGCTGGTTTGACGGTAGAGCTTTTCCCACTGGGTTTTGTACAAATGTGGTCTTTCAATTCTTTCACAAACTGTCCTTTGCTACAGAGTAACCTAGTGTCAGAAAAAAGCTCAATGCCATTCTTTTCCATCAATGGAACCAGTCAAAGCAATGCGCTGTTCTAGGACTAAACTCAGAAGTATCATGCAAAATGCACAAAGAAAAAGCAGCTAAGACATGGTGGCTCAAAAATTACTAGGAAAAAGCAGCAAATTAAGTGTAAAGTAACTTTCTTGAGAGATAAAACCTGAAAGACTGGGAGGGTTTGCTTTCCCATATGAAACCACACACTCTCCATCTCCTAATTTACTATTTCACAGGAAACAAAACCAACATTGAGTCCATGAGAAGTAGGTACTCAGCTGGGAACTGAGCTACTTTTAAGTCCCTCTGAAAATTAAGCCTGCAGGGCTCATCTACTCTAATAGCATCTATGGTGATGGAAGAAGTGAAACACTGACAACCACGGAGCAGAAGAGTCCACACACACAGCAAAGGCAGTAAATAGCAAAAAAACATAGAGATGAAGGAAAGAACCAGCACTGCATCCACATTACAAATAGGAAAACTGACACACTGAGCTGAAATTATTCACTTAAGACACGTAGCAAGTCAATGGGGAAGTCAGTCCAACTCATATCTTCCAGCTCAAACTCCATTGCTATCCATTGCATCACGTCTCTGGGAAATCTTTCAACATGCAGATGAGTTAGGTTGAATGTGGTTTTTTTGAGGCAGGGAGAAGGTATTCAACAAGAGAAAGAATTCTCAAGGAAAAAAAAGGAGACCTGTTCAGACTGAAAACAAGATTCTTCTATGCATCACAGCTATTATATGAATAGTAGAGATTTGAATGATAAGTTAGCCAAACAATTAAACCTACACTTGAAATATTAAATCAAAAAAGCTACCCTTGACCTATGTATGATCCTGAAAATGAGCTAGGAATTCCTAAGCAGAGCTGGCTGAAATTCAAAATTTCTGTTCTGTGGAACTGTGGCTCTTTCTACAGGGGTTTTTCCTTCCTTCCTTTTTGTTTGTTTGTTTGTTTGTTTGGGGTTTTGGGTTGGTTGGTTGGGTCTTGTTAGTTGTGTTTAGAGTTTTTTTGTTGGTTGGGTTTTGGGTTATTTTTATTTTCTCTTTTAATCACAATGAAAGAAAGGAATTTTTAAAAGAAAGTTCCCTGGCAACAGAGAATCAACTGACATGTAAAAATGTATATTCAAGTTCTTCAAGCATCAAATGTGCAACTCTGTTACGTGGAATTGTTTGTGAAAGACAGAAATGTGAAGCATAAAACTGAGGTACACAAGCAGTAAAATCACGCCAGAGCAGCTGTGCTGGGAGCAATAAACTCCCATAAGATGGCTGCTGTGCACATGGTGACCAGGGAATGCTCTGCAGAGCCCAACCACGCTAATCTTGAAATGCAGGCAGCCTCAAAACCAAGCTGGGATTGAAGTTTGTGATCCCCTTCATTCTTTTTCACTGAACACCTCTATTTTTCTTCCTCTTTTACTTTTCTTTTTTAAATTTTTCTTTCCTTTTTTCCCCTCTTTCTTTAATTTTTTGCCTTTTAATTAGTCAGACTGACTGACCAGGACAAGTAATTTTTCTTCAATACACCATAATCCTGTAACCAGAAAACCAGAATAAAATATCATCTTCAAGTATCTATCTGTGGCACAAGAATGCCAGGTCTTACAGTGACTGCAGATCTGGACTCTGGGAGAGAGACTGGAGGAGTCAGAAATCAGAAAAAGAACTTTGCTTCCTCCAGTTCTTTTTGCTCCCCTGTACTGCTATGTATCTCAATCATCAATGTAACTGGAAGAGATTTCCCAACAAAACCAATGAAAATATTTCCAGACTATTTCAAACAACTATTTTCCTCAAAAGTGGGTTTTTTTACCACAGAATCATACCTATTTTAACAATGTTCTGAGAAAGGAGCATTATCAGATATCCTTATAACAGCTATTTGCAGACGCTGGAGAGTTTTTTCTTCTTTTCTTTTTATCTTTAATGATTAAAGCTTCATTAGATTTTTAAAGATTTAAGATGTTTAATAGCATAAGGAAGGCTGATGCTTTGATCTGCTGCTTATAGTCCATAGTTTGGGGAAGGCCGGCCCTGGGCACCCTAGCTCTCAGGCCATACACGTGTTCCTGCAAAAAAAAAATCTACTGCAGCACAGGGCAAAACCTGCAGGCATGCAAGCGGAAAGCAGCTGTGTCTAGGACTCGTGGCATGAACAGCCCCTCTCTCTCTACAAGACAATGCCAGCCACTCACACCGACTGACACAACAGACATGCCAAATACCAACAGCTGTGCATTTTAAAGGATTTTTAAATCAAGGAGCCATGTAGATTAGAAAACAAAATTGGTTCGGATTGGAGAAAAAAAAAATTGAATTCCTCTCTTAAAAGTTACAGGAAGAAAGCCTGTGAAGGAGATAAGGGATTTGCAAGTCTTACAAGGAGCATTTGAGGGAATTGGGGTTTTTTATCCTGGAAAAAAAAGGCTCAGAGGAGACTTTACCACTCTCCACAACTACCTGAAAGGAGTCTGGGTGCTAGTCTCTTTTCTCAGGTGACAAGTGACAGCATGAGAGAACATGGTCTCTAATTACACCAGGGGAGTTTTAACTGAATATCAGGAAGCCAAAAAGGTTAGCAGGCATTAGAACAGGCTGCCCAGGGAAGTGGTAGGGTCTCCACACCAGGGGATACTTAAAATACACATAGATATGGCACTTAGGGACTTGGTTTAGTGGTAGACTTAGCGCTGCTGAATTAATGGTTGGACTCAATGATCTTAGAGATGTTTTCCAGCCTAAATTAATTTATAATTCCATGTATTTAGAGCAAGGTGTTTGTTATGACTGTTGGAATTAGCAACAGGCAAACAAAGAAATTTACGGGATTGACTCTCATCCAAATATATTTAAGATTTTAAAGAAGGAAAGGAAGCTCCTACTTGTTGTTACAAAGTATTACAGCCCCGTCATTAAATGTCTTAGAGAGGGTAAGGATATCTGCGAGTCACTAAATGTAGAAAAAACTGCATCTATTTCATTTTGCACATTCCAATTTTTATAAGTCTGTAAGGATATCTTACTCATCTAATCACCCATTAATTCAATCTTCTAAAACTTTTTCATCTTCCTCTGTCAGGGCAGGTGCCTGGGAATATTAAGTCTTTCATGTGAGTGCTATGTTAGATCTTACTGCAAAAGAGATGAGAACAGCACCCTTGAGTGTGTCAGAATTTGACTCCCTGATAAAGCCCCTCCAATCTATGAGACAATTGCTTAACCAAGCATACTTTGAAAGTGCATCATCAAGATGCAAGCTTTTAAACTATTGTGTAATAATAATTACATGTTGCAGTAAAAATCATTAAGAAAGTTTGGGGGTAATCACTATATCATGAACTTAGTCCGATTCCGGATCACAGCATCTTGGGCAGTTTTACAAGGGTTCTTTAACTATATAGCAACATAAATTAGTTAACTGCTCACTGCTAAATGAAAGAAAACCTGAAATGGTTTTAAAAAACAAAACTAATTCTTCTTGTGACGGCACTATTAATTTAGGCAACAGAATACATTTTTACACGTAGTTTCTTAATGCTTACAGATTTACAGGGGCTCAGGAGACTATTCTGGCTACATCTGATTGTGAGTAGAGAAAATATCTCAAATATTTATGTCTGTGTCCTTCCTCCATAATAGGTGGGAACTTTTATTCCATGTTTTTGTAGCTCCTTTAGGTAAAATTATTTTTTTCCACCACCACAAACCAATTCTCTTTTATTACCCCATCTATTTGGTCTATAACCAGTGATTACCCAGTTCCAGTTGGCTGTTCTGTCTGCTAGGTCTCATACTCTTTCCCATGAAGCACATTTCACAAGATCAGCAGAGGAATAGGTAATGATAACCATGTGCAATGTCAGCTTTTGGAAAGGCAGCCTTTGAGAGCTCTTCCTCAGAGGGAGACATGCAAAATGCCAAATGCCAGTCGATTGCTCCACTGGCTACATGACTCCATGTTTACTCATTCTCACCCGTCTGTAGACCAATGACCAACAAACGCCCCAAGTATTCTAGGCATTCATGAGGGATTTGGTGCAAACTGCATCCCCAGTAGAGTTCAAAGGAGCTCTCATACTAGGAATCCTGATGACTTCCTCAAAAACAAAAATAAATCCTTACTTTTTTTGTATACCACCTGTGGGAACAAATCCTTCTTTGCTTAGCCTTCCGATCTGCAGTGTTACTCATGAGTTTCACAGTTACCAAGTCTACTATGTACCTTTTTCTTGAACATTTACTGAAATACTTCCTAGGATCATCAGAGACCATAACACACGTAGGCTGCAGAGTGTGCTGAGGCAGGGACAGTGAGGGAGAGACGGAGCCATTCGTGGTTAGAGATCTTGCAGTGCCCTTGGACACCGGCTGAGCGGCTGAAGCCAGAGCGCTTTGCTGAAGATGGTGCTGAACTTCACCAATGCTTACAGGTGCTTATTATTAGGAAGAAAATTTCATGAGCTTATGGCTGAAATTCGGCAGTAGTGAAACTGTGAGATGGGATAGACACTTTACTTTATTAAACATCACAAACTATGCTAGCTACAAAAATAGTGTTTCTGCTCATTTCCTTGCGGACATGAAAAAAAAAAAAAACCTTTACATTTCATTCTACCACATCCTAATATTGTGTGTCATTAGTAATGACAAATGACAGCTAAGTTTGTGGCTGTTTTCTTTTTACGTGCTGCTTGTTGCAGGAATGCCTAATACCCCAGCAAGAATACCTACTTTACAGCTGTAGGAAGGCTGATGAGAGAGCTCTGTAAGACCAGAAAATCTTACAAAGGGTGGGCACATTGCCCTCAGATTAAGAAAGGGTCATTCATGTCTATCTGTGTCTTGATCTCAGCACACTGACCAATTTTTAAGCCAGACAGGTCTGTCCTGGAGCACCCACTTTCCAACCAGCAGGTCATTGCCCCAGTTCACAGAGATGGTATTCATAGTATTGCAGAAAGAGGTCAGACAATTTCGTGAGGATTGAATCTGAACAAGTTAATAGGAACAGAAAGCATGTGATTGCAGACTCCACAGAACAGATCCAGGCTACATTATGGTTAGCAAGAAGTTTTCCTGGCTTGGTCTTGTAACTAAGTGAAACATGTTTACAAAAAGTATGGAAGGGGTGAACAAGGAAGGAAAGCTAAGCGCTGATTCTGGAAAGGTGTCATGGCTCGTGGGCAGTTCTCTGCGTTTGCTGAGTCAATAAAATCATTAATCCTTTTCTGTGAGAATTGTACATAAATACACACTTCTTCAGCAGGTGTAGAATTCCAATCTCATAGGGGAGTTTGGCACAAATTGCTGTGGGACACGCAACAGACTAACATATCCCTGCTGCCCGAACACAGACACACATACAGAAATCCTTCTTTTTCCTCTCTAATCTCTCTCCATCTGTGTTTTTGAATGATTATTTTTTAGTTTGATCTCTTTTCACTGAAGCTTGCTACCTTGCACTTCCCAGACAGAACAAGTACAGATGTTAACAAGAAAATTCATTGGAAATGATAAAAATTAAGGTAGTTGAGTGGGAGCCAAATGATTTGATTTTTCACTTGTCCAGCTGTCCCATTGTTTCCACCACTGCTGATAACCCACAACACCCCGAGAATATCGAAAGTAATAAGAAATTACTGTGGCAATACCACAGCATATTCTCTCAGGTGACAAGAAGGTAATAATATCCCGTGTAAAGCAGACCACATTCTACTACCTGATCTCACCACAGCTGGGGTAAATATATGGTTCTCACACTATAGGTGGTTGTGAAGCACGACCTAACTTGTGCTGGGGCAAGCAAAGAGATATTCTGATCTGAGAGCTTTTATTATCAGCACTTGGGGAAAATACATATTTTTTACCATTGTTATAGGCTTTACAAGTGACACTTGGAGTAAAAAAAAAAAAAAGAAATGCTAAATGCAAGGGAACAGTGACTCTGCTAATGATAACCTAGTCCCTGCATACAGGACCAGTGCTCAAGGGGGAAAAGGGTGTCTGGAGGACGGCTGCTCTAAGAAAGCCTTGGGCACACTTCATAAACCCCTGAACTGGAATTCCCAGTATATTGACTCATAATATCTCTGTTTGGCACGCTACAGACTCTGATCCATCCTGACATCCAAATTTCACAGCTAATGTTGAAAAATTAGAGGAGAGAATTGAAGTGATTAAAGGATGGAAAAGCTTACAGTGAAACATGTTAAGATCCTTCACTGTACTGCATGTTTCTCCATAAAAAGGAACAGGCATTGGAGCTCAAACTACCACAATTATCAGAGACTAGGCTAAGAAAGAACTTGTCCCCAGCTAACCACACAGGGAACAGAAATTTCCTACCCAGGGGAACTTCCCAATAACCATCAAAAGACAACAAAATCAGACGGCTGAATGTTAAAGCAAGACCATGTCAGACTGAAAATGAGATAAAATATTTTTAGAAGAATGGTATTTAATTGCTGGGGCACTTGAAAACATTCTGGGGAATTTCCCATTACTGGACTTCTGGACTTGATTTTTCAAGATTGGAAGTTTTCTAAAATATATGCTTTGCTTGAAGTCACATAATTATCTCTGAAAAATTCTGGCAAGTCTTATGTTACTATTGCAACAATCACTTGGTTTTGAAAATTGTGTGGGGCAGGAATTAAACTGTCATTGTGATATTTGTAAGTGAAACACCTTAATCCTGGTTTTTTTCTAGTTTTAATTGCAGCCTTTTTCTTTGATTTCTGCATTTGCATTAAATATTAAACTGCTATATTTTCCAGCTCTGATATTTTCTACAGTGCAAAATAGATGTCACACAACTGGCTTAAACAACACCATGCAGATTTCCCATCAAAGCAAAACTTAGAGGAGCACATTATTTAATATTACTTAAGTTTTCACAAATTGCAGGAAATACTGGTGCATGTTAGATCTGTTTAACACGGCATCAAGTGAGACAAGTATAAATAAAATGACTAAATGAAACTTTTACCTCAAGGTACATTTCTGTCATTATGAGCTTGTTTAATTCTAGCAGTTGTTTAGTTCTAAAAAATGGCAAAGGTAGGAAAGAAAGGATAGTTGAATGTACTTTAGAAGCAAACACAATATATGCCTTTAGATAGTAATCAAAAAGCACATTACTGATATAATTGAATAACTCTATAACAATATACACACAAGTATGTACCTAAAATGTCTCACGGGGTGAAATGCAAACATTTGTCACTGAGTCCATTACACATATTTTACAAAATCAACACAGATTTGGAGCAACTTTTTCTTCACAGTCTCTTTTACAACTACCTTAACAATTGCGTCTATACCTTAAGGGGCCAGTTCTGGTTCTATTAGAATAAAATTACCATTGGAACAGAAACAAATTAAACAAGCAGAAACACTGCGGGCCTCACACTATATTTACCTACCCAGTGCCTGAGCTGGGTTCTGTGCAGTTTTTGCTTAGACAGAACTAAGATCAGGAGAACCTCCTTCACCATACAACTGCCAAGAAACTGCCTTGAGGCTGAAACCAAGCCAAATTATAAATCTACTTTAGGGTTTTTTGTTACAAACACCATGTCCATCAACATCCTCATCACTAAAATGAACCAAAACACAGTCATTGTGGAGTGTATCCCAGTTCTGTGACACAAGGACTCTCCATAGCATTGAGAAAGTCCACTTTTTCACCCCTTGTCTTACTGAACAGATGAAAATTCTGTTGACAAAAGTAGCATGTTTAGGACCAGGAATATTATTATATTCATCATAATAGAAAATATTCTCAGGATCTGGCCCCATTCAAACGTATACACAACAGAAATACTTAAATAGAACATACAAGTTCAAACCAGGAAAGCAGAAATCTTTATTGCAACATTAAAAAGCCTTTTGAATAAATGACCTTAGCTGCTGTTCCAAAATGGGAAGGGAGAGGCTTGGTATAATGGCCAGGAGTCCAGCAGACAATTTTTTTTATTTTTTTTTAATTATTGTCACTGGTGTTATTTTAAAGGAACTGCATTTAAGAAAAGAAAATAAATACCCCAAACACCTTACCTCATTTAGCTGAAGATTCTGGAGTGGAAATCCTGAACAGAGGCAATGGGAAAACTGTCTACAGAACAGTAGGTTGGGTAAGCACAGGTACTAGGTTATGTCAACTAAAGACTCCCAGGAGTGAAGATAAATGGATGTGATACTAATTTTAAAACATTTTGCTGAACACTCAAGCAGCCAATAGGGGAATTCCTTAGGTCACTTCCTGTTCATTTGATTGGACCTGCAACGACAACAACCAAGATGAGGTTGAGAGCGTTTGCATAAGGCCAGCTCAGTCCTCGGCATTCAAAGAGAACAGGTCTAACCGGGTTACACGCGTGGCTCCAGAACAAAAGAAAAACCTGGTAATGGATGAGGGATTGATTTCTTTGTAGTTGTTTTTTTAAGACCATCGCTTCATTTTTATTTTATTTTTTAAATTGAGGTTATTTCAGGTAGATAGGGAGATCATAATTGGAATGGGGAGAAGGTTATAGCAGGAATGTCCTAAATTAAAATTAGTCTGGAAATAACATTAGGAGATGGATGTGCTGACAGGGAGGCAGAATCGGTGAGCCCATGTGATGAGCTCAGACCTTTCTTTTATACATTGAGAATCCCGAAAAATGCATGAAAGGGTGGTCTATTGGTCTTTCGGGTATTTGAGAGTAGGTAAGAAACAAAATGAGGGAAAAAATAATCAGTGTGGGGGTATATGGGGTTGAGTATGAAAGTTCAGCTATATGCAGGTCAGCAGGGCAGAGAATCGGTAGATGTGCTTAGTCCAGAGTTTTCCTTGACCACATGTGAGTTACTCCTCCAGCCTGCAACCATGAACCTGAGCAGGAAACCAGGTGCCCAAATGAAAATAGGAAACCTCATCTGTTTCTCATTATTTCACTAGTCAAACAAGGCACCAACACAGAAAGAGTTAAAAACGCGCTAAAATGTGGGTAGGTTCTGAGGTTTCATTAATTTGTATGTATAAACCAAGAAATGCTAAAAATTATTATTCAGTGACTGTTCAGTGGTCTGTGTGAAGTGAATTTTCTAGTCTTTGCTCATTTTTGGTCCCAAATCTCATCATAAATCTTCCCCTGACAGATGCTGACAGGAGTTCTCAGTGCTAGATTTACCAAGCACAGGAAATGGATTGTCCTTCAACATCCAGAGATATTATTAATTATTAATCAAGGCTCATTGTCAATGTAGAGGAAATATTTCACAAATACTATTTATGCTGAACCTGATTTCAAGATAAATAATGGATCTCAGACTCAAGGAATGTCACCTTTGTTCCTATCATCCACACTACCAACAATTAAAAACTAAGTTCCTTTTGATCACATAGATAAGGTGCACCTGTGTACAAGTGTTGCTTGGGAAGATTCCATTATTTCTCACCCAGATTAGGTCAAGTTCCATGGCTTCCATTGAGTCTCACCTATCAAAGAAAGTTGTCCCTAAGGAAGAAGGAAGACTGTAAATACCCATCTTGGAGAGCTTCATTGTCTTGCATTTACAACACCAAGGACTGAAGGACTGAAGTTGTCCCTGCAGACAGCTAGGCAACTATTTTGATAGGCCTAGCACTTACAAGATTTCTCTAAGTGTTCATGTCACTGAGTCCAAGTATTTGCATACCAAGTCATGTCTTGATGAGTATTTATAGCTTTCATCATCAAAATAATGCCTTAGCATGATATCAGCATGAACAATTAGTCCAGAGCAGGAAAAGCTAAGCAAAGAACTAGCAAGCAGTAAAGAGCACTTTCCTTCCCAGGTAGGGTACCTTTAAGAAGAAACCCAAGTCTTACATTAGGCCACTGAACAAAACATGGGAGATTAAAGAATCACATGGAAATTCATCTATATGCTGCAGAAGCACCACAGGAGGATGTGACCACTGGATCTCAACATAGACAGGGAAAGCAGAATTTTCCTTTTGCTAGAAAGGACATCAGCAAAAGCAGAAAATAAATGGTTCCAGTGTGGTACTGAGACTGGAATGTCACTTTCTGTTTGTGTGACTGTTGGCCTTTTCTGTTTCAGCTCCTAAGGGCAGAGACAGCTTTGGTGGCTAAGACGCAGAATACTTCCAGACAGACAAAAAAGCACATTGTACCAACAGGTCTGGACAGGGTGAAGCTAGCTTGGTCGGCACACCAGCATGCATTATTTATTACTGTGCTATTTTCAAAGGCAGGGTGCCATACAGGGTGGTGGCTCCCTAAATTTACTGCCCTACCTGGCCAACTATGCTGCCCCCATGCTCCCAAGTATGCTTATTGACACTTACATGTGGTTCAGCTCAGAGAGGATTACGGGTGGCTTTCGGAGACAGCCAGGCCTTTCCCTCTGCATATCCTTCTTTAGCACTGCAGCCACAAAATTAACATGAATTTGGTCCCCACACAGTTCTAGGTGGCAGAGAAAACATTAAAAACTTTATAACTAGGAACTTGGAGGCCACAATCACAGTATGGCAGAAGTGCCAGTGCAGATTCCCAGAATTAATTTAATTATAGCCATCAAGCATCAAGGAAATTACCTAAATCTGTCTAGATTCTTAAATTGGCGTCTCTCACTGTAATGTCTGACACCTGATGAAAACAGACAACAAATGTATGGAAATTTCTGTTTTTTCATTAATATTAATATCTGCTTCATTTGTTAAATTCCAGTGGAATATCAAAAGGTGGGTATAAAGCTGATATGTAGGTTAGACATGACAAACAGTTTGAGAATACAGAGTATTCTCAAATAATAGGAGATTCCTGCCTTCATTCTGCTCCAACAAAATCAGAATGGATTAATAAACTTCGGGAAAAAATATACTTTCTGTAAAAACATCACTAGAGAAGCCAGAAGGAATAGGAGAGATACTATTTCCAAGCTGTATTCTATGTTACAGGCAAATGCCACCTATTACTAAGGTTGCCCATTATTTAGGCTTGCAAGACCTTGTAATTTTTTCTTCACAGTTTGCTAAATTTTAGCCTTTAGCTCTTTGGCTAAATTGGAATTTTTCCATCATGGGCATTTGCTTTGCAACAAAATTTTGAGTAATTGTCAAAATTACTAGTATGAATATACTAGTATATGTTTTTCTGACAAATTCAAAAAAGGCTAAGGAAAGTTCTGTACTTTGTTTTTATAGTTTGTATTACTGCCTTTTCTTTGGACAGCTCAGGAACCTTTATGTTTGAAGCACAGACTGAGAACAACAGGCTGTCAAATTACTAGTGTACTATTTACCATTCCAAATAAAATCCAGCCAAAGTTAGCCAGTTTAAAGCTTATTGACAAATCACAGAATCATGAAATGGGCAAGTTTGGAAGGGGTCACAGTGCGTCTTCTGGTTCAACCTTCAGGGCCATCCTGGAGCACATGGCACAGGATTGTGTCTGTATAGATCCTGAATATCTCCATTGAGGGAGACTCCACACCCTCTCTGGGCAGCCTGTTCCAGTGCTCGGTCACCCTCACAGAAAGTTCTTCCTCATGTTCAGGTGGAACTCCTGTGCATCAGTTTCTACCCATTGCCTCTTTTCCTACTGCTTGGCACCACTGAGAAAGGCCTGGCTCCATCCTCTGACACCCTCCTGTCACACACCTACAGCATTGATAAGGTCCCCTCTCATTCATCTCTTCTCGAGGCTGAACAGGCCAGACTGCCTCAGCCTTTCCTCCTAACTGAGATGCTCCAGCTCCTCAGTAATCTCTGCAGCTCTCTGCTGGACCTGCTTGAGGAGCTCCAAGTCTCTCTTGTCCTGAGGAGCCCAGAACTGGACACAGAATTCTAGATGTGCCTCACCAGGGCTGAGTAGAAGGGCAGGATCGTTTGCCTCGGCCTGCAGGCAATGCTGCTCCAAATGCACCCCAGGATCCCATTGGCCTTCTTGGCCACTGCTGCTCTTGGACAGCTTGTGTTCCACCAGGACCCCCAGGTCCTTCTCCACAGAGCTGCTTTCCAAGAGCTCAGCCCCCAGCCTGTGCTGCTGCAGGGGGTTGTTCCTCCCCAGGAGCAGGACCTGCACCTGCCCTTGTTCAATTTCAGAAGGTCCCTCTCTGCCCTTCTCTCCAGCCTGTCCAGGCCCTTCTGAAGGGTTGCACAGCTCTCTGGGGAATGGGCCACTGCTCCTGGCTTTGTGTCTGCAGGAACTCGCTGAGGAGGCCTCTGCCCCTTCCTCCAAGTCATTGATGAATTAGGTAAACCAGACTGGGCCCAGCATTGAACCCTGGGGGACACCACCAGTGACAGGGCCCCAACCAGACCCTGTGAGCTGGTCATGACCCTCAGGGATTTGCCACTCAGCCAGTTCTCAACCCACCTCATTGTCCATTAATCCAGCTCACATTCCTGAGTTTGCCTACAAGGATGTTGTGGGAGACAGTGTTGAAAGCCTTGCTGAAGTCCAGGGAGACAACATCCACTTCTCTCCCCTCAAATCAAAATCCATGTGATGGATTCATGAGGCAGTGCCTCGTTCCCTCAGCTTTCTTTTGCAGCAAGTGTTCTCCACTTCCTGGCTTCACAAGGCTTTCCTAGCAGATAAAATAGGTTATTCCAGTACATCTGCCAACTTGAAAAAGCAAATTTTCCAATGAGTCCTCCATTTGCTCTGGCAGCTACTCTCTGTACAGCTGGCAGAGGTCTGTAGGGGGGAGCTAAAGGCCTCGTTCATGGGATCAACCCACAGGCTACTCAATGCCAAAGCAGCCATCTCTGCACGCCACTTATTCAGAACCTAGGAGCTGTACACAGGGAACAAGAGCTAAGAGAACATTATTAACCTTGGGACAGATTGGGAGGCACAGTACTTAGGGCACAGACCACGAGGTACTCATTCAAAGGGAAGCTACCCAATACTATGCATACAGGGAGTGGCCCTGAGCTGTATTTGCTGCATATGAATCAAACTTGTGCTGAAAACTTCTGTTCATTTCCTCATTAGTTTTCTTATGCTGTTCATCCTCATGGTATTTTAGGTATTATAGTTACACATGTACTTATAATGTAAATAAACATTTAATATATGTAGATTAGTGTATTACATTGTACTAATGCATTAGCACTAACATTACAGTATTAGCACAAAAACATTTATTGATCTTCATGAATCCCTAGTGGGGTGAGAAAGTAATTTATTGTCCCTATTTTAATGGAGAATCCTAAGAAGATTAAGACAAAGCTGTTTATTAATTTAAGGTATCCATTTTCAGCTGCCTGAGCACCATGTATTTAAAACACTTATTATTCTATAGTTATGTGAAGTACTGAAAGAACATCTACTATTCATTCTCATTTCAGATTTTAGTACTTAGCAGTTCTGTAAATCAGACTTCTTTTCACACAGAAAAGGAAAAAATGTTTGGGTTTTTTTTGATATTACCAAATAATGGCCTGAGTCTAGAAAACAGCCTAAGCATTTTGTCTGCTTTTTTCCAAACATAATCAATCTCAATAAAAATCCATTACAGTTCTGCCAATCGCTGTCTAGATTATAAGAAAGCAATGATAAGAAGGTTGGCAATGGTCACAGCAGAATATGAACTTTGCAGATAATTTTGTGAAGATTCAAATTTTAAACCAATACAGTTATATATTTTAGTATTTCCACAGCTTCTTCAGACACATAATAGTCATCAAGCAGACCCCAACCTTCTGTTAGTTGATCTGATAAACTGAAAATCATTAAGTAACAAAGTTCCTTGGGTGTGTATGTTCTCCCCAGAAGAAGAATGTATCCTGAAAATCCAGATATTCCTCAAAAGAGGTACTGGATAACCTGATAAACAAAGGGATAAAAAACCAAACACCCTCAAATTCCCTTCCCACAAATACATCTGCCAACCAGAAAATACCATTTAAGCACCACTTCTATTCCTGGAGAGGACCCCCACCACCCTTTGGTCTTGCCACACAGATCAAGATTTTTTTCTTGAAAACATTGCAGTGGTTTCTCTCATCATGTCAGTCTAAAGGTACAGAAAAGGCAAAATCAAGTGTGCATCTGTGAATTGAAAAACTTGCATGAAAATAGTTATGTAAGAAACTTTGCAAGGACCACTGGCAAGACTATGCTCTGAGAGACAGATTCATAAGAAAAAAAAGCCACAGACATCTGCACTGAGAAAAAGAATGATGATAGGGTAGAAAGAAAAAGACGATGTAAATGACATAACAAGTTTTCCATGGAAAAGATAAGGGTAATAAATGGCCAGAATGAACTGTCAGGGCGAACACAAATTGCTTATACAAACACTGAAAGAAAGAAAGAAAGAAATGCAAATCCTAGAGATAATGTGGGCTTATAATTAATTATTTATTTGTTTTAGTCTCCTCAGTGTGCAGGTCAAACCAACTCAATGCACCATTGTTGTGCAAACCATTGGGAATAAATTTGTATGAGAACTAGGGAGACAAAGATTAATACTAATAAATAATATCTGTGACAGATAAAATTATGTGTAGCAATGAGGAGGCCATTAAATGCAGGGCAGCATCAATCATGTTTTGCTTGTGATTTGAAGGAAAAATGTAAAAAATTTGTATGGAGTCCACACTATCAATTGGTAAGAATCTATTGATAAGACTATCTTTTGCCCATGTGAGCTGACACAGTCCCCTAGATTTCTGTGAGATTTTGACAATGTATATCTAATAGTATCTTTATATAGCTGTGTATACTGCCTTTTCAGGACTCCAAAAGATTTAATTTATTATGAGGCAATACTGACTGTGCAACGCTGTCTCAGAGGAAAACTTCATAACTATGCAATAGAGGGTGTTAAACAACAAGCAGGGCAAAATGACCTAATGGGTCTTTTCTATCTGTTGTGGTTTGAATCTCTTAGCAAACACTTTGAAGCTGACAGAACCAAAGCAAAATCATGAGAACATAAAGAAGGCAAACACAAAGTAATGCACAAAGATTAAAAAAGAAAGGAGCACAGATATCCTGAGATAAACTTTTAGTAGGCCTCAAATACTTCTGCTGTTCCATTAATAAACCAGAACATGCTAAAACCACAAGGAATTAGGAAAAGCATAACCATTCCTGGGTGTTGTACCTCTCACTCCCAAAATTTGGTGAACATAGACATTGTAAGTTTGTACTAGGACTGAGATAGGAACTGGAGCACAGCTATAGAACTTGGCAAAGGTCTTGTGTCATGTAGATACTTTGAAATTGTAGTACAATTTTAAGGAAAGTAGGAGTAAGCACTGTAAGTGCTGTACAGTCACTGTAAGTGCTGTACAGTCACTGTAAGTGACTGTATTTCACTATATACAGAATATATCAAACATCTTAGAGAACCTGCAAGTAGGTAAATGGCTCCCAGACACAGAGTGCTGATTCTTATGATGCAGTGTGTTTTCCCAAATTAAACTTTTCCCGCTTAAGAGTGTTGGATTCCCTAAGAGCCTTATAGGGTCATTTAAAATCTAAATTGTTGGAACTTTCCCAAACTTAAAAACTGTTCAGGAAAGAGAATTTAGGTTGAGCTAATCTCTAGATAAGTTTATTTGGGTTGTAGGTCTCTAATCTGTAGGAGGGACCTACAAGGAGCATGCATAATTTGTGTTATGTACTGGGAAAGCAGAAAATTAAAAAATAAAGTCAACAAGATGCTACCAGAACTCATTAGGAGCCAATAAAATCAGATTTAAAAGAAATGGCAGGACCAGTTACATGAAAAAATGGGAATTGTTCGCATTGTTATCAGCTACTTGCAAGGCAGTCACCCTTGTAATTCATACAGCATGGGATAATGAAACAGAGATGAGGAGTCAAGGACAACCCTGGACAAAATTACCCATGTCCAGATTTAGATCAAAAGCAGTCTTAAGACAGGATGGCACAACACGTCCTAACTGAGAATATAGAGGCAGACAAATTGAGATCCTGAGCAACTGAGAGATGACAGATTTGATTAGTTAGGAGGGATCGATGGTAGATCGATATGCCCAGCAAAGGCCCAGGACAGCATGAATTTGATCTTCCATGTGGGCTTCTCACTCTTCATGACTTTGAAGAGCAGGATTCTGCATGAATGCATTTTCATGCATGTCTCCATGCACGTGAGTGAGCATTGCATGACTGAATGACTGCAGAGGGGATAAACTGAGAAACTTCTTACACACTTTTCTGGTGTATAAATGTGAGCTGAGTGAATTTAAAAGAGTACATTCATGCATTTGGGAAAGAATATTAAAGAAGACTCCAAGATTTCAGTATTTAAGAGTCAGGCAATGGATATATCTGCCATTAGGTTAAGTTGGAACAGCTTCACAGAAATGAATGGAGGAGGGTCTAAGAGCTATGTAGGTACAAAGGACAATAAAAACCCAACCCATCATGGTTCAAGTTAGCCTTAGGAGTCATACAGAACAGATCTTTTGAGGGCATCTCAAAGCAAGCAGCTACCTGCAAGATAGAGATGTGAACAATTCATAGGCTAACTTCCAATCTTTGTGATTATGAGAGGATTTCCTTTGCCAACATCTGAGCAGGGGAGTGAGGGTTAACCCTTGAACATAGCTATAGCAGGCAAATCTTTTGAAACCAGTTTATCCCAGTTCCAGTAACTGCACAATGTTCAGTGCCTGTGAGATGCAAATATCAAGTTTATGATTAACTGTGTTAAATTCCATGGAACTGCAAGGACTTTTATTTGTTTGTATAAAGAAATTGAGACAATGCACCCTTTCCTTACTAGGCTTTCACTTTAATAACTTTTAAGAGAAAATCTTCTACTGGATGCCTGTGCTATATCTTTAGATTTCCAAAGAGTTTTTCTTCGCATCCTTTAGTTGGAAGGGGAGTTAGTTAGCACACTATCTGCCAGGGAATATGCATGTCTGATGCATGTGTGACCCGAAATATCATTCTAAGGAAGATGAGGGATAGAATAAGCAAATATTTAACACTGACCCCATTGGAAGTCAGCTGGTTCCCGCTACAAAACTGGCTCTGTGGAGAGAGACTTTCTCTAAGCAGGAGATAGAGAGGATTTCAGAGGCCTGGGTTAGTCCTCTGGATTCTGTCAGAATATTTCAGCAATTTGCCTCTCAAGGTTTCTCAGTCACAATGCTAAGGAGGCTACGCTTCTTGAAACACTGTAAAGATGCAACACTACCAAGATGAGCACATTCCTGTTCATGAGGCATTCCAAGTTCCAGTGGTTATGTCTAGAGATGAAGACTCTGCAGAGTTTATTAGAGATGCCATAAAGGGAGATCTTGGATATACCAGACTGTATACCAGGCTATTGTACTAGCACTTATCATGGTAATTAAACTTGAGGCGGACAGAAGTTCAGCCTTTATCCTTGGAGTTCTGTTGCATTAGTATTTGAGGTGAGCTGTTCATGTCTGATAATCCTAATATTTTCCAGATGCCTTTTACTCAGCAAATATTTCATGTTTCTTTTCCTTACATCTGGCACGTTGTTCCCAGATTATAGCACATATACATCACTTTTTCCAGGACAAGGGGCCAAAGTAATTCAGTCCTGTGGATGTTTGCACTGAGGAGCTTCATCTGCCTCTTACAAACCAGACTATTCAATCTGGGAGGTTACATTGTGAACAGTATCACAGGCACTGCACTGAGGCACACTGACATGAAGCTGGCACCTCATCACCCCTGTATAGGGTTACCACACAACATTGCATTAGTCAGAATTAATGACTTGATTTATTTAGAAAGAAAAACCTTCTCCCGTGTTTCTCCCATGCCCTTTCTGAAATGGCTTTTAGCAGCTGGCATTCTGCATCTGTGGGAGGAAAGAATGAGAAGAATTGTAGTGACTTTAATAGGATTTATTCTGTGGCTTGCAAACTGGGCTCAGTGACCCACAGCAAAACAGCCCTGAATTTCAAAGGAGTGAGTCTCTCCTTGAGCTGCTCCCTAAGACAGTGAAAGCTTTGGAGCTGGAGTTGTGATCTCCAGGAAACTTCATCACTGGTCTCATGCCCTGCAGGAGATGCTTCTACTTACATGCAGACGTATTAAGAGGCAGCAATGCCTCTTGCAATCACCCCACTGGTGGGAATCAGTCCCCCACTGATTCAGGAGACAGGTGGCTTTATCATGCACCCCTACACACGTACACACACTGCAGAAATGCCTCTCCAGAGCACACCTGAGGGAAACACCTACTGAGGCTGCCAGATCTGGAGGAAAGAATAGACAGAGGCTTTCAGTCAATTTCTGTACTAGGAGATTACAGCATTGCTGCCAAAATGGATTGGATATTCTGTTCTTTCTGCCAGGTACATAATTTAGTTAAAGGTCTTGATGGTCTAATCTAAATGGGGGGCAGGCAAAAGATCTGTAGATCTGAGCATTCTTGCATATGGACAGAAAGAGCACAAGGATCATGTTCTCAGATCACAACACAGGAAACACAGGAAAATAAGTTAGTATTCCCAAGATTTATAGAAGAAGAAATGGAGTGGAGAAGAAAAAGGAAGAGGCAGAAAAAAGTGGGAAAATACAAAGAGAAGTTTCCAACTTCATAGGAAATGGTATGGTCACTTTCCATATCTTTTTTCTCCACCATACATTTGATTGTATGTTTTATTTGCTTTTTATATTTTTAGATGTTCTGCAGTGGTCCTTTCTGGCTTAACCACTCTGTGATTTCATAGGACACTTCAGGCTCCCAGGGACCTCAGAATGTGTCTAGTTTAGCTTCCTGTTCAAACCAAGCCAGGTAAGTGATCAAACCAGGTTGCTGTAGGCTTTAGGGGGTTTTTGTCCCTTTAAAGCAGTTTCTTGGTCAATTCATGTATTTCATGAATTAAAACTACTGTTATAATTATCATTGTAACCAGTCTATCATCTAGACTAGTTTTAAACATTCCTCAGAATGGTGCTCATACCTCTTCCTTTACAGATTCTTCAGAGATTTTTTCACATTCTCACCAGAAATTTATTCGGCTCAGTTTTGCCCTGATCATGTTGAAAAATATACTCCAGTTATAATCCACTGTCATAGTCCTCTCACCATGTCATTTCATCTTCTAAACTGTACTCCATATCTCTTTTCACATCTCCAATAATACTGGTAGGTAGAGGCACCAAGGCACCATAAAATCCATTGTCCATAAGGATACGAGTTGAAAGAAAGCAGCCATCTGTTCATGTGCAATTGTGTGCAGTAAAAATATAACAGAAGCATATTCCCCTGAAAATAGTGGTAAATTATATGTGAGTCCAACCACTGTTAAATATTACCTTCAGCATTTTTCTCTACATAGCATAGTTGCATAAAACAGATTCCATTCCCAGCACCCAGTCTCATCCCTGGAAAATCAATGGCAGTGGACGCAGGTAAGCCATGATATGTTCATACATTGTTTCATTGAAAGATGCAACAAAAAAGAAATTATACTAGGACTTGAAGGCGTATCAGCCATCTTACTATTCCAAACATTTATCACATAAATACTGTAGCATATGAATTTGATGTGACTTTCTAATGACATAATTCTTCATGGAATGTGATTTGTTTATAATAATAAGAAATATAGAATGTGTCATAGAATCCTGGCATAAAATAATTTGGTATGCAGCTTCTAAGGCAGGAACATAATGCTTCTATTTGCTGTCACTGAACTGTCATTATTAAAATAATGAAAAAGATGGGGAAAGAAGGGGATAGAGACTGGCAATGATCTATGAAGCACCATTTGGTAACTATTACTATTCTTTGAGATGCAAGTTGAAAACCTGTGTGTAAAATGAAGACCACATTTTAGAATCACCATCAAGATCAGATTTCAATAATTTAAAATTCAGAATGAATTTCTATTTTATAAATACATGTATTATATATATACATATAATTTTGACTGAAATTTATCTGAATAGAAGTGACCATTTGCAATATTGAAAGTGAACAAAAGCTTTAAACTATACCATGTTTTTGTATAGACAGCTGAGAGCTGATAGAAAGAATTATTTGCTGTTCACTTCTGACAGACTGCACTGTTAGTAGCCAAGCTAGCATATTCAAAAATTCACCTTCACTGGATTTTTAAATGCCCTGTTAACATGGACTCTCATTCCCAGTCATGGATTTCACAGCCTGGTGGCCTGGGAGCAGAGGAAGGAGCCCGAAGAGCACAGCGATGCTCTGATGATACTCATTTCAGCCCTGGGGCTGGCTCAACTCTTGGGTGCTGCATTTGGCTATTTAAAATCAGCTCCTCTTTACTACTACCCAGTGGTGTCACTGCAAATAGCTACATCACCTGGCATTTTTCAAATGGTTTCAACTGCAAATTTTATAGACAGATGAGTCCCTTGGACATAGGTATGAAAATAACAAATCTCCTGTACGAAAGGACAATAAATCATGACTCAGGTGACTCACTCCCTGCATAGAGGACAGAAAATGAAAGAGTACGCCTTGAATAAGAACTGACTGAGACCTGAGTGAGACCAGTTACTGAGATAATTAGCTAAGGTCTTTTCATTTATACATTAATGAACCAGAAGATCAAAGACTTTGGCTAGGGCTGTAACCACGACTGCAACATTGTCTTGCTATGCAATAATGAACTCGTTATTGGCTGCTTTCATAAATTACATGTGGTAGACTATTTTATTTTTAATACTGTACATAAAGCACAAAAACAACTACAATGTTGCTTTAGAAAATTTTAATTGCTAAGCACGCACTTTCATGTAATAAGCACATTCTTACTTTCAGCTGATTGCTGCTACCAATTTTGTCCTTTCACTGGAAATTTCCTGACAGGTGGCAAACCTTCTCTTATTTTGTGGAAGAAAGGGGAAATAAGTGACTGAATGACCGAAGTGAACTTGAAGTATGTTGCATCACTTGAGAAAAATCTATAAAATCTACCTCAGAGGTAGGAAAAACAGATTAACATGCTAAGATTATGTAAGATTGAGAAAAGTAAATGTTCTAACACTCAACTTCACCCTATCTTTTTGTTCCAGCATGTTTCTGCTATTTAACATATTAAGGACAGTTATGTCTGGACCCACGACCACAGAGTTGATGTTTAGCTTGGAAAATTATGTATGTAAGGCTCTGGAGTTGATCTTAGGAAATCTGGAATGTTTTTCTACTGTAGACTTTCTGCAACATTGAAGACAGGTTATATGATATTTATCTTTCAGGTCCAGAGCTGTAAAGTACTGTATCATTTTACACAGCTGGGAGAATAAATGTATAAATGTTCACAATCTATAGTTGAGAAAAGTTTACAAGCCCACATCTAATTGAAATTTCCAGATAAAATCACAGCAGTTCATGAAGGAAGTTGTTGACTGTTACTGTTGGCAATAAGATGTGATATGGAGAAAAACTTTGTCACAAATGGGCAAGTTATTATTATGTGGGCATGTTAGTATATGCTCTCCTTTAAAACGGCGTAAGAAAGAAAGATATTTTATCTGTTGGCAAAGTTTCTGATGCAAAAATGATATATTCACATTTATTTATGACCCACTCAGAAGATCTGACACTGCTGGGGAGAAGTTTAAGCTTAGGCATTAAGCCATCAGTTGCTACAGTAACAGCAATTATTCACTGCTCTGGGACATAGGGTAAACCTGACACATTGATTGCCACCCCCTCCTCCCCCTCCACCCCCTAAATTTTTTTACTTAATGATTTACCTTCAAGCCGGTGATCGGATGATTCACAACTCAGATGAGAATAAGGGCGAGTGAATCCCAACATCGAACAGTTTATTCAAAAACTCTTTTCTCCTGGAAATTATCCACAAGGTAACATTTTTCCATGTGCTTCATTAATTTGAATTGCTCTGCAAACTTTTGTCAACCCCCACAGTTCTCACCAAGTATTCACCAAAGCTTTTGTTTCCAGCATGACTATTCATAATGTCTTATTCATCTGTGACCTCAGTAACATGTTATGGTTGTTTTTCTCCCTAACTGGATGACTTGAAAACCCACAAAGAAGAAGGCTGCAGGAACACTTCCACCGAAAATACTCGAGCATGTCAGAGCATGTCATTGCAGAAGTGTGGCTAGGTGGATATTTATGGCTTGTCCCTATTTCACAAACTCTGTAGTAAACAAAATGGCAAAGCCAAATGCAAAGTCCAGCAAGTACGGTCCTGGGTTGTTATTAAAATATACATTCCCAAAGCTCTTTGAATGACTTCAAAGTTCCCTTGAGAAAGACATGGAGAAACTCATCATTGCTTCACTAATGTGTAAAACCTGTACAGTACAGTTTTGGTGTGCTCTTCTCATGTCCTCGAGAGAAAAAGGGATGTGGTTGAGAGACCTTCAGCTGGATGTAGCTCCCCAGGAAATGCTCACAGCCTGTAAATGAAGCTTCCCCCATAGGAACTTTAATGTCCCAGTGTGTGCTGTCACTGCCAGTGCTGCAGAGTGCCTTCTACACTGCCTTTGGAAGTCTTTTGCCAGGATTTTAGTGGTGAACAAGAACTTGGTCTAGACACTGAGCTCTTTTTGTTAAACAAACCGAATGTTTACTGTAGTGTCTATGGAAAAAATAAAAAATAAATAAACAAAAAAACAAACAAAAAAACCACAAAAAAAAAAAACCAAAAAAACAAGAGCAAGAAAAGAAGAAAAGAGCCTCCTAGCACCTAACACCCAAATCTAAATGCAGAGAGCAAAGTCAGAAAATGTGTGCCATCAGCTTCAAGGACACCAGCAATCGATACCATGGCTGCATGCCAGGAACACTGCCCATCTGAGCTGCATAGCTGGAGGCTTCCTGGAAAACACGTCCTTTTTTTTCCTCACCAGCTCTGAATCACAGCTGTTCCTTGGTAGTCTTTTGGAGTCAGAGTCCTCTGCTTCCTCAGAAGGTCCTGCTTCACCCCACTCCAGCACTAGCTTCTGTAGCCTGCTAATTTCAGTGTTGAGATAAAGCTAAGGTGTTAGGTTAACCTGCCACTCCCTTTGTCAGTGCAGGACTATCTTCATTATATTATATGAGTCTATGAAACATCAAAAAACTGTTTCTCTCTGTAACTTTTAGCCCATTAATTATCAGTAAGCACCAAGAGTCCAAATTGCTCCAGCCCAGCAATGGAGTTATGCTTCCATTGTCCCCATTTGGCTGGTGCAGGGAGGAAGCAGATTTCTAGACCTGTTCCAGATCTTAACATTGCCTTTTCTTCTGCCTACCCATGCCTGAAATTGGTAATGAGAAAGCTATTCATTTCTTTGCTCTCAATACAAAGCATTGTATTAGCCTGCTGTCACTTTGAGTGCTAGCTTATCTCTCTCCACCTGCAATTAAAATGTCCAAGGAAGGGCATCACAGTCTTAAACTGCACCTTGAGATAAAACCCCTTTTTGTTGGATTAACTCTTCTGCACACACACTGCACAATTTGCATTCTTGCATCACAAACAAGTATTTCCTGCAGTTCTATTGTCCCATCCTCATCAGAATTCTGGCTGTTTCTAAATCAATTTTCACACCGACCATTCAATGCTCAGTTTGTCCTCTGGCAAAAATCATTCCCAAAGACATGTGAATCAAGCCATTCTGAATGGGAAAGAAGGAATACCTTTAGCCACAAATACTCTAAAGGGTTGTTGTTTTTTGGTTTGTTTTTTTTTTCTCTTGGGTAGTGAACCATATGAGAGCATAAATTCTTCCAGTAATTTTCCTTCTCCTATAAATGCATCATACTATTAAGGCAGCTCAACAGTGAAGATGAGAACACTACAATGAATTCTTTCTGAAAGGAAGCAAATGTCTGGGTGGAAAAAGATCAAAGTGAATAGGCTTTCCAATCTGTACTAACACACTGATCTTGAGCCATAACATTTACTGTCATTAATTCGCGAAATATTTGGCACAAAGACATGCAATGGCCGTGTCTCTAATCAGAACTGTGGGAGAGTATCTTTGCTCCTGTTAGCTTAAAAGAGGATCTGACCGTGAAGGTTAGAACATCCAGGCACTTGAAAATGTGGGACATACAAACCTCACAACAGGTGACATGATCTGATGCATCACCAAGACATCAAGGAAAATTAAACTTAGGATGAGTCTCAAGGTCTGTGCAATCAGTCACCCTTCCTGCACATGGGCAGAGAGTGAAGAAGCTGTTTCTAGGACACCAATGCAAGGAAAAGAAGAGAAAGAAGTAGAATGGAATTGTAGTTCCACTTTTAGCAGAAGTCCCAACCGTTTTTAAGCTGGCTTTTGATCTATGGATGTAAGGACTTAAGTGAATTAGCAACGTCCAGCAAGAGAGAATAGGACATTGCAGTTACAATGCTTAGGTTTGTTATAGCCATCTAGTTTCACTGAGGTTTTCTTTACTCATTTTAATTCTATTTTAAATCATCTGTTGTTTCAGAGTCACAAAATGCATTATGGAATTGCAAGCTAAAGCCAAGGCATACCCACTCAACAGTGACTCACTGTGCAGCCTGGGCAAGTGTGTGTCTCAGTTCAGGAAGAGGTGAATGGGGCAGTGATAGTTCTCAGTCTCATAAAACACTTCAAGAACTTCCTGTGAAAAGGAGTAGCTCTGTCACTGCCTCAGTCGCTTACCTGCCTCCTTTCTAGCCAAGTAACATAGGAAGAGCAAAGGACAAAAGCCCTGCAGAAAACTAATTCCTCCTGCTCAGCATCTGTTTATATCAGATGTTGGAACCCTCACACATCCCTTCCTGCCACATCTGGTAAGTGTATCTCCTCCACAAGGCCAATAAAGCACCATCCTGGGGGAGTGGGAGGTGGGGTGGGGACTGACAGTAGGAAAAATATACTGAGAGGGAGAAAGAAATTAAGTGAAAGCCTTACAGCAAAGTATATGTTCACTTATTTCAGGAGTTTTCTTAATAGCAGGTCCATGAAAAAGGCAGAGGGGAGGGCTGTGGAGGGCTGTGAGCAGGTTGACAGCTGAAGAATGGGGCTGCAGCTGGCTCTGCTATGCCCAGTAAGCATCCAGTGGCTGGAGGCTTGTCAGGTCCCAGGAGCGTTCCTTGTGGGTCAGTGCCTTTGCTCTTCTGTGTTGATCCATACATCCAAAATGGCAGAGAAAAAGTAATGGGACATAGTCTAAACTTTTCATACTTTTAGTAGAGATAAAGAAGCTTTTACAACATCCTTTTCTGGCTGTCCTCCTGGTCCTAGATAAAAGTGGAAGTTACAAGTGTACTTTGGTGATCTGCTCTGGGTGAGCCGAAGTGCCTTGGCTCTGGCTGGTGCGAGATCAAACCCTCTGCAGGGAACAGTGTCAAGGTAAGAGCAGCGAGTGCACTGGAAAACACAGGCTGCAGACACTATAGAATCAGTGCTGTTTCCTGCTTGACTCAGCCTTTGTTTTTAATTTGGTATTGTGATCCACTTGTTTACACTGATAGAGACCTAGTCTGGATAAACCAATCCATGATTTCCAAACAGCTAACACATTCCATCACGGGTCATAATCCCACGCTTGATTGATCCATCATGGCCTATAACAGTCATGCCAGTCTGTGGAATTGCACCCATTTCTTGCTTTGCTTGTCTCAGACAGTGCCACAAAGGTGAATGTGAATGGTGATAACAAAGCACTGGGTTGTGCTGACGCAACGTGATTGGGCTCAGCTGCAATATCACAGTTTCATAATGCAGAAGGCTTTGAAGAACCAAACAGACCCCAAACAGCCTGTGAAGCACAGCTGCAGGTCAGAGCTGGGAGAGCAGTGTTGGCCAGAGGGAGACCAGGTTGGCCAGAGCAATGCATCCAGGTGAATGGGGTGGGTAGAGACAGATGCAGAGGGTTTGATACAGACAGGTAGTACTCGATAGAAAGAGGAACTTCAGGACAAGGGAAGGAGCACCATCTGGTGGAAAACAGGTCAAAATTGAAAGCAGTGATTCTCCTGATCTTTTCTTCGTCACCTGGCAAAGAACAATGGAATTACTATCGCCTCTAACTCACTTTGGACAGCTCTGGTAAACCCTGATTTACTTTTCACAGAATATCAGATCTGTCTCAATGCATGTAATCTGTGCAGCTCATCACATGACATAAAAATGAGTCTCTGAGTCTGGGGAAGCTTGAAGTTTTAGGATGGTTTTGATCTGAATTCTTAAGCAGAATCAGATCCAGGTATGACATGTTTGTTTGGTTTTTTTTAATAAAGTCTCCTCTTTTCTCACCTGACCATTTCCACTGAACCTGTGGTGTCCTTGGGACTCGAACTCATGTGTTAAATAAAGTTAAAACTGGTCAATAGCTAAAAAAGGTCCAAGGAGGCAAACAGAAAAGATGCACATGAACTGAGATACACATTACCTTTCTTAGGAAACAAGAGTCCAAACAGAAGAAGAAGAATGTGAGCCATTGGTTCACCCTCTTTTTTGCAATGAATGGATCTCAGTCTATTGATAGCAGAGTATTTCTGCAAGAGTATTCAACACAGCAGCAAAACAACACAAGCAGCTATTTGGTATACAATTCAGAAGAACTAAGTGCAACATTCATTAAAATTAAGAGAATGTGTTAGAAGTCCATTCCACTGATTCTCTAATTTGGAAAAAAGAAAACATCAAGCAGTAGTTTCAGAGTTTAATATTGAGCAAACACCATTTAAAGTTTCTACAGTAGTGAAGATCCAAGGGTCACCTGGAAAGAAACTTCAGAATCAGCAGCTTTTCAAATTACCTTAGAAGCAGGCTGTGTCAAGTTTCTTAAACTGTTCCCTCAGTTAGGGTCAGTTTTTTTCCTCACTTTGATTTTAACAGCATTTAGCTCTCTTTATCTGTATTCTGTCCAGCCACTTGCTTGCTCCCTGTTGGTGGGAAAAGTGAGAAAACTCATCAATTGCAATAAACTCAGTTTATTAGGTAAAGCAAAAGCTGCACATGCAAGCAAAATAAAACAAGGAATTAATTCACCACTTCCCATCCACAGGCAGGTGCTTGGCCCTTCCCAAGAAAGCAGGGCTGTGTAACAGCTACTTGGGAAGACAAACACTGTAACTCTGAACATGTCCCCCTTCCTTCATCTTTTCGTGGATTTATGGGTGACCATGATGTACAATATGGAACCTGATCAAATCTCACTGTCGTACCTTTGCTTGTTTACTGTGCTGGGAACCACTTACACAATAGTAACAGTTGCACAAGGAAATAAGCCCTTCTGTGTTTTCACAGTTCTAACAACAGACGTATGCATTCCTTTAAAATCCACCCTCTAATTTGGTTTGGGGATGTTTCTTTTTGCACTTGTGTATTCCTTCAGTAGAAAAACAAGACCTCCTTTTTTTTGTTGTTGTTTTTTAGCTGGAAAATCACAGTTCAATGGCTGAAGTACTCTCTTACCTGGATTATCATTTTGGACATCTTCTGCTCTAAGAAGCTGTTTGCCCATCCTGCTGTTACCACTTAGCTTCACATATTTGAACCAGGTAGAATTCACCACTCTGTTTTGATCAAGAATGCAATTTAATGTAATATTCTTTTGAAGTTGATATATTTTCACAAAATATTGCAAATTTTGTCAAAAGGTAGTTTTCTTGTGGAAAAAATGCTGCCCTGGCAGATTCCTCACAAGCACTGCATTTAAGTACTTACAAAAAAATGCAATGAGTATCTAAAAAAATTCCTAACCTCTTCATACGAACTTGGATCTTTTGTCTCACCAAGGAGTCATAAAGAGGGTGGTTAACCCATGAGCTGCATTCCTCAATGACACACTGACCTGCTTGGGAAGGCAGGATACACACCTCCTACACTTGCCCATGTAGCTTCTACTGCATCAGCCAAGCAGCAACTGCATATTCCAAGGACAAATTTCCAGAGGTAACAGAGGTAGTAGTGAAGTCAGATGCGGAGCCAATGCTAAGAAAAGTAAGAATTTGACTCACTTGCTGAAAGTATTTGATCAGTCCTGCTCCCTGTCTGAGACCCATGTCTTCCTGGGTGTGTTTAATGTAGTCATCTTGTTTTTTTGCAGGTAATTGTGGGTTCAAGACATGTGTATGTCCTCTAGAGACATTCTCTTCTTTTATTATTTTTATTTTTAAATGGAAATTGAATTTAAACAAGGAGCTACCTTTTCCCACTCTGCAGTTAAACACAAAGGCTTCATAAGTTTAAGATACGTACATGTTGGTTTAAAACTTCAGGCTTCAAGATTTGTATGTAATTATGTTATGATCTCAATGAACACAGACTGCTTATTGTGTTCTTTATTGAAAATTCTCTATCCAAATTGAGTTTGAGGTTTCTCATTGCCACAAGATATATAATTCTTTCCTTGACCACACTCTTATTATTCTGTTTGTTGTTTGGAATTTTTTTTCTGTAATGAGCTAATAAGAGGGATGGTTGCAAAATGAGTCTACAGGTTTCGTGTAAAGCTACTGCAGACAGTTGAAGCCATTTCTAGCTTAATTGATTGAGATGCATGACAAGTTTCAGATCAGAGTTCCATTTTGTGAAGTAGTTACATGCATTGGCAGATGATGGATAGATAGATAGATAGATAGATAGATAGATAGATAGATAGATAGATAGATAGATGACCGAATTTTAATGGACCCTTGGAGCACTAGAACACTTAGCAACATTCTGAGTGAGCAGAAAGAAGCCTTTGCCACTGACAATTCCTCATATTTTATCCTTGTTCTATAGGATATAGACAAGTCCTATAAACAAGACTTTTAAGCAAATTGAGGTATCCAAATCTGCTTTCTGTTGAGGTTTACAAATATATTCCCCTCTGAAAATTCTAGGTTTTGGATGGTTACTGTATTTATTTCAAGAAAAATATTGAAATGGCAGATTAATCGCTTAGATGATACCTACATTTCAATACTTAATAATGCATGTGTCTTAAAGGAGTTGATTTACCTTAATGGCAATGACACTCTAAAATGTACCTCATCATGTGTCTAAATGGAGGAGGACTAGGTACTACAGTCACACTAGGTACTGAAGACTTTTTCTAGGCACAACTTTAAAAAAAGGGATTGTTCTTATTTGAAAACTGAAATGCCTGTTAAAAGCCCATTAAATGCTAGAGATCCCTTCCAAAAGGTAATGTTCACAGTTTTACAGGGAAAAAAACCACAAAGAATAATATTAACTGGGGGCTAAAAACTGACGCAAGAAGGATGAGTGGTTCTTGTGGCTGTAAAGCTTACACTGTCAAACATTGCAGAAGCACTATCTGATAACAACTGTATCCCACTCTCATATACTCTCTAATCTATGTGACAGCTGGTGCTGTTGTAATGCAGACTCTTGGTTATCCCAAAGGGAAAACTGAAGGTTTGAAAATACCATTGCAGACCCCAGCAGTACAAATGTACAAACAAACTTTCTTGATTTTCTAGGGGTTTGGCACACATGTAGCATGGCAGCTCCCCATTGCTCCCTGCCTCTGCCCTTCCAGGGCACCTCCCAGGCAGCTCTTCCCTTACAGAAATGTACAGACACATATTAGAGCAAATGTTCTCCAAGTGTGACAACTGATTACTATCTGACTTGGCCTTGGTACAGCCTGAGCATGTTAAGACCTGATAGCATTTCAGTGTTGTAAAAGGAATTCTATGTGCAGTGAGGGCATGCCTCCTAAACTTCACTGAAAGTTGGTTTGGGAGAGATCTGCAAGCCAGTATCACAGAAAATTAATGCATGGTAATAGGAGTAGTGTAGCACATGTAATCCTAGCTGAGTTCATTAAAAAAAGAAAAATATAGCGATTGTTGCAGAAACTGACATTGTACTTGCTAACTCCCAGTTCTACTCCCTGGCTTTCTGGCTGACCACTGTCTGTCATCTGTCTATTTAGGAAAGTGGACATGAATTAGTTAAGTCTGTGAAGTTGTTATGTATATCTTAAAGGAAGTTAAACCTCCAATTCAGTGCTCTCATATAGCCTTAAATCTCTATAGCCCAATCTTCAAGAGTAAAATGATGATATTTAGCTCTCTTTAACAAGGATAATTTATCCTACCCTAGCTGTCGTTCTATCTTCTGTCAAGTTTTTGCAGAGCTCTAGTCATATACTCCTGCATTCTGGTCCTTTCAGAATGTGAGGAGAATGAGGAAGTTCAGATGTGAATCCTTTGTGAATGCAAAACGAAAGCCCCTTCCCCAGGGCCTCTTCACTGCCCACCCAGACCACGCAAATGTTTATTGGGATGTGTGAAGGGTTAAGAATTGTTCTTCCTGCATAACAATGTGCATTTATCTGTTAATCCTTCATGCTCTATTCCTAAAACGTCAAAAGCATTGTTTGAGCCAGGAGCATTGGCAGTATTAAGATTTCTGTACTGCTCAACATTCCTGAGGAACAGCAGACACAGAAATGTTCATTTCTTTCTGGAAGCTGTCTAGTTAAGGATTAGTTTCAACTGACTGCTGCACTGGTAGCTTTCAAGGTCATTTAATGGAGAAATTCAACAAAATTAAATGGAAGAACAGCCTTAAGTGACCTTTCCAAATGGTCGTGGACTCCTACTATGCTTCTTTACAGAGCAAATTACTGCTGCCCCAATTTTCAGGATTAAACCAAAGGAAAAGGTCAAACGTGCATTTCTACAAAGAGATGTGTGGCAAGACAAGAAGTCAGGCACCACTGTTGTGGTTGCTGGCTGCTCTCAGGTCTCTGGGCTGTACTTCGAGTTGTCCTTCTCTATGTTCTGAACAAAACACACATCCCTCTGAGCTTCCTGAACATAGCTTGGAAGGGCTGCACTTTCTTCCAAGGAGTTAGTGTGCAGTGTTAATGGTGTACTGCTTTAGGAAGAAGAAAGTCTTCCAATGGAAAGAGGCCTACTTATGTAGACACCCACCATCTAGACAGCCTAATGCAGGCAGAACCATTGCTCTTTTCCTGTTGTGTCCTCCAGATGAATTTCAGTCAGGATCAGTGAATGTTTTGCCCTTCTATCTTGTACCAGGGAAGGTGACAACAAACTTTTAGAAATCCAACTGGTTACTTGATTTGTTCCATTCATTTGCAAGTCCTTAGTGATCACGCTGTCCTGCAAGAGGGATTAATTCTCATAACTGAGTTTTCCAACTAAGGCTGTCATGAGTATTTTCACTCTGTTTCTTGTGCCTCAAGTCATGAAAATTTCATGAGGTTAGATTAGTATCAAGAGAAAAGCCTAAGAAAGATTTTGTGCTTGTAAGAAAGACTTTGTGTTTCTCATACATGGACAGAGAGGGAAGAGTTTACTTAACTGGAACAGTTCACAGGTTGAGACATATTTGCTTTTCTGGTCACTGAAGCCTATAAGCTGCCTTTGCAGGAAGTGGCAAAAGCATACTCAGGTTTGTGTAGCAACTAAGAGGTTACTTTTCTGTGCCTTTGAGTTTCAAGGATTTTGAAACAGGTTCAAACGATTTCTGAAGTTTCGTCTTTCGCTGACTCCCTTAATCCCCCCTAGCTTGGCACCATTTCTCACTCATGTTTATATTTTAATCTCAAGTCTCTCGCTTGAGAGCAATATTGTTTAAACCTGGGGCTGTCAGTGATGGTGCATCTGAGAGTTTTGTTACAGATTTTCCAGCAGCTTCTCATGATTTGGGGTGTGTGTGAGAGGGGTGTGTGTTCAGGGAGGGTGCGCATGAGGCTGATCACATCCATGGTAGCTCATTTTAGCTCTGCATGTTTTGTCACTAGGCCTGAGTGCCCATGAACTGACATACCAAGTAGTACCAAGAAACTCTCCAGCCTGTTACAGCCCTCTGGATATTATCCTCTACTGTCTTTTCTGGTGAGCAGTGATGAAGTCCCAGCAAGAAGTCTGAGGTCAATGGAGAGTGACCTCACAGCCAGGTTGAAGGATCTGGAGCGAAAATGGTGTTCTCCTCTATCCTGCCAGTTTCAGGGAATAATGGGGTAGAAGCAGGAAAATCACACAGATGCCTACAGCCTCACCTGGCCCTGAGCCTGCTGTTACCTGCAGAATTTTGATCACAGGTCAGCTTACATGACACCAAGGTTTCTGGCAACAGATGTTAAAAAAGGATCTTTGCTCAGGAGTTAGCAGGTAACCCAGATTAGATGAGGGGAGGGGACAAAACTGGGATTAGCCGGGATAAGCACGTCCATTTCTGCTGGTTTTATTTTCCAAGCACTCTGCCTATCCTTACTAGGGCCCAGAGTCATCCTTTCTCATGGACCCTGCTGGAGGTGTGCAAACCCAACAATGTCTCCAAAACTTGCCTAGCACAAAGGGCTTCAGCCAAACCTGCCACAGGGCAAACTGCTCCTCAGACCACGTTGCTCAGGGCGCCATCCAACCTAGTCCTGAACACTTCCAAGGATGGGAGCATGGACTTTACAACAAGGCGGACTCAAGCTTACAAAGCTACAGAATCTGCAAGGTGTGAAGAAAGGTAGAGCTTTGTTCAGATTTACCTAAAGCCCCATTTTCATGCCTTATGCCTTTCTAGGCTCTGGTGAGTAGAAACAAAAAATTTGGCCTCAACTTAAGAATGATTAAATGTATTTTTCTAAGACACAGAAAGATTTGTTAAACCAAGAAACCTATTGTGTGTACACATCTCTAAATCAGCCTTTCATATTGTCCCACACTTTTTAAACAGGAAAGTAAAAACATTTTTAGGGAGCATCAAATGATGAGTAGCACCAACTGCATACAGATAATGGTTCCCAAGTCAGAATAAAGATGAGATTCTTTACCTTTGGATCCTTCCTTTACTTGCTTTTACCCAAAATCCTTACTTTGATGTAGAGGTTGTAGTGAGGTGAGTGTCAGTCTCTTCTCCCAAGAAACAAGTGACAGGATGGAAGGAAACCACCTCAAGTTGCACCAAGGGAAATTTAGATCATATATTAGGAAAAATTTCTTCACTGAGATTTTCTTTACTGACTGTCAAGAATTGGAACAGGCTGCTCAGGTAAGTGATGTGCAACACCATCTCTGGAGGTATTTATAAGAGCTGTAGGTGTGGTGTTTAGGGACATGGTTTCATGCTGGACATGGCAGTGGTGGGTTAATGGTTGGACTTGATGATCTTAGAGGTCTTTCCCAGCCTAAATAATTCTATGATCTCCTGTGTAGATAGACATCTTCTTGAATGTTGGCCATCTCAATTTCTGAGAGAAATAGGCACTTTTATTTTGCCTTTTTTATTGGCCTTGTAAATGAAGAGATGAAAGGTATTTTTAAATAGTGATAATTTTTACAGCACTAAGTTGCTCTCTCCTACTGTTTTCTAACCCTTGAGCTGTCTCAGACTGATCAACTGTATTGTTTCCTAACTCCTCTGACCTGAATCTCTAGAGAAATTTCCATCATATTTCAAAGGTCAAAGACACACCCTTGCTTTTTCTTCCCTTTTAAAAAATTAAAGAAGGTTGTGCAAAGCATTTTGACCCTCATTTCTGGTGACATGAGAAAAATGGCTGTCACTCCACCTGATACTCCTTAGCAGGGATACATCTACATACTTTTGTTTGTTGGAGCAGCTGCCCACTCATGGCATCTAAAACTGAAAGGTGGCTAATGTACTTAGAAGAAGAGTGGGATCTAAAAGGATAACCATTTCACATCCCAGTGAACTGGATTTTGGGTTAAAAGACCAGTGCCTGTGCCAAGTCTGTGGCCCTGCCTCCTTTCTGCCAATTAGAAGGCAAGAGAGAACATGAGTTCTCCCATAATGTAATAAATCAAATTTCTTGAGTTAAAAAGTGCACAAAGTCTTTTTGGCATCAAAGCATCCATTTCTGTAGAGAAGTCAAAACCATGCTGTTAGGTTTGGCTGGAGAACCAAAGTTTCCTTTCTGATCCATGTCCTACAAATGCAAGCAGCTGTTGCCAGACAAACTCAAAAACTCAAGCGTTGCTTATTCTTCACCACCAAGGCTCTAGTCAGGCTTTGTTTTTTCTCAGTGTTTCTTTCTGTCACCAGATTTAATTTTAATACTAAAAACATTCAACACTGTCTTCTCACAAGAATTTCTGAGAGCAGGAAATGTGCAGCGTGTGAATCTTTAACATAGAGTGATCGCTCCACATAAAGCCAAGGAGAATGCCAGTGGTTCCATCACTCTCCAGCTCCACCCTGTCTAGTGTAGACAATTTTTAGGATACAAGGGAATGGTATCTCAGAGGCGACCTGGGAACTTGTTCTATGATGCAGCCTTGTTTATACATGTTCCTGGTTTCTCTTCACTTACGGGCTCGCTGTCTCCAGTCAGTAGCACTGTTTTGTGTGGGATTACACCACAAGAAAAAGAAAAAAGAAAGGAAAAAAAGGGTGGGGGGGGGGGAGAGGAAAATTTGTACCTTTTCAGGGGATAGAAAACGTGTGGGAGTAGTTGCTACAAAAGTCAGCAAAAGCCTGATAAATGCTGAGTGTGGCATGATTCTTATTTAGAGGATTTACATGTGTAGGGGTAAAGATGTGATGCAGTGTGTTCATGACATGTTCTGATATGACTGACCTTGAATTGTTTGGTGTTGGTGAGTCCTGAATGGAGTCAACAGGGTTAATCAGATTTCTCTTCTTCTGTAGCTGAAAGAAAGGAAACTAGATTCATATTTATGGTACTACTATCCCCACACTTTCTACATCATATAAGTCAAAGTCTTGGGTCACTCTTACAATGGTGAGCAATAAAAAATAATATCAAGCTATAAATTAGGAAATATCAGATGAAGCCGGTTTAATAGACTGTGAACAAAGTTCACTTTTTCAAATCAAAATCAGAGATGTATCTGAATCAAAGACATCTCACTGTGGAATTCTTCAGCATCCGTTTGCACGCCCCAGCAATACTTCGCCAAGTGGTCTGAGAAGCTCTGTGATTGACAATTTTATTAAAAACTGTGAAAGACTGTGTCATGGACTAATCCAGTGATAACTTCTGCCTGCTAATCTCAAGAGTTTAGTCAAATTTATTCAAACCTGCCCCTTTGTTCATAAGCTGAGCACTAAGGCTCAGCTACTTCTGTGAGAAACCAAGTACACAGCATGGACTGGGGCTGACTTGAGAATTCATAAGTGCAGAAGCACATATGTAAGACTGTATCAAAAAAGTAGTCTGTTCCCACATCCTTAAGAAATGAGGATTTTATTTAAACATCTGCATGGAGTAGCAGAGAAAGGAGAGGAAATCTCTTTTTTATGGCTCATTTCTTAGGGTTATACCTATACCTATACATTTTGTTATAGGTTATACCTATACCTATACATTTTGTTCATACAGCCTTTGAGAGCCCTTCTGTACTGTGCAGAAATTCCTTATTTCTACAGCTATTGATGTTTACAAGGTTATAAACAATTTCCTGTCTGGATTGTCCCACAATTTATATGCTGCCTTATCAATGCAAAAGCCACATTAGAAGTAATCAGACGGTTGCTTTGGACAAAGTGATAAGCTGTTGCACAATCTTACGTGTTCGGTCTCACAGCCTGAGTTCCTGGAAACTGAGTTTCTGGAAAGATCTTTCTGCAACGGAAGTGCCCTAGTATATATGCATTTCCCCTAAAGGTAGAAGTGAATCCCATCATTTTACCATTTTGAAAGAAACGTTTCTTTCAAAAGAGCGAAGAGCGAAATACAGAAGAAAGGTAAGCAGAGAAAGAAGTTGAAAAAGAAGCACAGAGTAGAGAGATCAGTCAGTTGAAGGAGAGCAAGGAGAGTGCAGTGGGAGAAGGCAGGCAGGTCCTCTAAGGCTAAAGCTTTGCCCAAATGGAGCCTGTAGGCTTTAGTCATGTTTGTCAGCCATCATCTTGTGTAACAAGAGGCAATTCTCCTGGGACAATGTGCTGAAGTGGCTGGCTGGGACGCAGCACCCGGGTGGCCTTCGCCCAGCTCCATTAGCAGTGTTTCTTGGCATGGCCCCTGTTGTGCTGGGGAGGTAAAATGTGGCACTCCCTCTGAGTCACCTCTCCTTGTATTCACACCATGCAACATCACCTTGCATCAGAGCTGCTTCTTCCTCTGCCACGTCACAGCACTGGCGTGAGGTGCACGGGACAGCAGCATGGTGAAGCACAGAATGCACCAAAGAAATGCCTCCACTTGTAGTGATACCTGCCTGCATTTCTTGCTATTACTGTTTATGCAGGCATCCTCAAGAGACTGCTAATTAAAATAGAGTTCTGGGGCACAAAAATAAAAATTATTCCTATTTTATATTTTTTGAAAGTGTCATATTATGTTAGATGTATGGTTTTCTGTCAGTACACAGTTTGTGGTAATTGGGAGCGGGGCTGTGACAGAATCTCATCCCCAATGGGCACAGCTGTGAGCAGCAGGTGAGCAGCACTGACAGCAATTGACCTGGAGTGCCCAGGTGCACTGACCAACCACCAAAGGGAACAGAGGGCACACAGGTGCAGTGCATAAACATGAGGGGTATAAAAGTTTGGGCTAAAGAACAATAAGGGCAGACACTTCTAACCTTCTGAAGTGAGGTGGTGTTACTCTATATGGATAGACACCTGAAGTCTTCTGATGTGGTGTTACTCTATATGGGTGAATGCTTAAAGCCTTCTGCAATTCTATGGTGATGCTTTGTGTATTGTGGCCCTCTCAACTACAGCACGTGCTGTGACAGTTTTTATTCACAATTCATTCTCACTACCTCTAGTGTTACTGATCTGTTGCTCCTAATTGTGCCAAGCATCCTATCCATGAATCCTATTCAAATCTCTTGATGATCATTTCAGGTCTAAAAGCAGCTGCATCTGGGCTAGAGCCCAGCAGACTTTTGCAGGTCTAAGAGGCAGAGATGTCACCTGGCCTCAGGTGAGTGCTGTTCATTTTCTAACACCCACAGTGGTTTGCTGTGTGACTTTAATCCAGTTACTTTTCTGCATCCTGGTCTTTGCCGGATGCAAACAATGAGCACACCACTTCTGGGCTTTGAGAGCTCTAAACAAAATGTGATAGCCCTTCTTACATGCTAGGGTCACAAAAGAAGTGAGATGCTCCTTAGTTAAGTGCTTAAACAGCAGGTTTTCTTAGGTGGTCCATAAACCACATTTGCATAAATCAACAGAGAGGATTGAGATTAGAAGGAAAAAAACTAATACATGATAAAGGTAAACTTTCTGTACTTAATAGTGTTTCTCCCCCTGTCTCTGGGTATGCTATGCTATATGATTGCTGTCATCAAAAGGGGTGTGCATAAGAACTTGAAAAACCAAACCAGCCTGTCTCTAATTTGTTCCATATATCACAATCCTGCAGGTGGCTTTATTCCTAAAGTGCTGGGCTGTGCTGATGTTGAAGCCTCTTGCTCCCAAGACCTACTTCTGGACTAAACTGCTGCATCAGGATTAATCACCTGCCTAAAAAGTAAGCTCATTTTTTTACTGAAGTCATTGTTTATAAAAGAGCTGTAGGCTGCCAAAATGGTTTTGCTGTGATGATTTTATCAGGCACTCAACTGATGTACTCCCTGCAGTTCTCATTTCTGCATCACTAGTTTTCTCAATGGTAAACAAATGACTTTGCTTCAATGAATTAGTTGTGGACACAAACATGAGCCTCAACACCTTTTAATAAATTAACAATCTCAGCCTGTATCACTAAATCAGAAGAAATTGCTTGTAATGTGAAAACTAATTTATAGATTTTGTGAACACAGTACCAGGTGGACTAAAACTGAGAGCTGTAAAGCTCTCCTGTTGTTTGGGGGAAAAAAAGTGCCTGACTCTTCCACTTTCTGTGTCTCCTAAGTGTAGGTAGGTAGATATATGCATACATAAACAGCACTGGTTATTGATGAGATACTATTCAATGTGTCCCAAACTAATATCCTGTTTGCATAAAATGCATGAAAATATATTCTTTTTTCTAATAATACTAATGATTATCATTAATTTCTGGAGCATCCAGAGCTCTATATGGGATGTTCCAGAAATTAATGGTAATTAATAATATCTTTACATATGGGTGAAAGAGGATTTTTCCTTCCCCAATAGCTTTTGCTGCCTGTAAGGCATGTGGTCAAACCTGCTGATAGGATTTGAAGCTGGCAGCTGTGCCCCACACCTGTGAGCCCAAATCTAGTCCTCAGCAGGGACTGAGGTTGCCATTCCACTTCACAGAGTTTCCCAGCTTAGAGAAATAAGCTGTCCTCACAATAACTACAAAATCAAGCACATGCCTGGTTCTAAGGGTTTTTTTTTAAGTCCAGTGGTTTGGAGGTTTTTTCCACACCCTTTGCTTCTAACAGTTCATGCATCTTCCCAGCTACTTTTTCGGCTTAAGGATATCTACTTTCCATTGTTCATGGATTCTGGATTTCATTCCAGACATTTATTTGTGGGAAGTCCTACACATTGGGAGGCAGGTATAAAGAGTGAATGAGATACTTTCAGCAGGTTTTCTTTGCAATTATTTCTGAATTGTGTCTCTCCAGTGATCTGTGGTGATATTCTGTTCTCTCCAAGATGGCAATTAGTTTTCAGCTGCTTATTTCTGCCCACTGAGTTGGCAGCACCACACAACACACCACTCCAGCTGTTGAGTACAAGTGTGAGATTTAGTTCTTAAAATTCTCTGCAGGTTGGTAATGAAAGCAGTGAGCAGGTAAATACACTCTTAGCTGGCAAGAACAAGCATTCTGACAGGCACCAGAGAAAGGCATCTGTAATAATGCAGGAGTTCCCCAATACAGAATTGCCAGTGTTAAGAGAGCAATGCTCTGTGCATTGGAAACCCTATGCTTCACCAGGCCTTGCACTTTCTGTGGGGAATCCCAACTCTGTCTGAATAAGTTAATTCCAAATGTTCTGGTGTCAGATCTATATTCAGAAGCTAAAGTAAGCACTGCTTGCTAGAAATCTTCTCCCTTCCAAACAGTTGGTTCAAATTCCTAAATGGTCTTGATGCTCTTCTCTGCACTCAGGCTGAATCATTCTGAAAAGGGAGGTAGTACAACCCACTCATGTTAATGAGCCAAACTTTTGGTCAGAACTGGAAAAAAATAATGGGTGCATGCAACATTTTTCTCTTCCAAAGCTGCTTTTGTTCATTTACATGACAACACTGCTGATCTGCTGGAAAAGACCCTGCCTGCCAAGACACAGTTTGAGTAATAACAGTAATTTCCACCTGGCTTCTGGTGATGCTAATCCAGGACCACTAATCATGTAGTGTTTTGTTTCTATATCACAAAGTTTGGCATATGAGGTAGAATGTAAATATCCTTGCAAATGGTTGTATTTAAAGCCCTGCAGGAACTGAGTTTAAAATCATATTGTTTTAATATTAGTTTTCATTCCATCCTAGAATACAATTCTAAATTTCATTTGAAATTACAGAAATCACAGAAAATATTCTGTTCTAAAGTTTAAACATGCATTTTAAATACCTCATGTGATTCACTTGAAGTTAATTTTGGATCACTCTGATTAATTGCTTTGATTTTTATTTAAGATTTGCCTGTTATTTACTCTTCTTCCACTTTTTTAAACAAACGTACAAAAAAACCCCAAATACAAACCCCACAACACTGAAATTGAAATAATCCCTAGGGAACTTGTGATATCAGCAATTGCCAAAGGCGAAGAAGCCCAGCTGAGGCATTTTGGCAGTTTGTAGCTTTACTGCAGACTGTTGCTTGTTATCAGTGTAAGGTCTGGGATGCAGCAGCTGCACAGCTCTGACTTCATCCAGGTGAACAGCAGTGCAACATCCACACCGCAGAGAATATGCTCAGTTGAATTCCCTGTGTGGCTGAGTGTGAGCTCCCTGCACTCTTAAGGGATGCAGCTTTACTCAACAATCAGGTCAGATGCCTCTTGCTAAGCAAAGGTGAGCTGAGGAAATAATGAGCCTTCTCTGACCAAGGAATGCTTCTTCCTCCACATGTTTTCTGTTGCTCAGCTCCTGATGCTTTTAGGCTTTCCAGGAGTCCTTTATTTCTCTCCAGAAACAAATTCAACCTGACCTGGGAATTCCTTTGTCATTTCTTCCACAGTAGCCTAGAAGTACATGTTGAGCACACACAGATAAAGCCACTTGAGCAGTGCCACCAGCATTGCACAGGCAGCCCTTGAAGAGAAAAGTACTTTGCTGTGAAGCCAGAGAAGAATGTAGGTCAGCATAATAACATTTGACCTACACTTTCCTCTGGTGACAGTAATAGGCTTAAGGACTGTGATCCTGATGCCTTTTGAAAACCTGTTTTGTGCTTGGTAGAAACAGAGTAGAAGTTTAATTAAAAGAGATGAAACTGTGGCAGCAAGACTGCCTAGAAATGAACAGATGAGGACCACTGATTTACAGGCTATTGCTGAGCTCAGCTTCTCTTCTAGAAAGCACACTGCGATTTTAATGTATGAGCCCAAAGCCAGTTTCTAATGTATTTTCTGCAAAAATGTGAAATAGTTCTGGCACATCTCATCAGAGACAGGACCCTGGCTTTAGAAGGAATGCCACCTGGGCCACTGCAGCCACCCCCTGATGTTCCTATGGGATGAAACACAGGGTAAGTTTGCCTTTCCATTCCCATGTTGGTCATTTTAATGCTTTTATTTTCTGACAATCAGAATATATCAGCATTTCTATTTGGGAGCATTTTTTCTAATACAAAGTAGAGTGCATTAACATTTGTGACACCAAAAATATTGTGTAGTTTTTAATTTCTTTGCTTTGTTTTCCAGCACTTGTTAAAAAGAGGAAAATTACCTTAGAAGGCTGGAACAGGAAAGGTCTTAATTCTTTTTTTTTTTCCTCCATCTTCAGCTATTCACCATCATCCTGCCATCCCCACACACATCAAGCTGTACTTTTAAGAACAATTACATCACAAGGGGGTGTACTGGATCTTTTGTTCTTGTATGGTGGTATGAAATTCTACCTGCCCTTTTTTTTTCTCTCAAAAAAAAATGTCCCTAAAGTCTTTCACAGACTCTTTGGCTGATCTTTCCCTCCTCAGTGGCATAATACCTTGATCAAGTTCATCATTTAAAAGACAACAAAGCTCCCTGAATTCTTTACTCTGATATGAGATATAAAAGGTATGAGCACATGTGAAGCTGAGGTCTCAGTGTCAGCACCTTTAAAATGCTCATCAAACACAACAGGGGCTGTGAAATATTTGAAAATAATGATCTGAGTCTTTCCAAAACCAAAGCAGACTGGACCAAATGAGTGCTGTTGCAGGAATGAAACATGTTGTCTCATTTATATGACAGTACAAATATTGCCAGAGAAGATATCTATCAAAATCAGATCAAAGTTTCAAGCCCAATGGACAAAGTATTTCAAGATAATTCACTGTACCTGTGGATTGGCAGAATAAATACTTCTGTTTTTCTTTCATATTGCCTTTAGATAGAAGAACAAGGAGCAATCCAGCACTCTTGTAGGTAGAAAAGCAATGTCATGAACTTTTCCCTTGGAAACACAGGTAAGGGAAAGGGTCTGGACTGGCCTGTGGCAGGAGCTCACAGTAGCCCCTGAAACACAGGGCTGGATTCATGCCCAACCCCACAGGGATGCTCATCTCCTCCAAATCTGTCTAGTTGAGGATGTTGTGATGTTCTAGTTTTCCTAAGGGAGGCTGGAGGCTCTTGGCAGAGGATTGGAAAAAAAAGAAAAAAGTGTGCCTGACACAGAAAGGGATTGATTCAGCCTTCTGCTTTTCTTGAGCAACCTCTAAAGTTCCTCTAGAGCTAAAGCTTAATTTTAAACCTTTTTGTTGTTTTGGTTTTTTTTTTTTCCCCTGGCAGAAGACCTGTGAGCCTGCACTCCCAGCACTCCCATTCTCCCCCACAGAAGCCTTCAGACCCTGACCTAGCCAGGTGTGTTCAGTCTGCAGGGCTTACAAAGCTGATCCAATGTCAAGCTCATCTGATTTTCCTTTTAAATAATGAGGTGAATGAAATCTGAGATTCAAATATCCTCAAGGTGTGGGTCTCAAAAGTCAGACCCAGACCTTCTGCCCACCTCTTGGCTTTACTACAATGTCACAGTAGCATCTCAGGGTTTAAAACACAGCGTGCAGTATATTACATTAATTCTGTATGTGCATACATATGAAGATATTTATAGCATGGGAATGATTCATGAAAGCAACCACAAATTCCTCTGTAAACATTTAGGAGTTGTAATTAAAGTAATTAGAAGTATTAATTACTTTACAGAAGCCATGTAGGATGCAAGATCCATATTACAGTTATTCTGTCACAATTTCAAGCCCTTTGAATTAATTTTACTCTGGAAACTCCTCCAGCCTATTTGCATCATTTTGCACTCTGAACTTGCTGTCTAGACAGACACTCTTCACTTGACTTGCAGTGCTATCATAAGCCATTTTAAATTACAATTTCATATAAGCAATGCGTAAAATCAAATTTTCTGGATTCAATTGAAACTTAGTAGTGAATAATGGATGACTGGACTAAGAAACTGTGAAATACAGGTCAAGTGTAGGATGCTGAGAGATGTAAAAATAACTACATTTTCCAATTTCTTTAAATTAATTTCATTCACATCCTTGATGTGATCCTTCACAGGCCTTTCTTTTGCTATTTACTGTTCTGCAACTGCCCCACTCAAGTGGTAGAATAAATATTACAGATAATATATTCAAAATTAATTTAGAATCCTTAAAGATCCTAAGGCAATAATTCCTCAAGTCTTGGATTCCTGTAACTGCTTAAGAATCAAAACTGAGAGAAATTACTAGTAACCCTTAAAAAGTTAAAAATCCAATAACAAAGCCTGTGTTTTGAGTCTAGGAAGAAAAAAAAATAGTGCTTGTGTCACAAATTGTTTGTTAGCTTCAGTAAATATATCACACCAGGTCTAGATTTTATACCAGTAATAGTTATAAATGTTTTTTCGGGGGGGAAACATTTATTGCAAATATATACATATTCCTACCCAATTTCCTGGTAACTGCATTGCTGAGGAGAGAAGTTGTTAAAAATTTGGAATTTGATTTGCTATAATTGTCTGGCAGGGTTACTTGGAAGCTCTTTGTCCAGTGATGTGTGTTGAGAGTAATACATTTTTCATTTCCTAATCTAACAAATTCCCTATGATGGCATTAACATTATTTTAGATTAACTGAGTGAAAGAACTTGCTGGAATTGTATGAAAAAATGTATAAATTAATATGAGTTCTCTATCTTCCATAAAGTGTTTCTAGGTGACTTTAAGTGAGTACTTTCCCATCTAAGAATCAAGCTATTTAAGTCTAGGAACACATTACTGCTTTTATTACAGAGTTCAAAATTCTCACTAATTCTCTTCTTTGACCTTTAAAAAAATTTTTATTGCAGTTTTAAGACAGTTTTTATTTCCAGATGAAACAATTTCTCTTGAAATATCTCTCACACAATGAAGTACAAAAGGCCATACAATAGAAAGCAGAAAAAGGCCAAACCCAGGGCTTGATGTGCTCTGCCCAATAAAGAAGGAAGACTGCAGTCAGGAGAAAGCAAAGGTATTAGTTTTGCTTGAAATAACCAGGTTTTTGCTTGAAAAAATAAATGTTTATGTGAATTTTCCATTGCAGTTTTTCTTTCTTGTCAAATACCTTACAGATTCTAATTCTTTCTGGACATCCACCCTCTCAGAACAGTGGAGTGAGCACAATGTCTGTGAGTGGTTGCAATTTTGCTATCACCAGTACAAACTAGATTTCAAATGCATTTCCTTTTCCCACTTTGATATCAATGACTTGGATTATGCACCATGGCCAGGAACAGCTTGTGGATGCTGCAGGCCTTTGTGGAGAATACTTGTATTTCATCTTACAGAATAGCAGGATGCATGGTTAGCGTTCCAGAAATTGAAGTCAAAACATAAGGCATTGCATTTTTGTGTGAGTTTAACAAAAAATGTGGAATCTGCATTCCTGAGCACTGAAAAAAGGCAAATACAGAGGCCACTTAGATCCTGCATGAGGAGTATGCAGAAAAGGGGCAGGCTGACAGCAATCTCTGCAAGCTGTGGCCTCAATCCCACACATTCCAGGCTCATCTTTGCAAACCAGTCAGGTTTCCAAAGGGACACAAGCTCTTCTCTCTCCTTTGGTTTTTCTACTCAAAGTGGTCAACCTGAATGCTCCAAGGGAGGTTTGAATTCTGACAGGATATAGAAAGAAACAACATGTTATTCCTGTAACTTGAAGTAGTTTGCTTCTTAAAGAGTAAAGGAGAAGTTTTGTTTGATGGTGTTATTGGGCATACTGCTCTGATAATCCACCTCATTAGAAGTGTGCTTAATGATGCACTTGAATGAAAACATTTTTAATTTACTATTTTCAACCTTGTGCCAGAAGATTCATTTTTGCGTAAATGAGCTGAGATTCAAAAAGTAATCAATTGCTAGTTCAGTGTAAGTGAAATAGAAGTGCACTTGCTGCTGCAGATGCCCTTTCTTGCTCTTCAGTCCTGCCAAAGATCAATTAGTGTGCATGCCAGGCTTTGGCAATTCTGCCCAGCTCCATTGTGGTGATACGAACAAAGAGTTTCCACTAAGCAGGGAATTTCAGAAGGTCATTTCCCTCTGCCCCAGCAATGAGAATCTGAGGAGCATTTTAGCTGCTCAAATCCCTCAGTGGTCAAGCCTTCTCTGAATTACAGGAGTATTTGACCAAACTGGAGTTTTATGACTGCTGGAAAAGGATTAAAGGCTTAGGCATGCAAGTCCTGGATCTCGTGGGAGCTGCCACTGCCAGTGGCTCCCAGGGGTGAGCACCTGCTTAGTCACAATGTGCTGGAATTTATCCATCCCTCACTGGTCCACTACCCACCTTTGAACTGCCCAGTGGGGAGTGGAGGCTGGCAAGGCAGAAAGAGCAGCAGAAGGTGACCTGGGTACACGGTGAACAGGGAGGGGCAGGCTGAAGCTGAAACAGCATCACTGACAGACTGAGAAGACCAGAGGCAAAGCAGTAGGAAAATACATGGATAAGCTTTATCAAAGTGCAGCAGGGCTGTGCAGTGACTGAGACTGCTGTCAATAGGCTGGGAAAGGTGAGCAAGACTAGAGACTGTCACAAGAGCAAAACAACCCTGTGTTTAGGTTGGCACTGCTCTGCTGTGGGACTGACAGTCATCACTTTCTTCCATACAGTGTTCATATATCATGTCAGAGAGGCCATTCTGAAAGCAATTATTAAATGTAGGAGATAAGGAAGTTATTAAGGGAATTAAACAATACAGAGCTGTGAAGAAAATCTCATTAAGAAAATTAACTTTTTATAGTCTGTAGAAAGATTGGACATTTGTCAGGAAACAAACTACAACATCTCATGAATATGCCCCTCATGAATAACACAAGGCCTGTGAGAAAAGACAGTGGTCCAGCAATGCCAAACCTTACTGCAGCATAATCAGTGGACCAAAACATGGCTGCACTAGCAGGCTTTATTCTAGTTTTTCCCAGTTTTGAATGCCACACTCACAACATGAGTTAAGTTCCTCGAATGTAGATTTGTTTATGCAGGCATTTACTTATGTTTTGTGAATTTAATTACTCCTTAATAAGTGATACTGGTCTAATAATGTAGTTAAGTTTTAGCCCTGTGAAAATCTGATTTCCAGCATTAGAGATGATTTTTACTTAGGAAAAGAAGGGCGGGAAGACTGCAGGAGCAGTTTTCAAGGCACAAGGAGCCAAATGAGAAAGAACTAACCTAGCTGTAAAGGAAGGGAAAGAAAGTGGTATAGAGGATGGCAAAAATGAAGTGCAAAGGGACCACAGGGCAAAGAAACAAAATACATGAATCATAAGAACAGAAACATACAGACACAATGCAAAGGGTAAGAAAAATACCCCAGAAGTTAAAAAAAAACCCTAAAACACTAGCATAATCCGCCCCAACTCCCAAGTTTTCAGGATAGTTATGAAAGCTATGTCAGGAAAATTATGAAAGACTGGAAGTCCTGACATAGCTTTCATAACTATCCTGAAAACTTGGGATTTGGGGGAAATGATTGAGTGAATGGTTATTTTCTTCATGTTTTTTCTATAGGTCATGAGGTACTACACTAGGAAGCATTAAATTCTGCACCATTTCACTGCTTTTTAAAAGAAATTCTTTAGGTGCATTTCCCAGTTAGGTTCCTATACTTTGGAGTAGCACAGAAAATTTTCTTTAATTTCATAAGAAAAAGCTTTTTTACCCATTGTACCCTAAAGCATTGCATTTCTCAGATATGCTAGGATTCAACATGTCATCTAAAATGAACAATTCAGTCCTCTCTATTTGTCTGGATTGAATTTGTCCAGTTAACCAAGCTAACAAATAAAAAAGACCCTATTCTGAATTATTTATCAAGGAGCTAGCTTCTTTGCCTATTAATCTCATCTATCAGATGTATCAATACATATATATTTGGTATATTTAGTTTTTTGAGCCAAAAAAGAGTTTGCTGCAGTTATTTATCACTCTTCTTTGTGCTGTATTGGGAAGTTGTAATTGCTCACATGATAATTTTTTAACATGGCAGAATGAGTAAGGTTTTTGCTACAAAGAATTTTCAGGGAAAATATTCACTGAAATCCAAGTTCACTTTCTACAACTTCTCATGCATGTAAGTTTGAATTTTCTTCTACTAACCCTTTTGAAGGTGCATTCAAGTAACTTTTGCATTTGGAAGAAGCAGTTCTGGAAAGGGTATAAGAATTTGCTGAAGTAGAAATTTTGAATATAATTTTGAAATGCAAATTATTATTTGTGGCAAAGTTTCTCTAGAACTTTTGCCCACATCTATGCAACCATAGTTTTAATTCTTCAAAGCAGTCTATGACATACAGTTTTACATACAGCAGTAACAATTAATGTGCAGTAAGTGCTCTCAGCTGCTCCCTACCTAAACTTCACAATAAGTAAGCTGGTTAGAATGAAACATGATCTATGAAAATTCAGTTGTGTTTTTTGAAAGCATCAGAACTGGTAGTTTTTATGGACACTGATTTTTATGCACTACAAATTAAAGCAACAGCTGTAAATCCATCAACCATTTTAGGCTGAAACCTAAAAAAACACCACAGGTGTTTTTCAGGGCTCTAATGTTGCTTTTCAGTGGGCTTCTTTGCAGCATGTTTTTCCCCATAACCTCAGCTGACTGTTGAATTCCTTTGTTGTTTACCCCTAAAGGTCTCATTCTTGAAAATCAGAAGACTTATTGCCATGCCTGCAATACAGTTGTGTTTTACAGAAAGCATTTGGTTTAAGAATTGGAATTATCAAATCAGGTGCTGCTGCAATAGCAGTTTAGGTTGGTACAGGCTCTGTGGGCAATGGCCAGCGTGGCCCCCACTGCCTGCACACCTGCACAACGCCCTGGCTTCATCTCTACCAACCAAATGTTACAAAACTCAGAGAAGTAAGGGGAATGGGGGCAAGGGGGGCAGGAGGGAATGACACTATCATGTGTTCATCTCTTACCTTTCGTGTCCCTTTTTGTGTGGATTTGAGAACCAAATGCCATCCTGTGTGCTCCATGGTCCTCTGAGTGCCTTTCCTCGTAACCCAAGGGCCCCATGTACACTTCTGTTCAGTTTTCATCCCTCAGATCACTTTTTGTGCAGACCTAGAGCAGCAACAGCTCTCTGTCCTGGAACCTTTTCTTTGTGGGGAGCAGTGACTGCACATTGTCCATTTTGGAGCTATGTTCGGTTTGATTTGGTGCCAGGGCATATTTAGTTTCCTAGGCAGGTGCATTGCCCCATCTAGTGGTGCTGTGGAACAGGGACAGCAGGAATGCAAAAGACCAGCAAAATCTGTCATTCCTGACAAATTTTGTGTGGTAGCAGTGCCTGGGAGCTATCAGTTTTGGAGCTGGGCTCTGACAAGAGTAAATACTGTCACAGTACATTCAGATGGAAAGGAAAGCAAAGAGTCCCAGTGCTGGTCATGCAGTTTATCACCTGCAAGGGAAGGTGAAGGCAAAGTAACATCTTTCTGTCCAGGCAATTTTTGTATAGGAATAGTCACTGGAAGTTTTCATGTTAGAAGCTATGCTTATGGTGTTTTAGGGTGTCATTGTACATTTAGTTGTCTGGGCAGCTAAATTTCCACAATTTCTGGAGCTATTTTCTGAAGTGTCCCACCAACACTGGGACTATACACCCCCCTTCCCACCCTCATACTCTCATTCTGGAGCCCAGCTCTAGAACTGTAAATGTTCAGTGGCTGCTCCCACAGTAAAGGTGACAGGACAGAGCTGTTGCTGACCTTCCACTTCCACTTGTAATCCCCCCACAGCCCTTCCCCCCCGACACCAGGCCACAGTCTGTGTGCCCCACTCTGCCCAGAGGGAATGCTTGACCCAGATATCTGGGGCTCTGCTCTGGGAAACCCGGAGTTGATCACTAAGGAAAGCTGGTCAGACTGTGTGAGTGTGGGGAGTCAGGAGGGGCACCCAGGGATCACTGGAGCCACTCTTTGTGAAGGGACCTCAGTCCCAGCAATTAAAGCATCTGGAGCTGGGAGTGTGACTGCCAGAGTGGCTGCTGGGTAGTCAGGCAGGAAAGTTTCCTAACAGTGGGAAGGAGAGCCCATAACCACAGTGTTTGTGGTGCAATTTATGGGCTGGAGGGCAGAGTGAAGTCCAGCAACAGCCTTCTGTCCTTTTGTGTGGGAGTCTTTGCAGAACGTTTTCTGGTATGGAGATGGTCTCTCTCCAGAGGGGTCATGTGTGATGGTTTAGTTGGCAAGGAAAGTGCACAGCCCCAGTATTGGTGGTGCAGTTGACAGTCTACAAGGAAAAAGTGCCAGCAACATATTTCTGTCCTGGAAACTTCTGTATGTGAGCAGTCTCTGGATGTTTTCAATTTTTGAGCTGGAGTGTGCTGAGAGTAAATAATGTGGTGGTATATTTAGGTGGGAAGGAAAGCACATATCCCCAGAGCTGCTAGTGCAGCTTATGGACTCCATGCAGAAAGAAGGCAAGCATCAGCTTTATGTCCTGGCACTTTTTGTGTGGGAGCTGTTGCTGGACTTCTTCAGTTGTGAGCTGGGCTTTTCCTGGAGTGGAAGTATGAGATGGCACATTTTTTGGGAAGGAGACTGCATAGCCTCAGATTTGGTGGTAGAGTTTAGAGGGTGAAATGGAAAAGTGCAGATGAGCAAGTGCTGGCTCTTTACCTTCCCCCGATGCCATCCCAAAACACCACTAGATGGTGGTATGCACCTGCCTAACAATCTAAGTGTGCCCTGACACTTCACCGAACTCAAGTGCAGCTCCAAAAATGAAAAAGTCGGGCAAATGTTCCCACACATGAGCCAGGATAGAAAGATGTTGGTGGTCTTCAGTTTCCCATTGCAGCTCATAAACTGCAGCACCAACATTGGAGAGAAACATTTTCTTTCCCACCAGAGTTCATCCTTCAAGGTCTGGATGTAAGCAGTATCTCCTGCTTGAAAGCTGTGGACAGCCACATCCAAAGGAAGGCACAGTCTCCCGGTTGAGGAACCATGCAAAGAGAACAAAACCCATGAGAGAGAGAGAGAGAGAGATATAATAGATAATTTCTCAATATACCATGGTCTTTCACATGCATTTGATCACCTTTTGTCACCACAGTATTAAGTGTATGCAATCTGCCATACAGAGTTTCAAAGGGGTTTACTCCCTCTCTAGCACATGGAGTAATCTGGATTCTCATTAAAGCAATAGATAATACATCTACTTAAAATTTGACAAGTTGTCTTGATAGTCTGATTCAACCTTTCTACTTTTTCATTAGATTTTTCTCCAAGGAGAGGGCAAATGCCCCTTAAACCAAAGGAAATCAGGCAATCCCTGAACCACCTCTTTGAAGAAATGTGCTCCACTGTCTGAAGATAAACCCTCTGGAATTCTAAATCTAAGAATTATTTCTTTTATTAAAATTTTAACAACCTCCCTGGCTCAGCTGGTGCAGCAATAGAAAGCTTCTGCACATCCTGAGAAAGTATCAACCAGAACTAGCAAATCCTTATAATATCTACATACAGATAACTTAGAGAAATCTATTTTCCAGTATTCCCCTGGAGCTGTTCCCCCTTTTACCACTCCTACAGGGGTTTTAGGATTATTTGCATGGCAGATTGATTTTCTACTGGTTGTGAGAATTTGTCAATTTATAGTTCATGATTCAAAGTTCACAGGCAGCCAACCATAATCTCACAAACCACAGTTAAAACACTTAAAAAGAGTAAATCTATTTCCATCATTGGGCTAACTGGGGTGTCCCCAAAGCAACACCCAGGCAGAGGCACACACAGACTCTGCTGAACTTGTCCATGCTACAGCCTCACTGGCCTGCTGTTCACTCTGCTTTATCAAGGATTATTCCCAGCTGCACAGTCACTTGAGCTATTGACAATATTCCTCACCTTTAACCCATTCCTCCCAACACAGAGTTATCCACCAAACTGCAGGAATTGTTTTTCTTTTTTAAAGGTTTCAGTATTTCTACCCGTTGAACTTCTTTTATTCACATATTGGCATGGAGTTATTTGTCATTGTTACCTGACCATTGTTCCAGTTCTTTTGCAAATACATTACCAAACAGAGTAGAGCTGTTTCTTGATCTCTGTGGTAGTACTGTCCAGCACAGCTGCATCTTTCTTCCCATTGCTGCATTTCTGCTTGTCCACCAGAATGCAAAAGAAAGTATCTTCTAAATCCAAAACAGTCAAATAAGTACTTGCCCATTATTTATTTGGATTATTGCTCTGAAATCCTGCACCAGCTGATGCTCTTCAGAATGAGCCTTCTTTAGTGGGAATATATTATATTCAGATTGACACTCAGCATTCAGGATTACATCCAGGATGTCATTCTTGGGTTCCTCCAAGGTCTGGTTCATTCATTAACAGGATCGAGGCTTTCGTGCCTTTTCCTGTGGTTCTGCAACTATGCAGAATTTCCCAGCTATGTGAGTATTTAACTTCCATAATAAATCACATCCTCTTTATCTATCCCTGCCCCAATGTTATATAGGGTGAAAAGCGGGGAACTGACATTTTCCCATCTTCTGGCTCATCCCCTCTGCAACACACCACAACACACCTTGCTGGTTTTACTCCTCCTCCTCAATACATGGCATCAGCATAACTCCTCCAGTTCACACCAGTGCCCTGCTTCTCCCCTGCCATCTACTCAGCCACCAATGCCATCATCAAAAGCTGCAGACCCCTGCTTCCTGCTCCCACACCATCACAACAGAGCCACCAGTGACCCTGCAAACACCTGCCAAACCCAGGATTTCCATTCATACACAAGCAGCTATTATGTTCAGCAAGGACATCACAGGCAGCTGTACAGGGTATGGAAAGCACATACAGCCCCAGAATCTGAAGTGCAGTTTATAAGCTCTACAGAGAGAGGAAGGTTAGTGACAACTTTTTCTCCTGGCATTTGTTGGGGGTGTTTTTGGTAGGAAAAAACCCTGGATGATTTCAGGTTTTGTGCTGTAACCTGCTGAAAGTAAATAATAGCATAGTATATTGAGGTGGGAAAGAAAGCACAGGCTGTGTAGTTTGTGGGCTGCAATGCAAAATTGAAGGCCTGCAGCTGCTTTCTCTCCGGATACCTTTTGTGTGTGAACAGTCACCAGACATACTCAGTTTTGGAGCTACAATTGTGGTTATATTGTGCCATGGTGCACTTAGTTTGCTGGGCAGCTTCTTATCCCCATCTAGTGGGTTTGTGGATGAGCAACAGCGGCAAGGTAGAAGCCAGCAGTAACTTACTGTCCTGGCACTTTTTATATGGAAGCTGTGCTTGAAAGTTTTTAATTTTGGAGATGGGTTCTGTGGAGTGTAAAACACTGTGATGGTTTACTACCTTTGGAAGGAGAGTGCTTAACCACAGTGGCAGTGGTGCAGTTAATAGGCTGCAAGGCTAAAGAGAAGGAGAGCAACACTCAGCATTTCCTAGGACAAGGTTGTTGAATAGAAAGCACCAGGAGATAGGGCTGCTTGGGAAGACATACCAGACATGCAGCAAGTAAATTACAACAGCTTGAGACGGGCTCTAGTGGTTTGTGGTGCATGCCATTCTTGCTTTTCCCTCTTTTAAAGCTAGCCAGGCTTTGTTTGTAACCTGTGGGATTTTTCTGTGTTATAGTTGACTTTGTTCAGTTAAAGTGAATTAAATGTTCCAGGCAACACTTAAGTACTTCTAGGAAGTAGATAACTACCCAGTTCCTGTAGTTCATAAACACACCTTAGTTTAATAAGTCATCAGTTACAGGGAATTCTTGCACAATTTTTTGCCTTTGGAGCTGAGTCTGCATGTCTCTCAGCAACTTTTTCTGTACTTCACACTGTTTTGCTTCTTATCCCTGTATATTGGTGAAAATTACTTCTGAAAATTAACTGGTGGTGGCATCTCGCATAGAAAGGTATTCCAAATACCAAACATGCATCAAAAATGCACATTCTTTGGATTCTGTCTTATTTATCACTCCTGTTAGTGGGACCGGTGGTCTTGTAAGTTGAAGGCCAGATTCCACTCTCTAATGTTGCAGAGCCCAAAGGGAGGCTTCAGTATAAAAATTACTGCTGAAAGTAGTTGTTTGAGCATAGATGTCACAGATGGAAAGCCTGAAAATCTTAAAAGTGAGAAGTTCAAATACCATGTTTTGGTTTAATGCTGCTTTTGTTGTTACACATCACCCATCATGTTAAGGACTTGTTCTCCTGTGCAGCAGCCATCAAAATGCAGGTTCATCTCCAAGCACAGCAACACTGACACAAAATGCACAGGTGAATTATTTGAATGCTTTGCTGGATTGGAGCCAGGGACTCAGCACCTCACAGTATGGACTTCTCTTGGGAAGATGGAGGATCTGCAACTGATTTTGGTTCTGTCCTTGACAAGAGCCCGTCACTAGAAGTGGAAAGGGCTTGCCCCAAGAGTTAGACAGGACTATGGACAGTAGTATTTATTTATAAAATAAATAATTATTTAGAAGTCACCAGGATTCGGGTGCAGTAAGCACAATTAACAATTTTGATGAAGTGCTGTAATTCTTAGGGCTGTGTGTGCACTATGACCTGCAGCCTAGAAGAGCATGGATGTGCTTGAATGTGCTACTTGGCATTGTCAACACAATCAGCTATCAGAGACAGGATCTGGCTGGCTGAATTAGCAGTCTTGCAGTGTGGGTGTAAATCTTTCTACAGTAGTTTCTTCACTCAGCAAGGCAGTGTCTTTCATAGAATGTCATGTGGGAAGTTCACCCTAGGCTCCCAAGCATTCCCACACTGTCTCTAGCTAAGAGAATTAAGTGTACTGGGCTGGATTTCAAAGGAGACTCCCTCAAATTGCAGATATTTCTTGGGATGCCCTGTCATTTAAATGAAGATAAAATGAGTCACTGCAGCTTTCTTGCTTCATTATGGTAAAATATTTTGCTTTAAAGCTGATGTAATGAATCACTTCCTTTTCTAATTAAATGTTTCATTATTTCAGTTGCTATATAGACACAATTGTCACCCTGGACTTTTAAGATTTTCCAAGCCTTCTGATGTTGACATTCTTGTAGTGAACTTTCTCACACACTTTCTGTAAATAACTCATTGTTTTGCATTCCTTTATGGAGGAGGAGAGAGTTTGATGGACTGTTGGTTTGACCAGTGTCATTGCAGAGGTGTCACTGTCACCTTCCAATCCGCTGTCACTTTTGTAAAACTACAAATATTGGAGTCAGAGAATAAAACTTGCCTTTTTTCCTTCACCTTGAGAGGGATGGTGAGTTTGTGTTCTTTCGTGTCCTTCGGCGACACACAATGTCAGAAGACACAAAAGACACCTAGTCAAAAGACCAAATCTGTAGATCAAACCCCCACAGCAAAACACTTCACTCACATTGGAAGAAATGGAGTTAACTCCACTGCAGTCATCAGCAGGAGCAGGCAGGCAGTATCTGGCCATAAATAAACATTGCTGGACCAACTTATTTGAGAAGGAATCTATCTCACTTCATTTTATGTGTCTAAGAATTAATTTTAAATGCAAGGTAAGTGTTGAGGGCTCCTCTCCTAGCCCTGGAGAGTCATTGCAATGCCCATGGGGCATGTTCCAGCTGCCTGGAAAAGGATGTGTTGCCACTGCTCACAGAAGGATCTGGGATCAAATTTAGTAGATTGAGTATCAGAGAGGCACCATGAGGTAAGAAAACCTCTGCCATGATGGCAGACTGGGATAAGTGCCTGGATGTTGGCAAATTTTCATTCAACTCATTTCCTTGGCCTGAAAAACACCACCTTGGCTTTATGGTACTCTCCCTTTCTAAAGTGGGAGGTTTCCCCCTTTAGCCCCCTGAATAAACTGTGCTTTCTCCTTCTGAGGCATAAATCATAAACTCTCCATGTACATGAAAACACCAGTGGCCTCACTACCCACTGCAGCCCAGGGTCTGGGGCCATGAGGAGAGCCTGTGCCACCCTGGGACTGCCCCTGAGAGCTGTGGCACTAGCAGGGATGCTTTCTCTAGTGATTTTCCCAGCCAAGCATGCAGCTTCATTGTCTTCTTTTAATTTGTGTGAACAACTTCATCTGTTGTTAAGCCACTTCCACCATGACTGATTGGTATTTGGTGAGATTTTGCTGAACAAGATGTGATTGAGCCACACTTGTCCACCTTTTCTGTCAGCAGGTTGAAATGTAAACACCAGCATAGGTGATAGTGTCCTAGCACCAGTATTTACAGAGAGAGAAATTGCTAAACCTCAAAGCATGTGTCTTGTCCAGTTCAAGAGTCCATTTTGGGCAAGGGTGCCAAGTGTTTTCATGCCTGTGGCCTTCTTTTGAAATGACAAGCTGTTTGAGAAAGACTCCCTCTATCTGTCCTCACCACTTGTTTTTAAGGGATGATTCAAAGGTCTCTACTGCCTCTTGACTGCTGCAAGAATCTGTGTGAGGGAGGGGCAGGACTGGAGAACATGTCTAAATTTTCCCAGTAAAGTCAGGTCTTACATCTGATATTTACCCTACAGGCACAGTGAATGTGCGTAGCCCATGTGCAGCTGCACATGCTGTAATATCCATTACTTAACTCCTGGTAAGGAGTAAGGCCAATGACAGCATCCTACACATGAGACTCCAGGCAAGCAAGGGCATCTTTGGTGGGTAATGGCCCTTCATGCAATGCTGGAATCCCATGACACTGATGGATGACATCTTCACTGGAGCACTGCAGGCACAATGTGAAAGGTTAATCATGGGCTCACTGTTAGCCCTATCACTGTCTGATACCAGATATCAGAGGAAGATTATGAAGGTGTGCACCCTGTGAAAAAATTGAGATTTTGCAACCTTATCTCTGTTGCAGCATTGTTATTGTAACTGTCATTGTTATTATTAATATTGTTTCTGAAAAGTAGTGATGCATAGAGGCAGAATCCCCTCCACAGAAGGCCCGTGATGAAAGGGGATGAGGGAAGTCAGCTGATATCTCCAGAAGCTCAATCATATTTGCATCAATATTCATGCTCTTTGTACACTATCACAAGACATCCAGCAAAACTGCACACTTCTATCTCTGGAAGTCATATCCAACTCAAATCCCAGGAGAGGGCTGAGAATTGCAGATATCTGTGAGAAGCCAGCATTGTGCAGGCCTTTTTACCAAGATAAAAATGAACAAACAAGAAAACACCTTTCACTTTCAAGGGGCTTTGTAGAAGTACACTCTGAAAAAGTATGAAAGCAGCATAACTCTAAGTTTAGCTAATTTCTTAAATGCAGTAATCCAAAACTATTTAAACACATCTCATGCTGGGATTAAAGAAGAATATTGACCTCCATGCAGGTAGTCCTATGCCATTGAGAAAATGATGAAATGACAAAAGATCAGGCACAAAAATGATAGGATGAAAAAATGAATCCATCATTTCCTTCTTCTCTCCAAAGAGATGAGCTGAAATATCTCCTCAAATATAGAAGAGTCCAGGAAAAGGTAAAGGTCAGACTGGAAGGTCAATGGGTCATCTAGTTGAGTCCTGCTTGAAAGCAGCTGCTGGAAAGGCAAGAAGAAAAGTTTCACAATGGGAAAAATATGAAATCTATGTTTTGTGAGTGCCTCTTCTTGGTAATTATGTTGCATTAAACCTGAAGCATACATTTTCCAAGGCCTTTTTTTATAATTTCTTTTAGCAGCAGCCACATGACAGCACTATGACCTATTTTCTACTGCACATGTTGCACAAAGTGCTTGTTCAATAACATATCCATTGATACTTGCAGTCTAAAGACCTAATGTGACACAGTGCAGTACCTCACCAAGTTTTGAAAGTGAGGATCACTTTGAAATCCTGAATTAAATTCAGGATTTATGAAGATGCATACATTTAGGGCCATGGTATTATGGCCTTTTTAAAATGCCTTTATTTTAGAGCATGTATCTTTCCCCCATGCATCCTTTCCAAAGTAATTTCCATGCAATTATTTCTAAAAGAAAAATCTTCCTGCATGAAATTCATTACTCAAATCACATTTTCTTCCTAGAAGCCACATAAAATCAGTCACTGGCAGAATCATTCTTGCTTTGTTACAAATACTAGGCCTGCATAAGATACCCTGAGTAATAGCACTCCACTATCCTCATGAGCTTTGGTAGAAAGCACTCTTTCCTTGCATCCAGTGATGTTTCACAATATTGATTTTCTCCACTATTCTTCATTTTTAATCATTAAAAAAGTACAGTGTTTGAAGGAGAGATGCTACTGCTGTCCCTCCTCTGACCAGTTGATTTTCTTTTATATTGTCTTCTATACAGAAGACAACAAACTTCTCAGCCTTTGCCTTTAATAATTCCGCATACCCATGCCTTTTTTTATCTTAGCCATTCTCCCCTGACCCTAAACTGCAGGAGTTATTTTAGTCATCCAGCAGTTCATCTGTGTGACTGCTAAATTCATTAGCTTTCCAGGCACAAATGCAAACTAGGCTTGTTCTCACACACAAAGAGAGTGTGAAGCTCCAGCAGGGAGAACAGGAAGATTTGCAGTTGTCACTCCCTAGCTGACATGGATTACCTGGGAAGCTGATCTGCCCTCAGATTTGTAAATAACCCACAGAGTTGGGCATATTGTAATTGTTTAGGTCCTGAAAATCTTGTTTGTGAAACATGTTGATGGTCTGTGCTTCCAGTCACTTTTACTTATCTGTTCCCAGCTCTTTATGTGGTTACAATACATGTTTTAGATGCCTGTAGGAAGAATTTGTGCTTTGTGTACGACCAGGAAACTGAGCAGAGTTACACAGACTAGAACTGTTCAGTCACAAACAGGAACAAAGTCCACTGGATGCTTCGGGTCACTCCACAGACAACCCAAAGAGCAGGAAAGGACTTGTGCACTTGGTTTGCTTTCTGCTGCCCAGCTTACTATGACCTGAACTTAATTTTGGTAAATAGGTTAGTCAAACATTTTGCTTTCTGTAACAATTTTTTTTACTCCTTGGGATGGTTTGATAAACACAGGGTCATTAAATGTGACTAAATAATTCAATTTCTCCAGAAACTGAAAAATGTTATGGTGCACTTCTTAGCTGTTTACTCACAGAGCCAATCTTTCACCTGCACATGCTTAGGTGAAGTGTACCACAAAGTTCACTACTTCTGCACATGCTTAGGTGAAGTGTACCACAAAATTCACTACTTCTGCACCCAGTACAAAACACCTTTTTCCAGACTTGCTTTGCTTTTCATATATGTAGTTACATCAATATTCTCCAGAAATATCAAATTACAAAAATACAAAGGCAATACATTTTGCCTATTAAGTGAGGAAGGAAGACCAATATGACAAAATTGTTTGCTCTGGGAATTGCTCAAGCAGGACTAATAAATAAAAACAGCAAAACAGACAACTGTAGAGCAAAAACACCCAACAACCTAAGTAACTCTTGAATCAATTCTCCATCTTTAAACAATTTTGCCCTCTAATGAGGCCTTGGTGGTAAAACTAGACATTGACATTGCTGGTTAGGTGTCAGTTTCTGATGAGGGGAAAAAATGAAAAAAAACTGTCTTGCTTGATGTCAGATATTTCATGGCAGATATAAGGAAGATTTGGGCTTTTAAGTTAAACATTCACGAGCAGTAACCAAGATCCTGGTTTGGAAACCACACATTTCTTCCTGGTATGGATGTAAGAGGTTTCAACACGTCATCAGGGACATCAAAGGCAAGAGAACACAATAGAAGGGGAGGAATACTTTCTAATATCCTGTCCCAATTTCTAAAGGATTTCTCCCTCTTCTTACCAATTCAGCACTCTGTTTTGCTTGAGTTGAAAGTACTATAGAAGCTAAAGGAAACACATGACAAATAAATTATGCTTTATTATGGCTGCAAATATAAAAAGATAAGGAAATTCAACAGAAAAGGTACAAAGGTGGATTTTAATCATATGTGTACACTCAGCTTTGACTGAAGATGAGTCTTGCATACACCACAAATCTACAGGGCCTTAAGATCTGTTGGTTATGCATTATACCTCTGAAACAAAGTCTAAGGAATTGAGTTCATATTGCAGCTTATTTATAGAAATTACTGGTGTGATGTGAGAGAAACCTCAGCACTGAGAGTTTTTACTTTAGGATGAGCATTATAATGAAAATGAGCCCTCTTTCAGGACTAAAGTTAGAATACTTTTACCCTTCCTGAAAGAGTGTTTGAGGAACAGTCAAAACATTCCGTTCATAAACAGTAGCACTGTGGATCTCAGTTTGATTGCTGTGACCGTGGTGTTCAATACCGGATATTTTATCTGGCTTAGTTTGGAAATAGCTCTGACACAGAGGCTAGATGCCAAGAGAAACTGGATGGGGACACAGTTGGTGTGATTCAAATTTCCTGTATTTTCTGGGAAGTATTCTGAAATGTAGAGCAAAAAAACCAGAAAGCTCTAGGTAGGATGGAAGAGTATGTCCTCACACTGCTGTACTCCACACTAAAGAAGGCATACCTGAGTGAGAAGGAAATTTAGTAAGGAAGATGAGTAGATGTGCTTCAATCAGGCAGGCAGAGATGATTGCTGAGGTTTGAAGGGAAACACTGGGCTACAGTGACACAGCAACACTATGTACCCAACAGCAGTCCTAGTGAGTGTTACAAGGCTTGGAGGCTTCATTTCAGTAAAAACTATGAGGAAAGAGGAATAATCTTTCAGCTCACTTCAAATCTTTTAATCTATTCAGCATGCAGTATTATCCTGTACATTTCTCAGTGTCTGAGAGACAATGGCAAAACCAGGTGACACAAAAGGACTTTTCTTCTCTTTACTCCCCACCTGCACAGATGAGGTTTTGTGCAGCTTTCCCATGTCCTCTGCTTAGCTTGAACTACAGGAGGAAGTCAGCTGATAGATACTCTTTGACTGTAAGTTAGAGTAGCAAGGAATGAACTCACTTCCTTCATTTAAAGTTTTCTCTCTAAAGAACAGTTCAATCTATTTCTCAAACCAGTCTGAGAACTACTATAAGTCATGTAATTGGTATACCAAAAATCAAGCAAATAGTCAGAAATCATTCATATTATTGTCCTTGCAGACCTAGGTGGGTAACAAACAGTTCTGCTTCCATCCAGGAGACTGCAGAAGAAAATAGCACATGCAGTATCTGTGGCCCAATGAGTAAAAAAATTCTGCAATGAAAACCCCTTCAGTTTGGCTGGCATTTGAAACTGTTAAGGAAGACTGTGTTATCAGTTTCAGAGTGATCGCTAGTCTGCATTACAGATTTTCCACTGACAGTAGATTATTTAAAATATTTTAGGAGTGGACATAACAGTATGTTGCCAAAAGTATCTGCCAGATCCACCAATCTGAAAACCCAGCCTCTAAATAACTTTAAAAATAATCTCTAAATACGCCTCTAGTCTTTGCTAGAAAAGATTATGTGTATTTTCAGGCCACAGAGTTTTCTTTCTCAAAGTTTTGCAGAGTTCAGGGAATGTCACAAACTCAACCACCATTAGGTTGCAACATTCACTGTGGCTTTTTCTAATATGGTAACCTTTAATACAATAACCTTTCTAAAACAGTAACCTTTAGTACTGCATTTTTGACTTGTTCCCTTTACCTTAGAAAACTTCCAATTACTTACTTTCTTTTCAAAGCTTGGCCAGGCTCCATTTTGCTACTGTTAACATAACCTTAGGCACATGCTGTGAGGCTTGCATGTAATACCCTTTGGACCTGGGATGTCGTCCATCTTCTCAAATCCAGGATGGTGTCAGATCGTCTGCATTCTTCCCCTAATGTGACTGTGAAGGACAAAGTCAGGAGACATAAATACGCAAAGCAACAAATAAGAAGTGAAACATCAGAAGGAGAGAAATGAAAACCATGAGATCTAAAAATCTGCATGTGATGCAGTTCTGTCACTTGCTGCAGGTGTTCCCACCAAATGGCCTCGTGGCCCATTTTTCTGAGTGGAGGATCCCCTATGAACTTGCCCAGCAAGCCCTCTCTCTTCTGTGTGCTAAGCAGTGCTTTCATTCTGGTCTTTCTGGCCAATATGTACTAAAAATAACAGGGAGAGACAGTGAATTGCTTGGAACATTGAGTATGCAGATGTCACTTAATTTCTTTTGAGCTCTTCTGCCAAAGATGCTCAGGCACTTTTAGGAAACCACAATGGGGTCTACTCATGGTTAGTTAATTAAAAATTTTAACTTTCCTTAAAAAACTTAGGTACCTGCTCAGTTTATGGACATGTTGGTCAATAGTGTATTAGACCTAGACTTGCCCACTTCCCAGTGGATATTGATTAGTGCTTGTGTTCACTTGGTTCCCGGGTCATCCTTTTGGAGATATTGTTACAAAAGGTGAGACTATCTCAGCTGTTCCACACAGTAATACCAGAGACTGGGGACATAATGGTGGCCATGGAGAGTTACTAGAGAGGATTTAATTTCTAAAGCAATAATGTGTTGCTTAGTGGTTAAATGGCACCTGCACTTTGCAGACAAACTGTAAAGCCTGTTTAGTTTGTCTGTACACTTATTTTATTTCGATTTAAACTCCCATCAAAAGTTGTGAAACGTTTTGAATGATCATTTTGCCATTCCTTAAAAACAAAACATCTATCTCACTCAAGAAAATGAATAAACTAAAAGTGTTCTAAAAAGGATCTTGGTTAGGAGAAGAGGGGCATATTTATTTTCCCAAAACATCATTCTGTTGTTGCAATCCCAGATGTACACCACATGTTCTGTGCCAGATCTATCTCAGGGTAGTTTGATAACCCTGTTGACTTCAGTCAAGTGAAGTTAGTTCGAGTTAAAAAAAGCAGTGCAAGACACTCTGATCTGCTTAAATATCTCTTGAATTGTTACTGCATCTTCATGAAAAAGTATTTTAGAATGGAAAAAGACTAAGCCAGTTCAAAGTCTGAGACATTAGTGTTCTGGCAGAGCTTGGTGTTACTCAGTATAACAACAGTGGATGAGATGGTTGATTCATACCAGTGAGGGCTTGGGACACATGATTGGTCTGGAACATGTAAGAGAAGGAGGATGTGGCAAGGCAAGAGCAGTATTTGTGGTATATGAAGTCACTAAATGATTTTTGCTGGCCAGTAATGTGCACTACACAGTTTTGCAATATTTTGATCCTGACAAAACATCTTATTCCTTCTGGCTACCGGATTTTGTAAAGACTTACATAGAAGTCTCTTTCAGCAGAGAGTTGAAAGAGACTCATCAGGATCACTGAGTCCAGCTCCTGGCCCAGCACAGGACACCCCAAGAATCCCACCAGGTACCTGAAGGCATTGTCCAAACACATCTTGAATTCTGTCAGGTTTGGTGCTGTTCCAGTGCCCAGCCACCCTCTGGGTGAAAAACCTTTTCCAAATATCTAACTTAAACTTCCCCCAGCTCAGCTTCATGATGTTTCCTCAAGTCCTGTCACTGGTCATGAAAGTGACAGCACTTGAGGAAACAGCACGAAAGACATCAGTGTCTGCCCCCCCTCTTCCTCTCAGGAGGAAGTTGTAACTTGAATGAGGTTTCCCTTCAGTCTCCTCCATGCTGAACAGACCAAGTTCTGCTGCTACAAAGACCAAGTGACCTCTGCTGCTCCTCACACAGCTTCCCCTCAAGGTCCTTCACCATCCTCATGGCCCTCCTTTGGGCACTCTCTAACAGCTTCATGTCATTTTTATATTGTGGCGCCCAAAACTGCCCCCAGCACTGGAGGTGAGGCTGCCCCAGTGCAGAGCAGGACAATCCCCTCCCTTTTCTGGCTGGTGATGCTGTCCCTGATGCTCCCAGGACAGGGTTGACCCTCCTGGCTGCCAGGGCCCTGCTGACTCAGATCCAGCTTCCCATAAACAGGACCCCAGGGCCCTTTCCATGGCACTGCTCTGCAGCCTCTCCTTTCCTATCTATACACACAACCAGGGTTGTTGCCCTGTCCCAGGTGCAGAATCTTGCCCTTGTTAGACTTCATGCAGTTGGAGATTGATTGACCTCTAATTTGTCAAGGCCTCAACAGGGCCTCTCTGCCCTCCAGGGAGTGGACAGTTCTTCCAATTTGCACAATTATTTGGAGAACAAATAAATTAATATTTTTCCTGCATCGTCGCATGGAAGGTAAATGTGGCCATTCAGTGAGACCACACTCAAGCATATGTGTGCACTGTCAGGGCCCTGAGGATTCTCCCTTCCCCTCTCCCAGGCTTTTGGCTTCCAAACCTCTGGGCCTCCTTCAAAAAGGATGCAGGTGTGTGGTTTTTTAATGAGCTGTTGGGAGAATCTGCTCTGCAGGGTCTCAGTGGGGCTCCCTGCTTAGCTTGGGAGTGGCTTTAAGCACCCAGTCTCACTCTCAGTGCCCTTCTGCAGCTGACTCTGCTGTTTTCCACCTTCACAACCTTGGGCTTGCCCCATTGCTGAAGACTGGTCTAATGATCCAGCCAGCCCAGTTTGTTGTCAGACAACCTGTCCTGCTCATCTTGCTCAGATGCCACGAGAAGAAGCCCTTGTCAGAGAAGGTCCTGTCCGGCCTGCTTTGCCCTCACCCTTGGCTCCTGCCATACAAACACGCATGCACTTATCTTTTTATGCAAAGTTACAAAGTTACATTTTGGAGCTGTTCTTCATTTCATTTTCTACCACCTTGTGTTGCCACTCAGGATATCAGTGAGTGTGGAACACTGACTTGCCTGTGCTTACATTCTAACCATGGACACTGTCATTTTTAAATGCCATGGGAGATAACATGAAAGGAAAAAAAAAAACAAACAAAAAAACAAATAGTCTTGGCCCTGTTTAAAATGAAACTGCAGTGGTGTTTTCACTAGCAAGCAAATTGGAAAAATACGTGCTCAAGAAACTGAGACTGCACCCAACAAATTTGTGCTCAGAAAATCTTGAATAATTCAGTTCCAACAGGCAGACTAATTCTGTTACTGATATTAAACTGCTTGACATAAGCAACTCGAGAAACTGAAGTATTTTTTTAAAAATACACCAAAACAGAGAAACACAAAATTGCACTGGAGATAGCCACACCAGATCCAGGTTTAGGGTGTAATACTTTGCCACATCTTAAAAACAGACAAAAGTAAAAATAATGAAAGGTAGGTACACTGAGTAAGAAAAGCTGCTACAAAGAAGTCATGCTGCCTGTACAGAAACCAGAAAGTCTCGAAGGCCTGGGGTAAAATAACCAAATATATTTAGATCAAGAACTACATAACTTTTATGGTAAACTGATATTATTCCAGTCTGACAAAACAGATTATCATGACCTGTCATTGATTACTTTAATTTCTTTGCATTATAAGGATCAGAATTAATTACAATAGGTCTTATAGCACCAAGCACATGCAGTCTATGCTGATGATATTCAAAATTTTTTAGAAATTTAAAATAGTCCAATGAAAGGGAAAAAACTGAGTTAAGTTAACTTTGCTGAGCAGTGCAAGGTTGCTGCAGAAACACAGGCCATGCTGCAGGCACGCAGAAAATTGTAGTTGCAGCTGTGGACGTCAGAGTCACCTTGTATCTTATCACCTTCTTAGTTAGCAGAGGAGATAGAGCATTTCAGCAGTGCCTACTGCCACAATCAAAGGCACAAAATGTTCTGGTTAGGTTCTTCTTATAGAACTACCAACCTGGCTTCTGTGGGTTAATGGGTGAATACAGCCTGACCTAGATGCCAGTGTAAGGACCAGTGGAATTACTCACAGGATTATCTGTGATGTTTACACTTGCCAGCTAAACTGAGACAAGTCAGGTTTAGCTAAGTTGCAATCATCACAGCTTTAAGTAAGGCAATAGTTTTCATTTCTTTACTAAGGTTATTTGCAGAGGGCTTAATCATGTTAAAGTAAGCACTCTGTCTTAATGCTTCCTAATACATGACAGCTCACACAATTCTTTGGAGAACAAAATAATTAACATCAAGATATGTTCTCAGCTGACTGATTCTCTCCTGATTTAGTGTGTAGATGAAAACAAGGACTGGAGACTAAGATATGTATACAGGTACTGGTAGAATGAAAAAGATTTGTTATTTTTTATTCTTTTTTTTAAATACAAATATCTTGATAGTAAAAGGCACCTGCAAGATACAGTAAATAAATAAATGCCTAACATGGTATTTTTGGTTGCCTTTGTGCCTAATGAAAAACACACATGATTCTTCCCACCCAGTTACCTTCTTGTAACTGTCAACCTTACATTACTATCCACTATTCCTATCCTAGCCAGACATATGTAGATATGAGTGCTGTTGATGGGTGTAGCTAATGATTTATTCTATTGTTTTCTTTCTCCCCCTGCTGATATTAATAGACCTAAATGCCTCTGCTTTTTCTTCTCCTCACCTTGCTTTTTTTCCTAGGCTTTATGTTTCCTTCTGAAAAAATAACACCTTAAAATTACATCATTAGGCATACAATACTAGAAGGGAAAATTCTGACCAGAACTGGGGGTTTCTTTTTGTTGATGCTGTATGATCAGCAGCATCCCTTTAGTGTAAGGGAAAGATTTAGTCTGTAATGTCTATGCTTCTGGATTTGGTCCCATTTGTGTATTTGTAAGCTTTGAGCCACACGTCCTGGAAATTGCAGCAGGAAGGATTGCATGGCTGGGTGGGCTTGCCCACATGTGATAAATGTAGGAATCCCAGCTCTTAGGAGTTCGAAGGAGAGACTCCATACTGACAGAACTGTGGTCAAACAGGCCATGACCTCCTTTTGGGACAGAGCAGTATTCCAGCTGTTATCATGCTAAAATCAAACAAAGCATCTGCTATCTAAACTCTTGAAAGCATCAAGTTCATTACAAATTCAAAAACTAGTCATTTTCAAACTGACTGCCATTCTGCCCTGAGACCGGTACCTTTACATTTTAATAACATTCATGAATTTGCATTTTTAAAAGAATGTAGTCACTTTTACTGAGATGTATTGAGTGTACTTATTTCCCTCAAATCCCACTATTTGCTGGAGCAGAGTGGGCTGGCTGGTCCTCCCCATGGGGGTCTATCTTGGCTCCGTGCTGGGGCTCCCACACAGAAGGGGCCAGGGCTGGAAGCTCTTGCTGACGCTCACTGGGGCTCTGCCCTTGCGCCAGGGTGTCCTTGTGAGGATATCGCTCACCCAATGCCTTGCGCCAGTCAGAATCCAGGCTCCAACGAGAAAACTCGAATGAAAGAACACCCCAGCCAGGGCTCCCGAGCAAAAGGAACCAGGAGAGAGAGCTGGCGCTGTCCTGCGCCTTCCCTTGGAAGCTCTTTCACACCCCCATCTGCCCTTGCTCTAAGATCTGCCCCCACTCTTGCCAGAGCCCAGGAAAGCCATCGCCTTGGGCTCACAGAGGTGCTGGGGGGCTCGAAATCTCAACTTTCCTTGGCAATCCCTTCACCACCAAACAGGTGCCCCTCTCGCAATCCTCCCCCAAGGAGCATGTTTCTCCCCGCCTCGTTCATGGCCCCTGATTCCCTCCTCGCATCCCCGAAGCTTCTTTCCCGCGGACGCTTATGAGGCCACAAGGACCGAGTTTCCCGGTTCCTGTCGCAACCCCAGGACCGCCGCCCCCACGGCCACGCTTCCCCGCGGCTCTGCCTTCCTGCATCCCCGCTCAGCCCAGCGCAGGCCACCCCATCCCTCCCCCAGCAGCTCCCCGCCCTCTGTGCTCCGCCTCCGCGGGGCGTGCAGGGGAGCGGCCGCCGTCCCACCGCTGCTTCCCTCACGAGCGGCCGCCGCGGCACTCGGCCCGCTCGCCGCCCGTCGCCGCCGGTCTCTGCAGGTGAGCGGCGCGGAGCCCAGCTCCGGGGGCCGTGTGCCCGCCGTGCCCGTCTGATTCACCGCGGGCTGCCGCTCCCCTCCCCCTGCAGCCGGGACGCTCCCGCGGCGCGCCGCCGTCCGCCTTCCTCGGGGCTGAGGAAGGGCAGCATCGGGCACAGGCGGACGAGCTCGCCTGGTCCGGTTTTAGCCTAATTATTGTTTCCATTAGGTCGAGCACGAAGTTCCGTGGTGCATGTGCGAGTGCGCCGGGTGCTGCTTCCTCAGCGGGGCTCGTCCTTGCTGGAGAAAAGGGTGGGAACGCAGGGAAGGGTGGTGGGCGCGGTGCTGGCGGGCGCCGGAGAGTCCTGGGAAGGCGCGGTGTCCTTGGCACGGTGCTCGCGGCTTGCCCCGGTGTGAGGGATCGTGCCTCGGTGCTGCAGATAGGGGCGGGCATGGGGGCAGGGAGCGGTGTGACACAGGTACACCGGGAGACTCGCTGAATCTGTGCTGCCGCCGAAACAAAGGTGACACGGGTGACCCGCAGCTTCGTGGGTCTGACTCGTAGCCGGAATGAGTTCCACGTCTGTGGAAGTGTCCATGCGGCGTGGCATTGGTGGTGGGTTTTCCAGTGCGGAAATGAATTTATTGTGTGTGTCTATGAGAGAGAGAGAGACTAGTCTATACGCCCGTGTGATTCCAGCCTGTAAAACCTATAAAAACCGCAGTCACTACAAACTGCTGGAACTACAAACACAGGAAGTGTAGTATCTTGTTCAAGGCGTGACAGGTTTACTGCATGAGAATGCTAATTAGACCTCTTATAAAAAGGTAGAGCAAGATTCTCGCAGCATCACATTTTCTCGCTTCATATTCCCACAGCTTTGGTCTTTGCTCGGTGTTCTCTGGTCTAAAATAGAAAATTGAACTTAAAGTATTACTTGGGCTGCGATCCAGTTATAATAGATGTGTACTAGTGTTGATGAAACTGTAACAGGAAGAACCTTTTTTGGAAAGAGAAAAGAGCAAAGCAGGACCAGGACAAACGTCTCATTCTTCCTCTCAACCTGGCAGTTTGTCAGCACTTAGAGGACAATCTGCAGTCTAAAGGAAATTACAGTACAGAAAACTGCTCATTTCCTTTTCGCGTGTGTGTAGGGGAGTAGCACTGAAAATGGAGATCTGATTCCTGCGTTCTTCTGTCGTTATGTTTTCCCGACTGTCTGACGTGTTTAGTTTCCAGATCTGCTAACTCCTTTATGCTTTTTCTGACCATCAGCACCGGATGCTGTATAAAACAAGTGTTGTGGGCATCCGTGGTAACTAGCAGGTTCTTTTCCTCCTGTAAGCATATCGATATAAACTAATGACTGCCAGTTTACAATAGCACACCTGGTGTTGTGTGGATCTTCGTTAGCGCAGGAAATGTAACTTCTCATGGTTACACAGGTATAGGGCTCTGTCACAGCCGTGACTTAGTTTGAAAGTTAAGTTGACCTGAGTGCTTTTTAAAATTTCGGGGTGTTTCAGCCCTGATTTTAGAGGAGGAAATCACTATTCCTTGTTCAAGAAAAGCATAACCTTGAACCGGACTAGAACTCGCTCTGCTGCAGGAGCTGAGCCCCCCCTGTTCGCTCAGGGGTGCGCTTGGCTTCTTTCGCCGCTCGCCGTCCTTTTCTCTGGGAACTTTTGTCTGGCAGCGCCTTCTCGGCGCGCGTGGAAAGGCCTGGAGCGGCCGGGGACGCGCGGGGCGGGGCCGCGGCGGCGCGACCTTTCACCCACTTCTGGCAGCGGTCACGTGGGCGCGCCCGGGAGCGCGCCGGGGGCGGGGCGGGGGCGCGCCCGCAGCCCGGGACGGCCCCACTCCGTGTGGGGGAGCGGCGGGAGCCGGGGCAGAGAGGGGGTCCCGTGCCCCCAGCTCCGCGCTGGGGTGCGGCCGGAGGCTGGAGCCGGAGCGGCGAGGGGGTCCTGTGCCCCTTGGGCAGCGGTGGGCACGGCGGGAGGCTGGAGCCGGAGCGGCAAGGGGGGTCCCGTGCCCCCCGCTCCGTGTGGGGGAGCGGCGAGGGGGGCGCGGTGGTGAATCCCAGGTCTTCTCTCAAAAGTCTGGGATGAAAGGCGACTTGAGCAAATGTGTGTACTAAAAAACCAAACAAATAACATCCCCACCCCCGGAAAAAAATCCGCAAATAAAACGCCAGTCACGCAACAAAACCCCTAAACGACGTATTCTTAATGTATGTTTTTGCTTTTGTTTTTTTTTAACATTCTAAGCCCATTGTCTTTGCTCTGCAGCATGCTTGTATCGTAGTCATGAACTCCACGTTTGGAAAAACACAATCCAAAGACTGAACCTACTTTCTTCAAGTCTGGGTTAACTTTAATGTGAATGTCAATTTAAATATTTTTGCAAATCTTTGAAACCGGTTCTTCAGTCTTAGAGCCTCATGCTAGCTAGACCTTATTGAGGTCTTTCAGCCTTGTTCAGTAAATGGTCATTGAAGTACTGTGAGAAAATTAACTTGGTTTGCTTTCTCATCACCACACATTGTTGTCCATCTCCCAGCATCTCTTAAGTCCTAAAATGTGACATCTTTTATGTGTCGTAAAAGTCCTGTCACTCCAGAAACATTTATTGTCATAGGGAAGATAATAATTCTCTATTACTGCAGGAGCACAGAAGCTCATTAAGTTCAAAGAGAGAGAAAAGGGTTCAGCTTGTATATTCTAAACGTCTGGGTATGTATTTTATAGCAGTTAAAAAGAAATGGCCTAGGTCTAGAGCCTAGTTTTTATGAGGTGGGGGAGGTTTCTGCATGGTATGATAACTGCACAGGGTTTTAGCAGAGTATGCTTCTCTGTTAGATTATTCCAGATTTCTAGAAGGTCAGAGGATGTAGCTTGCTGGGATGTGGATAATATAACGTGTATTGCAATAGAGGCTAGAATGATCTAAGAGGCCTAGGAACAATATAGTATGTCCTGTATAAGGAAAAAACAAACCTAGAAATAATCCAACCGTTGTAAAAGTTTCTGGTTTGATTTTGGAGAATGTTGGTGGTTAGTGTTTGTTGGGGTTTTGGGGGGGTTGTTTGTTTATTTGTTGAAGTGTACATTTTGGAGCCATCAGAAGATGGTTCCAAACCATTAGGAGCATGCTATTGGGAAGAGAAGAGAGATCATGTGATCCAGAAACTGTAGGGATTAATATTCCTTAGGGTTAGCCTAGTAATTAATTAACAGATTGTTTGCAAATGTCCTCCACTTTGCCTGTTTCCAGACCAGGTGAGAAGATGACTTACTAACTGGCTTTTCTCCTTGAAGTGCTGGTGAAAACAGTCTGCCCTCTGAGAAATCTTGATGGCCTCTGTGTTCAGTCGTCTAATGGAAGTTTAAAGCATGCAGATAAACACTTGGTTAGATGTCTTAAACTGGATACTGTTTAACATTGGAGTCTGGCCCCTGAAATTAACTTGCTTGTCACAGGAGCTGGCAGTCACTACTGGAGCCCTCAGAAATGAGTGGGGAGCCCATGAACTTTCTGTCTCTCCATAGTTCCTCACCATCTTGGACGTGTTCAGTGTAAACAGTGTCATTCAGTGTAATGGAAAATAGTGTTTCAGAACCACGGTCTGTGACTATTTTCTCCACTGGCATCAGTTTTTCTGAAATGGTTCCAATCTGATCCAGCCCCTCAGAGCAGTTGAGAGCTGTGTGTGAATCAAAGCTCACAGTGTTTCTCTTGACTTTCTGTCTGAGAGCTGCAGCTGAGCGATGGCCATTGCTGTAGTAGTGTCTGTTAGGAGCTAGGAGCATTGGAATGAGTCTGCCCCATGCTGTGCCCTAACTTATTCAGGATCCCAGGGCCAGTGAGCTTCTGGGATAGAAGCCTTGTGTGTGGCAAACAGATCTCAAGCCTGCTTTTAAGGAAGACAGCTCTTTGAGTATGTTTATGTTGCATTCATTGGCCATTGTCATTATCTCTTTCCATCCATATAGACCTGTTGCTCCAGTTTGCCACCAAGGGTGGGAATAAGAAAATTGGCACAAGATGCCAAAAGAGATATCTGCAGAGGATAATGAATATATTCACCCACAGGTGATCTTGGAAAACTGCTGAGGTCAGGACATAAACTGTCTATGGGGCCACAAGTTATTGAAGCCTTCTTAGCTGTTCTGATTTCAAACCCTCCCTGTGGGTGAGGATTGCTGTGGGTGCCAGTGCTGCTGTAGCTGGGCAGATACATGTGTTCAGTTCTCTGCCTTGGCTTGAGCCACAGCATTTGTTCATCTCTTAGTTGTGAGAAATCCTTAAAGACATTTGCAATTCCAAGAGACCACACCTGTCAGGTGTAGGTGAGGGTGGGAAGGATTGGAGCCGATGATTAGCAACAATCAAATATGAGAACTTGTCCCAGCTTAAGTGTCATGAGAACACCTGTCAGGCTAATTTTGTTTTCATCAGTGCTATGTTAATTCAGCATTTAAAGGAGAGTGACTCTTTGGTTTCTGTTTTATTTGTTTGCCATAGTCATTAGGTTCACCTGAGAAGCCTTGAGTAAACTTAATCCTTGTGGCTAATTTTTGCACAGATATGATTTGTGCTGCGCAGACTTCCCTCATATTTCTCTTAAAGACTCTGTGTTTGTACAATATGATTAGTCATTGTAAGATAGCTGAGTTGTTGGTAAGACTTGAAAGCAGCGAGTATCTGTGTCATCCCATATACTGAAGCATGATTAGACATTATTGAAGGTTAGTAGGCAAAGAAGCAATTTAGAAATCGACATTCTCAAGTGAATAACTGTGTCTGGTTAATCTTTATATTAAGTTCAGAAGTGAGCACCTTGTGGAATGTCACATGAGCTAAGTATAAACTCAATAAACTGCTCTTTTTGAGGCTTTGGTATCTTGATACCTTTTTGCATGAGTGCGATATACAGGAAGGTGCCATTACCTAAGAGAATATCAAATAAACAGATATGAGAGACCAGACAGTCTTTTTGCTCATGTCTTTCAATGTTTCATCTGCAGATTTTATACTGTTTACTGAACATTCTGTAGAACAAGATCTGAATTTCCTTTGAAAGGCATAGAGGTCCAGACAAATTTGCTGGTTGTTTAGATTTCTCTTAAACTGAATGCTTTTTCTACAGCTTTAGTTTTGTTCAACTATGCATCAACATGCACACACGTGAAAGCATTTTTGGCATCCTTTTGGCATTCCTTGGTTAGCTGCATTACCTTATCGATCCTCTTGCAGCAGGGCAGAATTTTGGCATTTCTGTGAGTGACTGCCTCCCCACCACTGTCTGACCCAAGAGTGGATGGGACTTTGAGTTACTGGATGATGCTGTGCAGTGTATACTGCAGTGCCTGAAATTATTGTATTTGTAGCAAACCCCATGAAAAACCTCCATATACTTTACTGAAGTCACATCTGTTTTATTATTGATAATACAGTCATTTTTAATTTGGTAGGAGCAGTCAATGTTTTCTCTAGATAGGTGTATATACATGTAGCATTGAATTTCAAGCCTAATTTTTTATTAGGAGCTTGTACAGTTTCCCACCATATCACTGCAAAATATGGGGCACTCAAAGGCAGCTCGGGAAATCTACCTGCTGCCTTAAAAGTGGCAGACTTTCACTGGGCACGGTAGTGGTGTTTAAAATCCCAATATGCATTTGAAAACCTTGTATAATAAAACTTTGGTGCTTTTCAGCAAAGGCAAAGTTACTGCAGTAACGCTGAAAAACTGAGATGAATCATTTTCTAAAGGGTTCATTCTTCAAAGTCCAGCTTCTTTTATCCTCCAACCTACTGGCATATTTTTGTCAGTTGCAGAAAACTTGCTCTTTTTTAACATTTGGCTGCTACTACCCATTTGAATTTCAAGGTATGCTGTTCATTTAAAGCAGTTGAAGCACAAGATTTCTTGTTCAGGCCTTAGTGCTCTATAAGTTTATATTTTACAGCAGATGTCTTATGAAAACTCCTACAATAAATTTCTTAAAGTGTCTCTGCAGGCTTGATAGTTCAAGCCCTTAATCTTCTTACTGGCTCTTCACTGGACTCTCTCCAGTAATTTCATTTCTCTCATTGGGGAGCCCAGAATTGCACAGAGTTTTTGAGATGGGGCCTCGCCAGCACAGAGTAGAAGGGCAGAGTCACTTCCCCCAGCCTGGTGGCAGCAGTGCCCCTGATGCCCCAGGGTTGTGTCAGCGTCCTCTGCAGCCTCTGCAGGCCCCTTCCTGCCCGTGTGCCACTTGCTGAGCTTTGCTTTCCAGCCTCAGTCTCCGGTGAGTGCGGCTAGCCCTCCCCACCTGCAGGACTTTGCACTTCTCCTTATTGAACTTCACAAGGTTTCAGCCTGCCTGGTGCTCCAGCCTGCCAAGGTCCATCTGGATGGCAGTGAAAACCTTTAATTTATCAGCCCCTGCTCCCCGTTTCATTCCTTGTACTTGTGAATCCATCAGCAGTTTCACTTTGGCTGGTTTTTTTCCCTCTGGTGGATGGGGGTTTCTGTTGGTTTTATTGTTTTGGTTTTTTGCATCCACTTCTGGGATGACTGTATGGGTCAATTGAACTGTAGCAGGTGGCAAACTGTGGAAATAAAGGAGCAGGCTAGGAAGTTATTTGAGGATGTTGGCACTGGCTTTGTTGTGCTTCACTATGTTTAATTTCATTGCAAGCACACTGTCTGGGCAAAGTCAGCTGCCATAGTTTCGTCTGAATACTTTGTGTAGGTGGTACTGAAGGCTTGGACTGACAGGACCATCAATAACAGAAATCCAAGTGAAATCCAAGTAATAATGCATGAGGAGACTGGATAAACATCTCAGTGTTTGGAGTTCTCTTTCTTTTGATTTAATGCCTGGTATGAAATCAACAGATTTGAGCATACAAAGTTCTTTACTGATCTGTGAAAAACAAACTACATTCATAGTTTTGGCTTTCTGGGAGATAGAAAATGCAAATTTCCATAGTAATGGCTTACACAACTGAGAGGAAATACTTGGTCACTGTCTCAGCACAAACACAGCACTGCTGTTCAAGGTTTAAATACTGGCATTAATTTCATTAAGTCTGTCCTCAGACTCTTAAAATTCAGTGGCCTACCCTAAAGTGTCAAAATATGTTATCACTAAACATTCAAAATAAATCTCGTGTTTCCATTTTCTTTTAAAAGCTGTAGCAAGCTCACCTCCTGAAGGGAGATCTGATGGACAGCAAAATAAATATAAATGGATACATTTTTTCAATATTTTCATTATTTAAAGAGGTTTCAGACTTTAAGTCTTTTACGAGAACTTTTGGGAGCTCCAGAATTATTTTCTAGTTTTCCGTGGCTGCTTTTAACATTCAAACAGTAACTCTTACTGATTTGCATGTTAATAGAAATAGATTCCCTCCCCCTCGCTTTTCTTTTAAATAAACTGGTTTGGGGTCATACCAAGACTTTAGGGTATTTGCTTGATTTTCCAAAACCATTCTTCATTCAAGGTGTCTAGCTTTAAATAGAAATTTTAATATAGTTTTAAGTATGTTTACTAATTAAAATTGGGTTTAATGTACTTTCATCTGATGTTTTTCTCCACTTCTTAACTTGAAAGCTTCCTTAAACGATGTCATTTTAAATAGTTTAGTATCACACTTTTCTCCTCACCAGCCTCTATTTGAAACTGGAGTGCCAAGCTTATTGTAGTAAGTTAGTTTATTGTAAGAAACGATTGAAGAATTCTTCAGGGTCAAGTTCCTGTTGTGGTTCATTGAATTTTTTGTTTTGTTTTGCGTTTTTGGTTTTTTTTACTTCTAAGCTTGCCTAGTGGGAACTTGGCAGGAGTCGGTTTTGTTTTATGACAAAAGCCTTTGCCATAAAATGCTTCTCATTGCTTGATTGGTGGTGCCTTGTATCTGCCTGAAGTTGTGAGGGTTTCTGGGTAATTTTGAATTCAGAAATGCCATGGGACAGGTAATTCTGATTTCAGAACTGCCATCATACCTGCAAGTCTGCCCACCATCTATGCACACTTTGTGCCTTGGATGCCAAGGATGTCTGTCTGAGAGCTCTGACAGTATCAAACCTGCGTGTGGTGGTACCTAGGCATGTTCTCAGAGAAACTACACGCAGCAGCCATTGCTTTTTGTAGAAAAATGTCAATTTTTGATTATCCAAGTAGAATAATAGGAAAGAATTGTTTTATGAGCTTGGTTTGGTTACTGACAGTCATATGCCCTGCATATTAAAGCTAATCTATAAATAGGTGTCAGAGACCTGTGAGGAGAAACTCAAACTAAATTATCAATGTACTCTTGAAAGGGAGAGTCACAGAATCAAGTTTTTCATCAAAGCTGTTTGGGATCAAGTGAATGAGGCCTCTTCAGTTTTCCTCTGCATTTGTTAATTTCCTTTGCAGGAAAAGGAGTATTGATGTGAAAACTGTGTTTAAGTAATATGTGTCTTTTTGTTAGATGTTTAGAATCCTGACAAGGAGAAAGGACAGGGGATTTTCTATTCAAGAGGAAGAGGAAATAGGGGAAAAGTGAATTGCATGAGCCAAGCAATGTATAGGAAACAAGTGACGTCCTCTTAAAGCCTAGGATTTGCATTTGTTGTGAGGTATAGGTGTGACTTTCTTTTTCTTAGCACTATCACTTTATCCATGTAAAGTGTACGAAATCCACAGAAAGATAAAAAAGATTCATGCTCAGTAGCATTTCCAGGAGTAACTGCTTCAAGAATTAATTCCTTGTTTTGTGCTGTAATGCAATTAGCTTTTGTATCATGGCTTGCGGCTATTTTTAAATGACTATGGCAGTTCTTTCACTGTGCTTCAGAGAGACATTGCCAACAACTGGTAACTTCTTGCATGCCTGATTTAAATGGAAGCATCCTGCATGTAGGACCTTTCTTAGCCTCAGATTTTCCAGGGCTGAAGCCCTTACCTCCTTCAGTGGTTGTAGGAACATATGAGTCCCAACACTGACTGTTCAGTGTCTGCATCCTGAAGTCATAAGGTTTGTGAGTTAAACCTCAGTCTTTATGGAGTAAATGTCCTGAAACTGCAAAAATAACAGTGAGAGGATGCTTTTTGCTTAGTAGATGTAGCAGCATAGTTTTGCAGACCATCAGCACACAAGCTTTCTAGTGTGTAATGTGTTTTCTTGACTTAAAAGCGACATCCAGCCTAGCAGTTCTTGTTTATAACAATGAGGAAAAAATTGTGCTTAGTTTAGTTTGGCTCAAGCTGAGGTATGAAAAAGGAAGAGGAGAAACATCTGCAACTGTTACAGCATGTTTGAATTTAAATGAAACCAGATAAGAGAAGGGAACAGGCAGCTTTCTTCTTTAAATAAAAGAAAAAAACTCGCAAAGAATCAATAAACCAAATGTTAAGGGGCAAGTGTGTGATTTTTTAAGGTACATTAATATTGTAAGAGAACACTGAAAGGAATGAAAATAGCCCTTTCAGATGAGTTGTAGAAATTATTGTGCTGAGGGTTTTTTTCCCCCTCTTTGAGTAAGACTTTGCCGAGCTGCTAGGAAAGTCAGGAGCTGTAGTTTATGGCTCTCGGGAGGTGAATTAGCGTGTGCTGCGCAGACATGGCTGCAGAGCCGGGTGCCCGCAGTCAGGGCCGGCGGTGCGAGGGTGGCTGTGGGCGCTGCCCGGGAGCCGAGTTGAAAAGGCCGAGGCTCCGCCCGTGCCCTTTCCCCCAGTTCGCGGAGCACGTGGCTCCGCAGGAATGCCGAGGGAAGCGCTCCGGCTCGGCGTTAAGCCGGCCGGCAAGGAGCAAAACAAGGGCTCCGAGCGGCGGCTCCGGGAAGCCTTTGGTGTTCCGCCATCGTAATTCAGGGCAGTGTTAAAGGCTTATGGTTTTTACAGGAAACGAAAGGAATATGAAAAGGAACAAGCTGCTTTGTTGTTTCACATCTTAACGTCAAGCAGTACCGTTCTAGAACTGGATTGTATTTGTTTTCAGGCCTCGTTTACTTTATTCAGAATTAATTCTTGGCGGATTAATTTTTTTTTCATTTTGGAATAAGGAATATTTTTCTTAATTAAGCTTATTTATTTTTATGAGAATGTTAAATTTTAATTCATTAAAATGTCAGGTTGGCTGTTAATGCTTGACGCTATTTAGAAGCTTTTTCTGCCTTGGGCAGTAAAAAGAGCATGTGCTTGAAAACGAAGGGGTTCCTGAAATTCTTTCCATTCAGAAACAAAGAGGAGGTTAATTAAAAATTTCTAGGCTGAGAAGTCATAGTGGAGTTGAAGGGTAAGGGAAACTAGCTGATCTTGTACTTAAGACACTGGCATTCCAAAATACAAAATTCTGTGAGTGAACTGAGCAGAACACGTTGGCCCTTCTTGAGACAAGTCCAGGTGCCTGATTCCCTGTATGCAAAAACGGTTGAGTTCTTTGTATGTGTTTGTTGGGGTTTTATCATCCCGCTCTTAATAGTGCCACTAAACATATGAGATATTCTTGACTTTGAAAGCTTTTGCAAACCCTGTTGAATTCAGGTTATACCCTGTATTACTGCTGCCTCTCCCTGCTTTATTGCTGTCTTGTCAGCTGGTAATGACCAATTTAAATGAATGAATGGACAGCTGACTGACTTCCTCATACTTGCCTGCAGCAGAGCCCATATAAGTAGTTGTTAGTGACAGAGTCATTAAGTACAACAAATTGCAGTTGTTACTCGGGCACACAGGGCTTGTGTTAAAGCTTTTGAGACTGGTGTTCAAAGAACTTTGTGTTCTTCTAATTTGTTCTTCTTTGTTATTCTAATCGGACACTACACACACATAAATCAGTTGAATGCTATCTCTAGGATACTGTGAGCCTTAGGTGCCTTGATTCGCCCAGCTTCTAAAACCTGAGCAGTGGCTGATGGATTTGTGAGATCTGTGGATTTCCATTAGGCACTGTAGCAGTAGCTGTATTGCAGGGGTGGATCACTGTAGGCTGGTCCAGGAACAGACACATTAATTATTGCAAAGAATCCATGCCTGTTGGTCAGCAACTTAACAGATTATGTGCATCAGCACTTACCTCATTCGTCTCTGCCGAGTATTCCTTCTCTTTCTATATTGTGTATTTTTTCCTAAGCCTACTGTTATTGCTGCATTCCAAGTGCCTGGTTTTCTGCTCATACACATTGGCACCCGTTCTTTGTGTTTCAGGTGACTTTGGTTAAGTAGAATATTAACAGACTAGAGGAGCAGCACTCTGGTCATAATGAACTACTTTTGAAGTGCCCATTTAAATTGCACTGGTTAGTCCTCACATGCTGTTCAACACTCATGAGAGTCTCCAGAATTTAATTACTAGCTTTAGGTTGGCAAACAAAATGTGAATTCTAGCTTTTAGGATTTAAAAAGGGTGAAGTAGTTGTACTTTCTTTGATTTTGCTTACATAGAAATGCCAATGCAACCTTAAAACACTTAGTATTGATAATGTGTTTTGTACTAATCTCAATCTAAAACTTGCCCTTGAATCCTGACCTACAGGTAGGGCAATAAATTCCACTACTATTTAGTCATACTTCTAGAAGGATATTGGTTTTTGGGGCTATGCATCAAAATTTTGGTAAGCTAATAAATTAAGTTGAACAAGAGACTGACTTTGGAAGCATGATGGTCTCCTCAGGAATACATAGTTCTGACCACTTCAATGTTATACATAGTCTGTCTCCAAAAATCTACTTTCTAATTGTAAGCGCTCAAAAAAACATTTGTCTGAATCAATAATTAGTAGGAGTAACTTCCAGGGTGTTTACGTATAAATGCTAGTTACAGGAACTAAGAAAATCTATGGAATTACTCACAAGTTTAACAAGGACAAGTGCCAGATTCTGCATTTGTGTTGGGGCAGCCCTGGTTGTGTGCCTAGATAGGAAATGAGAGGCTGCAGAGCAGTGCCATGGAAAGGGCCCTGGGGTCCTGTTTATGGGAAGCTGGGTCTGAGTCAGCAAGGCCCTGGCAGCCAGGAGGGCCAACCCTGTCCTGGGGGCATCAGGGACAGCATCACCAGCCAGAAAAGGGAGGGGATTGTCCTGCTCTGCACTGGGGCAGCCTCACCTCCAGTGCTGGGGGCAGTTTTGGGTGCCACAATGTGATAACATATATAAAGCTCTTAGAAAGAGTCCAGAGGAGAGCTGTGAGGATGGTGAAGGGTCTAGAGAGAAGAGAGGGTACAAGGAGCAGATGAGATCACCTGCTCTGCTGAGCCTGGAGAAGAGGGGACTGAGGGACATCCTCATTGCAGTTACCAGTTCCTTGTGAGGGAAAGAGGAGAGGCAGGTACAGGTCTCTTCTCTCTGGGGACCAACCAGTGACAGAACCTGAGGGAATGGCCTGGAGCTCTCTTGAGGAAGTATAGGTTAGATATTTGGAAAAGGTTTTTCACCCAGAGGGTGGTTGAGCACTGGAAGAGGATCCCAAAGGAAGTGGTTGCAGCCCCAGACCTGACAGAATTCAAGTGTTTGCAGAACACTCTCAGGCACATGGTGGGATTCTTGGGCTACACTGGGTTTGCATTTCTGTTTTAACTTCCAGCGGTTTTGGTTTGAGCCTTTTGTGGCTGCTCAGTATAATTGTCTTCTGTCTATATTGGCGTGGTTGTTGGAATTTGTTTGGGCAGTTAAGCTGAGCTGCAATTCCATGAAATTTCATCATAGTTTCAGATTTCTTTGGGGAGGTAATTGTTCTGACAATTGTGATTTGGTTTCCTCAACTCTGCATAGGTATGTTTTTTGTAGTTATTTGCCAATCACAGCACAGAGCCACAGGGACTATAGTCTCTTATTGCTTTGAGTAATCATCTTGAAATTAGGGTATGAAAAAGATTTTGGGAGAAGATATGGCCAGAAGCAGCTTTCTTTTTCTAGCTGAGGTGAAAACTTTAGATACCTTGTGTTTCAAATAAAACATTTTCTGAATATTCTTTGAAATGTAAGATACTCTGTACCTGTGATATGCTTTTTCTAAATGTTTTGGCTTTCACTTTCTGTTCCACTCTGATGTTTTTTTGTATTGCATGTATAGGTGATACACAGCTGTTGTGATGCAAAATCAAAATGCCTGAGTTACACACATGTTTTGTTTCCATTTGCAGCTGTTTTGGTTAAAAGAGGTGCCTTAAATTTACCTTCAGGACACTCAGACTGAAGTACAAGCAGAGCCTGTAAGGAAAAGGCAAGTAGTATATATAAATTTTTCATACTTGAAAATCTTTGCCAAAATCATGGCCAAGATTTGCCATATCTTGCTAGAGATAGACTAGGTCCTAGTTCCTCTGAACAAGAGGGAAATGCTCTTTCTAAACTTTGTTTTTTGACAGATCTCTCTCTGAAAATGGCGGAAGCTCATCAGGCAGTAGCTTTTCAGTTTACAGTAACTCCAGATGGGATTGACCTGCGTATGAGCCATGAGGCACTCAAACAGATTTACCTGTCTGGTGTCTATTCATGGAAGAAGAAGTTCATCAGATTCAAGGTATGCTAAACTAGTCCAGTCCACCAAACTTCTGGGTTATTTAATTTTTTATGAATTTATTGAAGTTTTTTGGTGGAAAACTGATTTTTTTTTTCCCTTTATGGTAGATAAGGTTCCTCATTGTGAAAGACTTAGGGGGTTTTATTTAAGACAAGAGGTGCTGAGGAAGTTGCCGCAGCATGGTACTGTAAAGACTGAAAGGGTACATATTTTTTATTTATTCTGTGGAAGCAAGATGAAGCAGATGTAGAAATTAACTGACTTCATTCTCTTCCTGCACTACATGATAATGTAATCTTTTAGCAGAAGTCCAAAGTTTTACTAGTTGTGATCTTTAATGTCATATGTCATAGAGGTACAAGGTACGCTCTTTATTATGGCTAAGTAGTATTGTTTCTGTTGAGGTATTTGATAAAGATTGTTTTGTTCATGGGATTGTAATTGTAAATATCTGTTTCATTAGTAGCAATCTACATAAACTACAGGTTATCTTCAACATCTCTTTCAAAAACATGAACATATTAACAGAAATCTTATTAAAATTTTCTTGTAAAGCCATGAGAAGAACTGTTTAAATTACATTTAAAAAGTTAATTCTGGTTCTCAGAATTAACTTTGTTAATTCTTGTTCAGTAGGATATTTTTGCCATGTATTCATGTAGAAGGGTCTAACTCAGTGTAAGCTGAAATTATTGAAGTGTCATCTGTTTTAGAGTTGTTAGTTAGTTTCACTATTTTTAGTAAGACTTGCAGCAGGATCAGTGGTATCTGCAAGAGAATGTAAAAGTTCCTTTTATTGTTGATATCATTGTTAAAATTTCAAATTTAAGTAAATCCATTCCCTGCTGCTGAGATAATCTCATGTAAGAAAATGTTGGATAATCTTAACTACTTGTTTATAACTAAATGACTTAAATGTGTTGATTTTTGTTTCTTTCCATGGTAATATGAAGTCAGTCACTTTGGTATGAAAAAATTATGTGAAGGCTTTTCTTTCCAGAACGGAATTATCACCGGTGTTTACCCTGCTAGCCCATCTAGCTGGCTTATTGTAGTTGTGGGTGTGATGTCAACCATGTATGCTAAAATTGATCCTTCCTTAGGGATAATAGCCAAGATCAACAGAACACTTGATACAACGTAAGTAGAGTAAAATGTTAATGTTTCTCTGAAGGGGAATCAGTTTTATTTGCAGCTGCTCTTAAAGCTATTCCTGTTAAAATGTATCAGTTTTGGAGCAGTACATTTGTGACACCTTAAGCCAAATAAGCAGATGTATGAGGATATGAAATGGGGAGGTTGTACCAGTATAGCTGCATAGTTCTGGGTATTTGGGAGGCACATTTGGGAACTTTTGTGGCCTTTGATGTTGCTGCCTGAAAAGGTCTTTGGAAAGGAATTTATGAAAGCAGGATAAGCAGGCATAAAGCTTGTGTCAGGCCTGTCTGTACTACTATTAGACTTATGTTAGCAATACCATCTTCTCTTTGGAACTTAAATGGACACTAACTGGCATGTGCTGGCTTTTGTTTTAAATAGTGGCTATATGTCAAACCAAACACAGAACATTGTGAGTGGAGTACTTTTTGGCACAGGGCTTTGGGTTGCCCTTATTGTCACAATGCGCTACTCCCTGAAAATGCTGCTCTCCTACCATGGCTGGATGTTCTCTGAGCATGGCAAGCTTAGTGCTGGCACCAAGTTTTGGATGGTAAGGATATGTTGGTTTCATTTCATCTTAACTTCTAACTGATCAGTATTCAAAGCCTCAAGGGAAAATTTTGTAGTTTTATTTCTTTCTTGTGTTTTTTGAGTCATAGGACAGGAGGCTGTTAGGCAGTTACCCTTCTAATGCTGTAATGAAACTCTTCATCGTGGCCTTTTAGAAGGAAGAGTGAACACTTCAAGAGTAACTTCTAAGTTGTCCAATGCCTTGGGCCTGTGTGACTCAATATCTGCTTTTTCTCTATGTGCAAGTGCAGTTAAAGATCTTTGGCTACAGCACCAAAGAATCTTGTCCTCACAAAAAGGGCTCCCCTAATTCTTTGTTGTAATGTTAGGATTTCTAGTCATCCATTATAAAATTATTCTTCTGCTTGAAGAAAATATTGCTGAGTGTCCTCTCAACTGATTCATTGGCATGTCTCCAAAAGGAGTTGGGGAAGAAGCATAAGGTGTAGGTAGCGTGTTATGCAGTTTTCAGATAAAGATAAGGTGAGAGTGGTATGTCCCCTGTGGATTGATTCTTGTGGTGCTTTGGAAAAGGATTCTTAAAGGATATGATAGGTATAAAGTGAGGAAACTTAGATGTCATTGCTGCAAGAGATGAAGTGAGGTTTTGCTGCTTGGACTCAGTTCTTCCATCTCACTTTTCCCTGTACTGTGGTAGGAATAGCTCAGTTTCTGTACTGTAATAAAATAATCTCTGCAATAAAATTAGTCTCTGCAGCCTCAAGAATTAACATGTGTGTGTTAAACTAAGCACAGCTCATTATTTACTATGGGAGCTATTCAAGGATAGGTATCCAGAATGGTGTACACGAAAATAAAGTTTAATGTTTGTCTGGTACAAGTGAAATTTCTAATTGATGGTTTCTCCTGGAAGCAGTAGCAGCCTCATGACCCAAATTGGTACAGTCCAGAGGCTCTCAATGGTAAGGCTTTCTGTCAATTGCTTGGAGCTGTAGCTGCCTTGGTTTTCAGCATGTCCTACCAGATGGATTCTTCAAAGCTCTTAATATTGCCTTATCAACCTTAAAACAGTATGGACTGTAATGCTACTTACCATGCTTTGGTGCATATTGTATTTATCAATTTTTGTCCACCATATATGTTGCATATGTATTTTATTGTGTTTTGTATGTGTTTAAAAGTACACTGAAGATGTATGCCCAACAGTGTCTCATCTATACCTACTCTAAAAGGCTATTTAACTAGACCCAGCAAAACTAGTGAAACAGCCCCAACTATCCTAACTTTCTAGATTTTTACAAAACTGTTTTCTCTTCAAATGATCATGCAGATCAAAAACCTGAACTCTAATTTCAGTCACAGTACAAAGTGATTTTTCAGACTGGTTGGAAGTCTGGTGGCACTTTTAATCAGCGTATTTCACCTTGTAAAATCAAATTTCCTGTATCAGTCTTAGAGGAAAATCCAAATATTAGTTGCCATTTTAAAAAATAAGTTAAAAAAGTGATAATTGTATGTGAAGAGATGCAACATATGTTAGAGTGACATTGTTTGCTGTGTCTGCATATGAAGTCAGTGATGTAATGAAATGTGTGTGTCTGTCAGAGCACTTTATTGGTCTCAAGCTATTATAATTTCTCTATTACAAGTTTTCTTTAGAGATAAGTACTGTGAAATGTGTTTGCTGGTTTTTGTCAGTTGTGCAGGTGCTCTCTTAAAATAATTTTAGCCTTTTCTGGCTTAAGAGTTTTGGAATAAAATTGTCTGCAAGTATGAAATTAGATTTCCAGATGAAAGGCTGAGCTTTCTCTTTCCCGCCTGTTTCCAAAATTATCTTGTCCTGAAGCACAACTGGATTTCATTGGCAACCCACTGTGGTGCATCCCATGTACGTCTGATGGCTGTGATACAGATCCATTTGCAGGGAGGTCTTTGTGGCTGGTAGTACTCTACAATTGTTAGGTGTTTTGTGCTGCCTAAAGCTATCTCCTCTAGCTGTGCTGACCCAGGAAGCTGAGAGGGAGGAAAAGTTCCACATTGCAACAGTTTTTTTAGGAGACATTTTCAAAATTGAGTAGTGAAATGGCACCCTTTGTTTTATTCTATCTTGTCTGTTGGCTTATATATATTATCCTGTGTGTTGGACCAAGATTACACTTTGACAGTAAAAGTTCCACTGGGTTGTTGGAAAATCCAGTCACTCCACTTGACTTTCATACTGACATAGGGTGGCAGTGTCAAAATCCTTCCATGAGTAGCCAAGAAGTTGCATGGCCTAGAATTTTGGCTTAGTGTGTGCTGCAACTGAAAAGTAGTTTTCACTCTCCTGTGGAGCACAGGAGATTCTGCAATATCTGAAGCTAAGTTCTCTCTGGCTTTTTTGTTTCATTGCTGGGGGGTTTTTTGGTAACACAAGCGCTGGGTGTAACACTGGCACGCTTGCGCAATTTGCTATATTCAAATCATGCAGTAGGCTACCTGTGATTGATTCATGCTTGAATTAACTCCCTGTAACATCAATCCTATTACTGATGTTGAGCTGTAACTTTGGAAAATATTAAGCCATATAAAAAAGCATAATTATTATTTTTAAAGATTACTGTAGTTATCTAGAAACCTTAGCTGAGTCACAGGCTCGATAATGATTGTGTTTTGAAGCACAATTTACATATGTTTCTAGTATCTACTGTGTAATATAGTAAAAGGTCACGTGGTAGAAGTGAGTTTTTTAATCTTTCCAGAGGGGAATATATGAAGAAAAGAGGTGCTAAGTAACTGTATTTATATTGAGATCAAGGTGTGCCCTACATAAACAGCAATATTGTCTGTGACAGGATGATAACTGGGAAGTCAGGAATGACCATGCCTATCTTGCTCTTCCACTGCCATGTTGTTAAACTTTAGGAAGTTAGTTTCTGTCAAGGCCTTTTTTTACATGTGAAATTCTGATAAATGGAGTAGCTTCCTAAATCTAGTACAGTATAATTTACCAGTGAAAATGGCGGTGAGTTACATTACACATTTAGTCTGTTATTATTCTTCTGTTGAACCTAATAATTTGGTGTGTGTATTTTGTTTTTGCTTTTCTTCAGACCCTTGTAAAACTTTTCTCAGGGCGTAAACCCATGTTATACAGTTTCCAGACATCATTACCACGATTGCCAGTTCCAGCTGTTAAAGACACCGTTAATAGGGTATGTTCATTCACCAGTTTATTTTCTTCAGTAACACAGAATCCTAGATGCTTTTTGGGGTGTTTTTGCCATTCCTCATGAAAAACTGCATAGTGGTATTAATATGATGTAAGAGATTCAAACTTCTGCATGGAAATGAAAATAAAGGCTGTGACAAACCAGTGAAACTGGTGACAGTTTGAAGCCAGTGTGATTCACACTGGATGACATAATGCCTGTTGTTGTAAGGCCGTGCCACAAAGTGTGATTTCCAGGGGATTTGAAGCACACTTTTGTATCTTCTCCAGTTGTGCAATGTTATTAAATGTGTGTGTCATAACACAAAATCTTGTAGCAAAGTGGGTAAATATGGCAGTATGTCACAGAAACTGAGAGTTTGATTTTTAGAGGTGAAAAAGAAAAATCTCTGTCTGTTACTGAAGAAGCAGCATGCCTTACCCTTTGCATTGGAAAATATTTAGAAAAGTTACTTTTTCCACTTGTGTTTTGCTCACAAATGTCTGAAGAAATATTTTATTTTTTGAAGTCTGCAGCAGACATTTAGAAGAACATATACTCTTATTTTAAAAACATGGTACTTGTAGGCTTATGGATTGAGAGTGGATAATCTTTGGTTAATGCTGAAGTGCTTTCTGTAGGAATGGTGAGAAGCTGTGTATTAGTTCCTGCACTAAAGAGGAACACTGATTCTTTCCTTGTGTTCTAGTATCTGGAGTCAGTTCGACCACTTATGGATGATGAAAAGTTCAAAAGAATGGAGGGTCTTGCCAAAGATTTTGTTTTTAATTTGGGACCAAGACTTCAGTGGTATTTGAAGCTAAAATCCTGGTGGGCCACCAATTATGTAAGTAGATAAATAGGAAGTTCAGTTGTTCAAATTCCATTATTTGTTCCCTGGTGCTCTTTTTGGCTTAAACTGCATTATTTCTTAAATATAAAAGAAGGAAATTGAAACTGTTTAATATTTTTTTAAAGTGCATGTCACTTTGCATGTAAATAATTTGTGTGATTTGGTAAACAGTATGGTGAGCAAAGGTGAATGAAACTTTAAAAAATGCTTGCTTATTTTTTGTTTTATTATTCTGGAGAATTTTGCTGTTAGGATTGCTTTTGGGGTTTGCTTATTTGCTCGTTCAGTTTGATAACTCAATAATGGACTTGGCTACCCAGGTAGTTAAGAAGAATGATTTAGAACAGTTTTTTAGTATAGAGCAGCTAAGGCATATATAATAAAAATAAAGAACTGTATCAGTTGAGCTGTTGAGCTATCTTATCTTTTTTTTCTTACAAAAAAAAATACCAAATATCCCTCAACATCATAGTGAGAACTGTAATGTTAATTCCTTCTTCATATACTGTCTTACGTACTTGTACCCAGGTAGCCTAACCTGTCCTGACAAAGGCTGTAAAGCATTCAGGAGATCTGATACATTTAAATATTATGTGGAGATCATGACTTCTTTGAAAATTTATCAGAGAGATATGGCTGAATTTGATTTAGTTTTCTCATCCTTGTTTTCCCTGTTTTCCCTGAAATCTGATAGAAATTAGCAGGGCGGGGATTATTGTCTTTTTAAGTGCTAGCAGTTTCCTTCCCATGTCTGGATGGAATGTTGTCTTGTGCAGCCATCAACGTAGAAGACTTAAACTGTGAAAATGATGAGATTTTACTGCTTTTGTTTTTCCTTCCTTCTGCAGGTTAGTGATTGGTGGGAAGAATACGTCTACCTTAGAGGACGTGGACCAATCATGGTTAATAGCAACTATTTTGCAATGGTGGGTAAATAAATCCTATAAACACCTTATGTTGCATAGAAACTGTAACTTTTCTGGCAGGCATCTTACTTCATAGTGTCTTTCTGCTTAGAAGTCTATCGCCATGAGGATGTAACCTTTGTTTTTCTTTCTTCTGGTATAACCTGCAGCCAGTGTCTTCAGGTACCTCCAAGTATGTCACATACTGAAGTGTGTGACACAAACTCCTGTCTTAGCAGCCCTAGCACAGCTGCCACTTTGGCAATCTTGTGCAATAATGACTTAAGCAGTTTTGTCCTTTCTGTAAAGAGTAACTTCCAAAAGCTCCATGTAAAACTTCATGGGTAACACAGCTGAAGGAGGCATGTGCTCGTGCTAGCAAATGTACATACAGGAAGTAAAATTGTAAAAGATTGAAAATAAAAAGGAAAAAAGTAATATGATGGTCTTGGATCAAGTTTTATGTAGCGCTGTCTTTTTTACTTAAACAATTAATTATGTTTTAAGGAGATTGTGACTGCTGAAGAAAAGTTTCATCACCTCACTGCACTTGTAAACTTCATAAATTTTAAAGCTTTTTCTACATTGTCCAGAATAAATGTTTAAGTATGTGGATGAGAAGTACTACTTTAATGTAGCCTGGTAATCTTTAACTTATGATTCTTATCTACTTTACAGGACTTCCTTTCTTTATATCCCACAACCCTGCAGGCAGCTAGAGCTGGTAATGTTATCCACGCCATCCTGCTCTATCGGAAAAAACTGGACAGACAAGAAATCAAGCCAGTATGTATATCAGTTTAAGTGGTTTTTGATCTTTTTCCAGCACAATCTGTGAGAAGCTGACCAGCTTTTAGAATAGGAGAGGAATGTCATATTGTGATGAATTTTTGTGGTCCATATCATCTTGGCTATTGCTTGAATTGCACATGGGCAGAAACTAGCAGCTGTCAAAAATACAGAATTGCATGGATTGAATACAGGATGGTTGGGATAGAGGTCTGGAGGCCACTTGACACCAAGAGTGGGCCAGCCTAATATGCTGGTAACATCCTGTGTTGCACTAATTTCTATGTAGCAAAAAGGCAAATCCCATTTGAGTTTCTGTACTATCCAGTGCCTGTGTATTGTAGTAAACAAAGACTGTGGAAACAATTAAGTAGTTTTTTTCAAGATCATGGAAGGGATGTGATTAATTGAATGGAACTACAAGTCTGAGAAATGTGAACTTTTGTTCTTACACAGCCATAAATAGCTTAAAAGAATGAATTAAGGGGTAATGCATGCTGCATATGTTAAGTTTTGCATCCAGACCACTCATGGAGAATTTCAGGTGCTAGCTAGCTTCAGTCTTCCCTCATGGGGGGTGAGTTTTTGGTAAAAGGGGAAAAATAATGGCTCTGGAATGTCTGTGGAGTATTCCACATGTAGTTTAAGGAAAGACCGTGAACAGGGAGGAAAAACTCAACACTGCATTAATGTATTATAAATATTACTCTTCTCAAGCCTTTGTTTAGCAAGATCTTGGGGTTTGTTCTTTACTTTTTAATTTTCTGATTGTATATGCAAAATGACATTTTAATGTATGTTTGCTTCACAGATTCTTTTGATGGGATCCACTGTTCCACTCTGCTCAGCTCAGTGGGAAAGGATGTTTAACACTTCCCGTATCCCGGGAGAGGAATCAGGTAAGCAGGGCCAGCCAAGGAGAATGAGCACCTTGATGGAATTCAGGGCTTGGTGTCTTTTCTACTAAAAATATGGTTTTCCAGATAAAGATCTGACTGACACAAGTGTAGATCAATACTGTGTTCCAAGACTCAAGATGTAATGGATTGCTGTAGAGTTCCTAGATGCCTTTCATTTTAGGGAGATTTTGAAGCCTTTTAGTGGTATTTCTCCTTAAATTAAAAAACCAACTTCAAGATAATATTGTCGGTCCTGTTTTTGAATTTATAAATAATCTTTACTTTTATTTTTCCAAGATCAAGATGATTTTTGAGGTCTTAATATTAAAAGTGGCATTTTTTTGTTGTCTTTTATTGTTTTTCCTAAGTTTTCTCACTGTAAGTGGTGTCAGATTGTATCTAGAAGAACTTACCATTTGTAATCATCAGGTGGAAGAAAACATTACTATTAATTTCCTTTCTCTTTGAGAGCTTCACAGTTGATTTTAGTGGAGACTTGTGCTGGTGTGTTTTTCTACAAAAGCTTAATCTGTATCTAGGCTTCTCTGATCATGTCATATCCTGAAGACCCTCTTAGAAATGATTTCACCTGTTTACCCAACACTGTATCATTGTGGCAGCATCACAGTGAAACATGAGCAGGAGTTATTGTTTACTCACCTCCATTGGGAATGCACGTAGGGGCTGCCACTTGAAGACAAGATGGGTTTTTTTGCCTTCTGTGAGGCCTGTAACTCACTCTCATGTTCCAAACTGCCTTCAAACTTGTCACTCCCACTCAACTACAGAATTCAAAACAAAGAGTTTCTAGGCAGATGCAGGGATCTGCCCACTCTTCCCTGCTGGAGACTGACATTTGCTGTAAGAAGCTGGATAAGGGGGAGGAGTAGCATTGGATAGTGGATAAAGCAGTAGGTGCATGTGTCAGATAAGGACTTTACTCTCAGTTCTGCTGCTGGCTTTTGCTAGATTGTTGAGGAATTTTTTTTCAAGCTATGCATCAGACAGCTTTATCTGCAAACTGAAGGAAAGGACATCCCTTGTGTCGTTACTCTGTGTCATAACCAGTAGCTTAAATAGATGAGCAGGTTTTTAAATCTCTCCTGGACAACTTTAGTCTATGAGCTACTCTCTTATTTAGCTTACTGCAATACTCAAGTACTGAGAGTGCAACCCTTGCCCCTTCCCTGTTCTCAATAAAATAAAAAGTATAAACAGTTTGCATTTAGCATTGGTTTTCTTTCAGTCTAAAATGAGTTTTGTACAGAAGTGTAGAAGTGGCTCATTCTAACTGGCACCTGATTAAAATACATCCTGTATGTCTTAGAGGTTCTCCTTGGTTTCTCCTGTTTGAAGTCTTTCAAATTAAACTATAGTCCATATAATAATTACTGTCTTTTTCTCCCGGGCTTTTCACATTTCCTATTACACTTTTTCCATTTTGCTTTGTTTCTGTTTTTCTAAAGGAATAACAATTGTGTCATTCTGTATATGTCTTCTCTAAAGGAAAAACAATTGTGTCATTCTGTATATGTCTAAGTGAGTTCCAAAAACATTTTTCACACAGTCTCATGAGCAGCTTGGCTCCTTGTCTCCTGATTTCAATTACTTTATGTATATTACAGTTCCTAAAGAAAAAAAAAAAAAAAGGGAAAAACTTGTTTTCCTATTAATTGGTGAGAAAATCTTGATGAACATTGTATTGTCACTTGAGCAGCAGTTAAATAGTCATGATTTTTGACAAAACATGCTATGAAGTGAACAACTTCACCTGTGGTTTGATACAAAGCCTTCATGACTAAATTTAGGCCTATCCCAGTCAGGCTAAGTAGATGGTAAAATGAGGGGAAAAATGTGGCCTCATTTTCTGCTTCACATAACATTACACATTTTAGCCATATATGGAGTATTCACTCTGCATCTGCCAAGACAAATGTAAACAAAAGCTGATGGTATAAATTCTGAGTTTCTTAAGACTCTGCATGAATTGTCTAGGACCTAATTGCAAATCATTTAAAAATACCTTTCCTGATACTCATCTAGCATGTTCTTCACCAGGCTACACAACTAGTGCTCATTTTTCAGATAAAGGAATATAGATTTAGTTGCTTGATAGTGGCCTGCAGTGTAGGAAGTGGTGGTGCTATATGTGGAAATGACTGTCAGATCTGGGTATTTGACTGTTTCATGGGGGCATTTTTGTGATGAAATACCATGGGTTGCTGAAACAACTTGTGGTGCATCCAATAGGCATCTGATATGATTTAGTGCATTAGTGTTTTGAGACTTCAGCTTTGTGTTCACCTAAGTGATTGCAATTCTAGATATCCTCCAGCATGTGAAAGACAGCAAACACATTGTTGTGTACCACAAGGGCCGTTACTTCAAAGTGTGGCTGTACCATGATGGCAGACTGTTGAGACCCCGAGAAATTGAACAGCAAATACAGAGGATTCTTGAGGATGATTCAGAACCTCAGCCTGGTGAAGAGAAACTTGCAGCTCTTACTGCAGGAGATAGGTATGGTGCTTATTACTTTTTAAATAAGTTTAGTTTTTAGAAATTATTGCATAACATAATTATTGGATATTGGCTTTAGAATTTTAAAATAGTCTGCAGTCAGTTGTTTATACCTTGGTCACTGATTTTGTATCTTGATGATGTGTAACACTGCTTCAGTCACTTGTAATTGTGTGGAGTTAAAAAGATTTTGCAGTGACAATCCTATATGCAGATTATTATTTTTACTGTTGTCATCTTCCTTATAACAGACACTTCCTTTTGTTTAGTTTTAAGTGAAGATGATCCATGCTGTAGGTATTGCATGTGCAGAAATGTTGAATTTCTGAGCATGAAGTTTTGCACGTGTGTGATGATGAGTTGAAGTGGTTCCTAGGATTCCACTGTACAAGTATTGTCAGAGCTTTTCACAGCTCTCAATTTAAATGCAAAGAAAGTAGCTGTGTCAGATTCCACAGAAGTAGGAGGAATGTCTCATAGTGATTTTAACAGTAATCAAACATTGACAATTTTATATAATCTGGCTATAAACCAATTTTTTTTTTTACAGAGTACCATGGGCTAAGGCTCGTCAGGCTTATTTTAGCCGTGGAAAGAACAAGCAGTCCTTAGATGCTATTGAGAAAGCAGCATTTTTTGTGACATTGGATGACATGGAGCAGGGGTACAGGAAGGAGGACCCAATGAAGTCACTGGATGCATATGCAAAATCATTGATACATGGCAAATGTTATGACAGGTGCAGTATTGACGCTGTGGAAAATGCCTTCCTTTTTTTAGAATTTGCTCTAATACATATGAATTTATGATGACTTTTAAGTTGATAAATTCCACAGAATCACAGAAGGGTTTGGGTTAGTAGGGACCTTCATCTAGTTCCACCCCCCTTTGCAACAGAAAGGGACAACTTTCACTGCATCAGATTGCTCGGAGCCCAGTACAACCTGACCTTGAACATTTGCAATGACAGGGCATCCACAGCTTCTCTGGACAATCTGTTCCAGTGTCTCACCAGCCCACTGTAAAAAATATTTCTCCATTATACCACATCTAAATTTACCCTCTTTCAGTTTATGTCTGTTGCCCTGTGTCCTGTCACTATGAGCCATGACAAAAAGCCTTTCTCAGCTTTTTTTATAAGCTCCCTTTATAAATTGAAGGGCTGCAAGGTGTTCCCAGAGCCTTTTCCAGACTCAACAACAAGCCCAACTCACCCTTTCTTCATGGGAGAAGTATTCCAGCACTCCTGCTGGAATATTTTCATGGCTCTCCTCTGACCCAGCTAACAGTCCTATGTCCTTCTTGTGCTGAGAACCCCAGGGCTGGACACAGCTCTCTAGGTGGGATCCCATCAGAGGGGAGTAAAGAGGCAGAATGCCCTCCCTTACCCTTCTGGCCATGCTGCTTCTTAAGCAGCCCAGGACAGCATTGGCGTTCTGGGCTCCAAGTGCCCCTTGCCAGCTCATGATGGACTTTCCATCCCCAAGTCCTTCTCTGCAGAGCTGCCAAATCATTCATCCATCAGTCTGTTGAACTGAGCATTGTCTTGACCCCGGTGCAGGGCCCTGTAGTTAACCTTGTTGAACTTCATGAGGTTCAAACTTCTATTTATTTAAATGTCCTTATATTAAAAAGGATAGGTTCTAATGGATTTGAATATGAATTTTAGAGAGAGAGGAGGTTACAATACAAAAATGCTTTTGAAATGTACAAAACCGTAAAGAAATCTTGATTTCTTTTGTAGGTGGTTTGATAAGTCATTCACTCTTATAATATTCAAAAATGGCAGAATGGGTCTGAATGCAGAGCACTCCTGGGCAGATGCTCCTATTGTTGGACACCTGTGGGAGGTAGGTGCTTGGCACAAAGAGCTGATGCAGAAGATCATGTGCAGGGGCTTGCAGCAGCCCTGAAGGTCAGCAGTGACTTTCAGTCCCTTGCATTCACATTGCTGAGGAGGGACCTGGGGCCTATGGCTACAGCAACTGTGGAATTTGAAAAAGATCCCAAGCCCTCACTTAAGAAGCTGCTGGTTTTTGAAGGCCAGCATTTTAGTGAGCTTAGATGTCTTCACAGAATAGTGATACACCTCCCCAGCTACCTTTTCTTTAATGTTTTAAATCCACAGATTATTACTTCTTTGATATGGCATTGTAATTTTTGTATGTACATTTTCCTAAAGCTCTTAAGTTTTCTTGTGCTATAAAACTCCCATGCTTACTTTTAAAATGTAAAAAGTTATACAGTTTTACTTTTTGTCTAAGCATTATTTGCCAAGATGCAGACTGATATGCTGTTGACCTTATCTCTTGTATTTATTTGCAATGAATGCAGTAAATTTATTTTGCTTTGCCTTCATCATATGCTTAGTTTAATTCTTGAAATCCTATTTGATTTTTTTTCCTTTTTTTTCCTTTCTTTCCTTTTTTTCATTTTGAAGCTTAAACACTCAAACAGTTATGTGACTCAAATAAATTAAAACTATTTCCAAAATGTTATTTAATTTTGATTTTGTATGTATTTGTGCAAATGGGTCTTGAGTGTAATTGGCCCCCCAAGTAATTTCTGAGTTTTGTTATAGAAGTGCTTCCATGTGTGTAAGAACAAAAAAAAAAAAACTCATTGCATTCTCTACCCAGGGAAGAAAGAAGGCCAGACTGATTTGAGAGTGACATGACAATGCTGTGTAGACTATCTCAGTGAAAGAGGGATACTTTTTTTACTTTTAATGAATGATATTATATGCTTAATTCATATCTCTGTACTTAATATTAATTGATACATTTTCTGCTAAGAATTAAGGTTACTGAAACAAGATTTCATTTTCTAGAAAGTTGTCTGTTGTTAGCTCTTTACAGATTGTCCATTTTTAGAATTGAATGGATTAAGCTTTATTTCATAGTTGTCATGTTCTGACCAGTAAGTGAAATGAGAACATGAAAAGAAAATGAAATTAAAATAAGAGATTAGAAATAAATCATTGACAATCATCAAGCTTTTTCTTTCCATATTGAGCAGATTCAAATCTTTTGATAGTTCTTTGTGTTTGTATGTGGGTTTGTTGATTCTTGATTTTTTTTTTTTAACATTGAGGATGCTTGATATCTTATAAGACAAAGCCTCTTATGTCTGTTCAGGTTGTGTTGTTCATCTTGGAACATGCGTCTTTCCACCCAGGAGCTCTAGTGCACATGTAAAATAAACTGCAATTTTGAAAGGGATACAAATCTTAAAAATAATTGAGTTCTTGCAGGATTTGCACTTACTCTGAAATAAATTACTGCTCAATGAATTAGTTTTGACAAATAAACTTGAAGAAATTCTCTAGAATCTAAATTGAACAAAGATAGTGAAGTCTGAGTTCAGTTTTTTGCTTCTACTTCGTTTGAGGTGGGTTTTGAATTGAAAAGGTTTTTATTAAACCAGTAGCATCTAGCAAAATGCACCAGCATAATTAAATAAGTGTTTGGTGCACATCTGGTGTTTTTCTTGTAAAAATGGGGGCTTCATTGCAGTTGTTTTCAGTATTTGGAAATGAATTGTGTGTTTTATTTTGCTGTGTAGTGAAAATAGGTTATATTGCTTTCACAATGAAATCCTAATTCCATGGCAGTAAGTAATGTGTTGCAATTCTGAAGAAGTATCATTCTTTGCAGAATGTGATGGCAACTGAGTATCTTGAACTGTGCTATTCAGTAGATGGACATTGCAGAGGAGATCCCAATCCCAATATTCCCATTCCTACCAAACTGCAATGGGAAATTCCAGAAGAAGTAAGTACAGAAGATTTAGTGGTATGAGGAAGAAATGCCTCTTTTCCCCAGTGGTCAAATAATTTATGTAATTATTGATAAACCTATAAATCAGTTCTAAGTTCCTTTTGGTCCTGTAGGTTGTGTACTTTGTGTGTAGTCATTACTCAGTTAGTAATTTGTTAGTTAGTCAGTTTGCTTACAAAATCAGGAGGTTTTGATGTTAATCTTTAAAAATTCTGACTGGGAAATGCCAGTGTTTTACTAGAAGTTTTCTTGGTTGGCAATATGTCAAAAATAAATGGCCACCTCTTTTAAATAGTGACTGTATTAAAATAAACATTTAGTTGCTGAGGTTTCATTAGTGTTTTCACAACAAGTACTCTTGTCTAATAGTTCCTTTAGAATAGCTGGGTTTTTTTGTGTTCATAGTTCATCTAATAAGATTTGAGTTTTCTAAGTTGATTGTTGGTTTTTTTTGCTCAAGTTTCTAGAAAAACTGCCACCACCTATTTGGATTTTAATTTTGAATAAAAAGCTAATGGCTGGTGATTTATTTAATTAAGCATGTATGGGAGCTTGGAAGGCATACTGCTAATGCCATTCTGTCACTGTAGGCCATTCTTTTGTATTCTGATCTGAACAGTTTTAATGCTGGTGGGTTTTATGAGTTATTTTTGGATGTGTACTGGCTTAAAACATTTTTATTACCTTTTTGAATTTTAACTTTCTAGCAAAGGTAGCGTCTTTTCTTTCTCTAAAGGGAAATTACTTAGGTAATGATGTTCCTGGCATGCATAAAGGCAAGCATTTCCTGTTTAACAGTTAAAAATACTTGTACTTTTTCAATAGGTCTCTCAAATGCCATGAATGCATGCTTGTATACATACAGGTGTTTGTTTGTTTGTTTATTTAAGTGCCAAGAAGTGATTGAGAAGTCTCTGAGCACTGCTGTAGCTCTAGCAGATGATGTGGACTTCTGTTCATTTTGTTTTGATGGTTTTGGGAAAGGACTAATAAAGAAAGTGAAAACCAGCCCTGATGCCTTTGTGCAGCTTGCCCTGCAGCTCGCTCACTACCGGGTAAGAACAGAATGTTTCTGCCCTAGGGAGCCTCCCTAGGCTGGGTGTAATGTGTGTGTGACTGAACATGTGCCTGTGTGGGGTAATCTTCCTTGTACAAGGTTGTCAAAGACATGCAGTGCAAATTGATACAAGCCCTAAGCAGATTACTAGTTGAACGTCAATTCTACAATGGTTCACATAGTGATACATTTCTGAATTTTTCTCTTCTGCTTAGTTGATGTACCCCTAGGCATTTTGTTCTAGAAGGAAGTTATGAAACTTCTAGTAGCTGTGTTCATAAACACATAAACAATGTCAAATTTACCTTTCAGATTAGAGTCACACAGGATGCAGTAGTCATGGACACTCCCTAAGAGGATTAACAGAAATCACTGTCTGTATTTTCTTCTGTTAGTTCTCTTTTCCTGTATTGTGCTGTCAGAAAAGACCAATGTAGCAACATTCAGCCTCTCTTTTAAACTGAAGAGGGTTGAATATGAAATGCAGAGAGTACTCCTTGCTAATCAGGTTGTACTGTTATTGTTTATCAAATCCTGCTACTATTCTTATTTTTGCCTATATTATCTTTGGGTAAGGGGGCTAATGGTGGGCTACTGAAAACTCAAATGTTGAGTTTAATTTGTGCAGTGATTCATAGCCTGTGTGCTTTGCTTGGAATGTTGATTAAGAAAGAGGGGCCAAGTCTATCTAAACCTTTAAGTTCTTATTTTTCCCTTTTCCAAGGACATGGGAAAGTTTTCTCTAACGTATGAAGCGTCCATGACACGCCTGTTCCGAGAGGGCAGGACTGAAACGGTTCGCTCGTGCACGGTGGAGTCCTGTCGTTTTGTCAAAGCCATGGAAGACCCCACTGAAAGTGTAAGTTCATGGTGTTGGTGCCCTATAAAATTGGGAGGGTGGATTTGGATTGGGTATTAGGAATGAATTCTTCACTGTGAGGGTGGTAAGGCACTGGAACAGATTGCTCGGAGAAGCTGTGGATGCCCCATTCCTGGCAGCGTTCAAGGCCAGGCTGGATGGGGCTCTGAGCAACCTGGCTAGTGGAAGGTGTCCCTGTGTCCCTGCCCATGGCAGGGAGGTTGGAATGAGATGATCTTAAAGGTCCCTTCCAACCTAAGGTCCCTATGATTCTGTGATAATTCATAAGGCACATGAGTTACCGCTAGACAACCGTGTAAGTCCCCAAATAGTTTTTAAGCATTTAGTGTGATGTGATTTTTTCAGAAAGAAAAGCTGCTTAAGGTAATTGTTCATGTTTTCTGTTAAAAAAGCAGAACTTCTGGGCCCTACCAAAAAAGAATGGCAGAACTTACCCAAATATGCTCTTATTTACCTGCTTCTGAACTCCAGAAAACTGTGATTACATGTCAAATTTTTATGATTTGTAAAACTCAAACATAGATTCATGGAACAACTAATCTCATACCAGTTAAGCTTTCCTTTCTGACAGGGAAGCAAGAATAATTCACAGGAAGGAAGTGGTTGCTCTTATATGTTGATTTTGATGACTAGTATTTATGGACCTCTGTACCTTCAGTGTTGGCAGTTTGCCTTCTAAAATAGCTCTGGCAGTTTGTTTTCATAAATCACGTTGGGATTTGCTCTCTGTAACTCTTTAAGACCAGTATCTATAGAAGCTGTAAATAATGTAGTAAGCTTGAGCTGTAGTCATGTTTGATTGTAGGTTAGATAACACTTAAAATACAGATTAGTTTTCATTATCCTGTTTACAGTAGGTAACAGCAGACACTTGCTAAGAGCTGAAATTAAATACCTGATGTTGAAAAGCCAGGGGATACTATTTGAGATCAGTTGTCTTGTACTTGACCTTGAAGTGCTCAAGGCTTGAGAGTCATTGCTGTGACTTAGTTTTTTCTTAGTTTCATCAAGGATAAATGAACTTCATCCTTGATGCAGTTCATTTAACTGAGTTTTCTTAATCTTTTTTTGTTTGTTAGAGGGAAAATACGCTGAAGCTTTTCCGGCAGGCAGCCGACAAGCACCAGCACTTGTATCGGCTCGCCATGACGGGGGCGGGCATCGACCGCCACCTCTTCTGCCTCTACGTCGTGTCCAAGTACCTCGCTGTAGATTCTCCTTTCCTCAAGGAGGTAGGTGACCTTTACTGGTGACTCCTCATTACCATAAATAGTCCTTTGGTGAGTTAGTGTTTTGTGGTATCTGCTCAAGAGACTTGTGCAGCTCTGGTTTTCCTAAGAAAAAAGGTAAAATTGCAGCTAGTATAACGTCTATATATAACATATATAACATCTGCTGATAAATCGTTGAGTTAGTTTCATTTTCTTTTATGTATGCATTTTTTTGGTAGACCTAAAATAATGCTTTCCGTGAGCTTTTTAGCATAATACATGTTACTTAGAATTGCAGGAAATATATAGTCAGTACTGAAAACAATTTTTTTGCTTTGTGTATTTTCAAGAGTGTACAGCAGAGGCTGTGTGTTTTCTCTGAGAATTTTCTTGTGAAGCTGACAAATTCAATTCCTTTTAAGTTAGTAAGAGTTAAAGGAGCTGTATATGGCATTAATGTCCTTGCAAATTATTCTGACAGGTTATTAATTAAACTAGATTTTAAGGTTGGATTTTATAAAAGTAATTACACTGCACTTGTTCCTTTTTTCTGGTTAATAAAAAATGTGTTCCACCTTGCCTCAAAATTAAGCTGTTCACGTTTGTCTGCTTGCTCTCCTAAAAGTGGCTAAGTCAAGAATAAAACAATTTTCTACAGTTTCCACAAACTTTCAAGATGTGTTATTAGAGATTTTACAAGCTTCTATCTTGATGTAGGATCTTCCTGGGATTTGAATATGACTAATTATGGTCTTGTTAAAACAAGACCTTTTGTGTGTAAGTTACAAGCCTGTAGACCAGGTGATCTTGTTTGAAGTAGCATTTCTGTTGGAAGTCTGTTTTATTCTCTTTGAGGAATTGACATCACTTCCTCATATGATAATGGTTTCAATATCAGAATAAGTTTAACTGTTTCATTTAAGCTTCTTAGTTTTTCATTCCATTGAAATGGGAGTTAACCTTAATATTGCTTTATAAAGTGTTTTCTAACAGTTTATAAAACAATACTGCACTTGTTATAACACTTGCTGTCCTGACTAGTTTTTGAGAAAGTTGCATGTTCTTAACCAGTGTTTTCTATTTGTTTGCATCTCTTTCATATCTAATACAGGTTTTGTCAGAACCTTGGAGGCTGTCAACGAGTCAGACACCCCAGCAGCACATTGATCTGAAGAAGAACCCGGAGATGCTGTCCTCTGGTGGAGGGTTTGGACCAGTATGTTTCCTAAATACAAGTATCCACTAAAAAAGAGTTTTACAATCAGGACAGCAGTCAAAAAATGTCAAATCTGTAATCCCTCATTGTTGCATATCAAAGGTGCAGCTCATGCTTTTAAATGCATGTACTTAATACTTTCCCATGATGTGGCTGTGTTTAGAAAAGTCTACATCACCCTTTTCTGGTATCCCACTACAAGAAGGGATTATTCTTTAGGAAATGCACAGTTATGAAATGAGGTACAGGGCTCCAAGGCAAAGAGAGTTTATGAAATTGGGGTTCTTACCACATTGCCTGTGCCCAGATCTTCTGTACATTAGACTGTTGTTACAGTGGCAAATGCCTTATTACTTAAACTAGATTTTAAGGTTGGGATTTGTAAAAGTACTTATACTTCATGTGTTCTTATATTTCCTGCTTGATGAATAAATGTGTTCATACATTCTTCCAGATTAGGCTGCTCACGTTGTTCTGCTTGCCCTCCTAAGTGTGAATCATGGCCAAGTCAAAAATACAGCCATGTTCTATGGCTTCTGCAGACTTTCAAGAAAGCAGTGTATTGTTAGAGATTTGACAAGCTGCTTATTTGCTGTGATATTTTATTGGTATTTGAGCTTGGCCATTGATGAGAATATTGGTGTCAACAAGACCTCTTCAGCAGCCTTTTTGGGGCTATTATAATAGATTAATCTGTTTTCAAAAAGCATTTCTATTGAAGAAACAGTGAGAGGTATCACAGGACTGCTCTTTGCCCCACAAAAATCAGGGTGACAAGTCCAGTGTATTGTGGCTGGTTTCTCAAGCTGGAAGATGGGGCATGGGAGGTGGGGTGTGTTAAATGGTTGATGTTTATTTACTCATGTTTCTGATACATCTTTCAGTAGTTTTTGAAATTGGAATGAATTTGACTTGCAGTATCAAGGAGGCCTAGCTATGGCTCATTCTTGAGATTCTGACTTCCTCAAGCCATTATGAAATCAGTATTCTGAATGCCCAAGAGGCAATTGAAAAGGGTTTTGGCTGTAGGAATTCTAACACTGTTTTCCTTTGTTTTTGTTAACAAAAACTATGTTTTGGTTTGCTGAATTAGCCCAGAGATTCAGTACATCAGCTTTCTATGCATATGCTTTTTGTTGGTTTTGAAGGGTTTTTTTAAACATTCATTAGAGTTTATCTTTGTAGCACTAACAGCGAGAAGAGTGAGAAGACTGTCAGACTGCTTAGCAGCAGTGGCAGCAAGGACATGGAAGGTTGAGATCCTTTGAGTTAGGAAAGACATGAACAGGGGTGACATCAGGATAATCTGTGTTTACCAGGCATAGTTGGAATAAAACATCAGACTGAAACTTGGCACAGTTAATGCTACTAATGTTGAAATTGGACCAGACCTCTGCTCGTGATACAGGTGTTCAGAATCACATGTTTGCTGTAGAGGCAGAAAAAAACTTGCATTTGGCAAGTTTTCATTGTGCAAGGCTTTTACACTGTGTTTGTTTACATCTGCAGAATGACCCCAGGAGGCTGATTGGTCAGCTATACTACTGAACTAATTTATTCCTTGCTGCTTAAGCTTTGAAGCTGTATAGCTACTTAAGACCAGGACTTTCTATTGCCTTTCTATTACCAAAAAATACCTGAATAAGTATTTTATTTCAAACTATTAAAGCTGGGAAATATTACAGATAAATATTCAGAAAGTGGTTATTCCATGCACTTCAGATGAGAGTAGAACTATTCCTTACGTGGAGCCAATTTTCAGAAATTTTGCATTAAATATAGAAGTTGAAATTTTACTTGAGGAAATTGCAACTGATCTTAAAAATTTAACAACTTCTTAATTGTACTTAAGTTGATTGAGAATGAAGGAGAAAGAAAAAGTTTAGAAGGTGTTTTTCTCTTCTTTCTTCCCCTAGGTGGCTGATGATGGTTATGGTGTTTCTTACATGATCTTGGGTGAAGATTTCATCCAATTCCACATCTCCAGCAAAATATCTTGTTCTGAGACGGTAAGAGTCGGTCCTTTCCTATGGTTTAATAAATCTTTTCTGCTTTCTGCTTATAGAACTATTCTACTCATTGTCTAAAATGTAAATAATGTGATTTTTATTTTTCAATATATGCTGCTTTGTTGGAGTTTTATGCCTCCAGTTGTATAAATTCAATAGTTTCATGAACCAAGGATACCACATTCTATTTCACTTATGCTTTGAAGCATAAGGAAGACATGTGGCCCAGGATCATCTTTACACATGTGTAATTCCCTGCAGCTCAGGTGAAATGATCACATGTGTCCCCTCAACACATGTGAGGGCATTTCTTATTTTTTCTTATTACAGTTTTGGTTTGTCTCAGGCTGCAGCTGTAAAGACAGAATAAAATGTATGCTGTCTATTTCAGCCTTCCTGGTTTAAATAATGCTGAACAAAGCTGACCCATAAATTGTAATCTGTGCTTAAGAGACATAACTAATCAAAAATTTATTAGAATAACACTCGTTATTAGAGGATAGTAGGTGTGTCATATGTTGAATATGCTGCTGTTGTGGAGGACTTTGAGCTTTGAGTGCTTTGTGCTTTGAGTTCAATTCATCTTTCCCCTTTATATTTTTATGGCCTTACTGAATATGCCAAATTCATTCAGGGTTACATAGCTGACCTAGTTTTCCTCTTTTGACCTTAACTTGTTCAGGAGATCATGGCGCTTCTGGTTAATCATTAAGGATTAGGAAATACAACTGTTTTTTTCATAGTTGAAATTGTTCTTCAGATGCCTGTTAGCTTGTCCTTTAAATTTTGCTCTGTTCTTTTTACTTATCAATCGAGTCAAAGGTCCATACAGAAAAGGCAGCCATTTTGTGTGTGTGCCCTTGACATTAGTAGGTCATTGTAGTTGATCTTGTAATGTAGCCAATAATTTACATCTGTAATCTTAATTTCTTTCTTGTACCATCCATCTAATGCTTAGAATAAACAGAACAAGTTCCTGTTTTGTTTACACTTAGAAAGTTGTTACTTTCATTTCCAATTCTTTTTTCAATGGCAAATGATTCAGCATTTCTGATAGGAGCTCAAATAAAAATTATTTTTCTCCTCTTTCAGTACTTCTTGGTCATTAGTCATCCACTCACTGAACACTCCTTTCTGAAAATGAGTTTTTGCAAAATCTTGTAGGAAAAACAGTATCAAAACCCAAATTTTAAAGTAGCAGAAAGCTATGCATGCATCTGATTTCAAGAGGATATGATCTAATTTCTGACTGTAGAAAAGTAAATGCATAATGAAGAACTCATTGGTCAGTACTAGCATAAACCTGGATTAATCTGTATAGCATTGAAAGTTCTCTTATTAAAATTCCCATTGTATGATAAAATAGATGCCTGAATTCCAGAAGCTCCAAAACTACAAAATATTAGCAAGTTTCTTCTTTTGCCTGAAAAATATCTGTTGATGGACAGTACAAGTTTTTGGTTTTGTTTGTTTGTTTTTAAAGGATTCTCATCGCTTTGGAATGAACATCAAGAAAGCACTGGTTGACATCATGGCTTTATTTAACCTCAGTAAAAACTGTACCAAGTGATCTGCTTGCTTGATGCCAAGCAATCTCCTCTTGGTGGGATGAGGACTCTGCTGCACAGTGAACAAGAGCAAGGTTTGTTGAAGAGTAGCTGGAGAAGAAACTGAGTCAGCACCTTCTTGATCACCTATTAAAACCTTAGCAGTATATTAAATGTGTCTTTTTTGTTGTGGTTTGTTTTGGGGTATTTTTTGTCAGTAATGTGGGAGAGCTTATTTCAACAAAGGATGACTTCCAAAATCTTCTGTGTTTCTAGGGAGGAAGCAGAGTATCAATGCATAAAGTAATGTATATTCTAACTTCTGCAGTTTTCTCTTGATTTGTATATGCTTTATCTTTTTTTTTAACTTTAAATTAGTTTACTTGTTTCCAGAATCAAAGGGATAAAACACACCGACTGAAATACTAGAAAAGGTTAGATTCGCTATGTATTAATAGCAGAATGTTCTTCAATGTATCTGCTGCTTTATGTAAATGAGTGACAAAACTTGTGGCCATTTGCCTCCCTTGGTTTCTTTTTAGAGGTAAATTCTGTAAAACATACCAAAAAATCCCTGCTGTAACCACCTTAACACACTAAGTTGTAGAAGTGTTACGGTTTCTGAAAAGCAAAAAAAAAAAACAAAACAGAGACCCAGCTATTGGATAGTACAATGTGTCCCCTCATTAGCAGGTATCACATTTTTCTTACTGCTTGCAAGCCTGTTTGTGACACTGATTTTATTTCTGTATAAATAAATGGACCTGTGTACTTGTTCATGCAAGTGCCTTAGAAAAACAAAGATCCTTAGGCCAGGAAAAAGGCATATGCTGAGAGTTGTTTCAAAGAGGGTAGGTAAAAGAGGGAAGGTTGTAGTAATGCAGATCTGGTTTTCAAATTACAAATTAGGATGAAGTGGCATAAGCAGATGTGAATATGTTGCCAAATGATGCAGTCAGGTTTAAAATTCTAACGAAATGCTTCTGTCTCAAATAGCAAAGTGGGTCCTTAGGAAGGGCAGGACTAACTTTGTTTGGGATTAACAGATATTCATGTGTTTGTTTTGGTGAGTGGAACTGGTGGTCACTCGGGTTTCTGGGCCCTGGGCAGTGTTAATTGAGTTGAATGTAACCTGTTGGAAATCCTGCAAAGCAGGGCTGCCCGTGGGGGCTGACGGATTGCAGTTTGCCTGGAGGCACCACTGCTGCCTTGGCAGCCCCCTGCATGAGAAGGGCAAACTGCTGCAGCCATGGGAAGTGGCTCCAGAGTGGGAAAGTCATGGCCTTCTCAGCCCCTCCTGGGAGGTGCTCTTGGCCCAGCAGTTCCTGAAGGATACAGGGAGGGAGGGGAAGCTTTTTCACTCACAAAGGAGCTTGGTGTTTCCAAGTGCAGAAATAAAACGGCTGCTAACAAATGGAGTAAATTCTGCATGATGCTTCTCTTCCCTGGGCCTTATAGGTGTGGTACCTTTTTACATCCTGCAGTGCAGTAAAGTGTACTTGCTACCACAGCCATTTTTTAATTGTTATTATTTTATATAAGGTACATGATGGTTACTGATACGGTGAATGATGCTCCTGAGCTCTGCTGAGTTTAAAAGACCCTTGGGGTGGATATAAAACTTCTCATTAGACTTTGAATGTTTTCTGGCCAGTATCTCTAACTTTCTATGCCTCTTCATGCTTATTTTTACTCTGACCTAGCTCTTAAAACACCTCTGTATTTATGCTGGGGGTGGGAACCCTCAAAAATCCAAGATGCATACTTTAGCAACTGCATGCTTACATAAATGTGGGAACCCTCACAGGAACTGATCAAAGGCACTCATTATTTGATTAGGGTACAGTGTGTGGGAAAGGACACTTGGAAATAAGCCTTACTACATCTGGCAGGCCTGGCACTTGCCAAGATACTGCAACAATTTTATAGTGATCTATTTTTGGAGCTGCAGAAATAATGCACTGGGGGTTTTGGGGGCTGTTTTTGGTGTTGGCTTTTTTTTTTTTTTAATTGACCACTGACCAGTCTGTGTTTAAATTAACATATTAGCTTTTAGGGTTTTCTTTTTAAAAAAAAAATGTTTAGATTTGACTCTCAGGTCTTAAGTGTTTCTAGCCTAATTGTAGTTAGTGCAATTTTGCATTCTTGGGGAGTAAGTATGATTGGCACAGAAAGGTGTTTTTTATTGTAAATGTTTCAAATGTTTTGTGGTGTTAAATGTATCTTTTTAAATTTTGGAATAGATATAGTTCCTGAACAGATAATATTTTATTTCCTTTTCTTTAAAATATCAGCAGCATGTAAATAAAATATGCTTTTTGGATGTAAATCTTAGAAATCCACAGTGAATGTAGGTTATTAATAAATAATTTAAATCTTGATGTTCAATATTGTGTACATACAGTAAAACTGCTTGGGGTTTTTTTTGCTAAAAGCCATAGGAATGTAACTGAAATTACCTAGATTTGAATCAACCTTCTAGTACAGTGTATTTTATTGTAAAGTTAAATGTTCATATTCCAGTAAAACTGCTAATTTGATACTAAAACCTTGAATCATTGATTCTCAATTAATTATTTAGGATATCAAACTTCTTAGGATTGAGGAGGTGGCTAAAAGCCAGGTTGGATGATAATAATTTTTTCTGTTTGTGAAATGGCAGTGTGGAATTGGTGGAATATACCTTGAGTGAGCATTTTTCAAATTTATTATTTCAGCTGTTTCATGGCAGAAGTTTGGAAAGCATGGAGTCCATTTACAGAGTGCCATTGTTTGGGATTAATACTGTTCCCAGCTGAATATTCTTTTAAGACTTGAGGCTTTTGAGGGACTAGAGAAGTGTGTGCCTGACCTTGAAAATCATGGTTCTAGTTCAGCCTTTGTACCAATTGTTTTCTCATGTAAAATGTATTAATTTAAAGTAGCAGATTATTTTTTATCTTGTTTAGTTACTTTACATCTGTTGTTGGTTATTTACATCCAAGACTTTGTCTCTATTTTCTACTTTCTTCTGTGACTTCAAAAACTGAAATAAAATTTCACAATTACCACTACCTGGAACAATGTTTAATATCTTTTGTATCTTCTTGCCAGCTCCCTTCCTGTAGTTGCTTGAAATTCAGGACTTGTGAATCCATTGCTGTTAAATCCATTTAGGAACGGTAGCAGTGAACGGTTCAGCTTATTTTAGCAGTGATTTAAACATGTCTTCTAGTTAATAGGGAATGTGTTAATGAACAGTTAACACTACCAGGAATTAAATCTCCCAAAAAAAGCTGAACATGTGGATTCACTGTTGTCTGCCATCAAATTGTGTCCACTTTCTTTTTTCTGTAGTGATGCCACATAAAAATTTCAGTGTTCTGGCTTCAAGCATTCTCCCTCCAGAAGGATCAGTCATACAAATAATAAAGATGCGATCAGGTGGAACAGTTGTTTTCTTGAAAGTTGAAGATAATGAAATTTATTAAATTTATTAATATCTATATTAAATTTAGAAAAATCTTTGTGACCAGCTCACTTCCTTACAGTTTGTCACACTATATATGAATGTTTCCTTCCTTTGCCCTTTTTCTTGAAGGTATTAGAGTGAAATTCTGATCAGGTTAAAAATAATTGTATTGAAATAAAACTGATGGTTTCTATGCTGCTTGCTTACCTTCCTGAACTGCTCTCTATGTAAGGAGGAAGCACAGCACACACAGGTGGAAAGCAAATTGTCAAGTTCAAACAAATTCTAGTTTGAAACTAGAAAACCCAGCTACATGTAGTTGATTTCTGTCTTTGTTTCATTTTCTGTTTGGTTGGTTTATTTTTGAAAACACAAATGTAGGTATTAAGTGTGATGCTTTTATAGTTGTAAATGCATCTAAACAGAACTGTGCACTGAACAAAAAAAACCAGAAATAATATTCAAAATATGCAACAATATCTGGTAATGCTGAATGGGCCACAGCATTTATCTGCCTAATGAAAATACATGTAGCTTCCCATTTTAACATCAATAAGTCACTATTTTTGTTCGGTCATTTGGCTTTTTTAAAATTAATAATTTAATACATAAAATAATTACAAATAAAAGTTTCTTTTCTTCAGGTGTTCATGTCATTCCTATCTCCAGTTACAGGTAAGAATAAATATTTTTGTTTGAAAGACGTCACACACCCAAACTGTTTCTCCCAGCAAGTCTTTTACAAAAGAATAGTAACATTTCTTTCACAAGAACGTAATGCTGCAGTGACATCAAAATCTTTTATTGATGCTGCAAGGGGGTTCTTGGTTAAAACACTCATCTTTTTATAAAGAATACATGCATTATTTTATGTACCAGAATTCCCTCAGTGATATCTGTGGTTTACCTCACACTTGTGTTTCTGTGTATGATTAAGTAGGCAAGGTTTTATGCTAATTGGAAGAATTTGTCCAACCATTGACTGTCTCAAGTGGGCTTTATTCTGAGTGCCATAGGGGGTGAGAGGTGCTTTCAAACACTGTCCTATCTGATCTGCTCACAAATGAGAGGCAAAAGAATTGTTGCTCTGTAGATTTCCTGCATTGTGGAGCGAGGCAAAATGGCATCTGGAATTTTTGCCTGTTTCTGGCCCTCAGGGCTCAAGTCTAATTGGCTCCTGCCTTTCCCTTGTACATTCAGATTCCAGTTCAGGACAGTTAAGAAGGGGTCTTCTCCTAAGGCCACCTGAACCCAAACTGCCAAATGGGATTGCGCCAAATAACCCTGAGCAGCTGATTCATTAGTGTTTGGGCTTTTTTCCCATTTGCAGTGTATGTAAAGGAACAGGGCTGAGGATTCAAGTCTGCCTCTAACATCAGCAGCCCCTACCTATGCTGAGATGTCCTTTACAACTTAATTATTCTCTTAAAATTCTTGATCAAATATGAAATTCTTATTCAAATTTCAATTCTGAGGTATGTGCAAGACGAGTTGTAGAAATTTGGGCTTTTAAGGAAAGATGTTTCTGTAAGGTACTAGAATTTTGTAAACAGGATTTTGAAGTTGTCTATTCAGGGGTTTAAGTGTGTACTGAGAGCAGCAAGGCTTAGTCTAGAAGTGTGACTTTTGTGAAGGTGACACTGTAATTGTAGAATCATAGAACATGCTGAGTAGGAAGGGACCCATTAGGATCATCAAGTTCAACTCCTGGCCCAGCACAGGACACCCCAAGGATTCCACCCTGAGAGCATTATCCAAACACTTCTTGAGCTCTGTCAGGTTTGGTGCCATGGCCACTTCCCTGGGGAGCTTGTTCCAGTGCCCAGCCACCTCTGGGTGAAAAATCTTTTTCTAATATCCAACCTAAGCCTGCTCTAACACAACTTCAGGCCATTCCCTTGGGTCTTGGTGCTGGTCACCAGAGAGGAGAGACCTGCACCTGCCTCCCCTCTTCCCTTCAGGAGAGAACTGCAGGCTGCAATGAGGTCTCCCCTCAGTCTCCTCTTCTCCATGCTGGACAGACCGAGTGACCTCAGCTGCTCCTCACACAGCTTCCCCTCAAGGCCCTTCACCATCCTCATGGCCCTCCTTCGGGCACTCTCTAACAGCTTCATGTCATTTTTATATTGTGGCACCCCAAACTGCCCCCAGCACTGGAGGTGAGGCTGCCCCAGTGCAGAGCAGGACAATCCCCTCCCTTTTCTGGCTGGTGATGCTGTGCCTGATGCCCCCAGGACAGGGTTGGCCCTCCTGGCTGCTGACTCAGATCTAATTTCCATTAATGAGTTGCTGGATTGGCAAGGTTGGTGAAAGATTGGTTTCCAGTAAGTGCAAGTGGCACCACGTCTGTGATGAAATGCCCCAGCACACAGTTGTTAATTTTGGAACAATTATTTATGGTACAGCTGAATTTGTAGTCCAGTTTCAGATGACTCTTCCTTACTTAGACTAAATCCCAATTATCCTCAGTCCATTTATATATCCCAAGATTAAGTCTTTTTTTACATATTTGCTTGTGACTATTGTCTAACTTCTTCAGGGCCATTTAGAAATAAGAGAAGGCTTCTTAGTGTTGAAAACACTGAATGCCATTCTTACTGTGAAGTATTTTACTGTTCATTGTCATTCTTTAGGAATATTTTTATTTGAAATACAAGCAGTATTTAATTGCCATTGACAATTAAATTGACCATTCACAGTGTTACACTTGAATATAATCCATGCTTTAAAAAACATGATTTATGCAGAAAAATTATAACATTTATTGTGTTTGGGATTTAAAGTAGATTTTAAAGCACACTTGTTAAGAATTAAAACTTTATATTCCAGGCTGAAGTAAGAGAAGCAGCCAGTATTGTTACTGAGGCAGCAATTCTTCAGATTACAAATGTTTACAAGTCTGGCTGCAAGTTATTAGCATTGCACAGTGTAGCAGAGGAATCCAGATGTTCAACAGAAATCATTCCAGCCTTGTGGTAATTATGTGCTGTAACTGATAGCAAAATTATATGCTAGAGAAAATTGACTAATTTGTACTGTGCTAGCATGGAGAGTCACACTTGGTAAGTGCCACAAAAGAATAATAAGGTAGTTTTTTGGACTTGCAATCTAAGTTTTATCTAGCTATGCTGCTACATACATATATATAGTGCTATTTATATATATAAAGCATATTACTTTCTATTCAACAGCTGTTTAACAAACAGAAAAAAACTATGTGAAGATTGATTCATCCAAAGGAAAACTCTTGGTTTATCAACCACAACTAAATAAATGAAATTAAGTGTTACAATGACATGTTGAGGAGCTGCAGTTTCAGATCTTAATAGGTGCTTCCAGAAATTAAGGGGGAAAAGCAAACATCTTAATGCACAATGATCTGTTTGTTTGACAGATTCCAGTCTGTGATCATGAAGCTTTCTTGGATGGGTGGTACTCTTAGCAAAATCTTTATGTGCTTGGAATTACATCTCATTAGATTTAAACTAATCATCAGTTTTTCATTCCAGGTTATCCACCAGTTGGAAGCAGGTACTCAAATACCGTTCATATAAAGAGTTGTGGCACACAGAAGCTAAAATTAGTTCATCTAATTCCTGACTATCATGACCAAAATAATTATCTTCAATCAGGAACAATAAAAACAAAAATTGTCTCAAGATAATTTGATGTTCTATAGATACAGATTTCTGTATTTGTCTAGATAATATACTGTCAGGTAGTATATCATAGATTGTTAATTTGTAACTGCTTGTGTTTGTGTTCTTAAGCAACAACAGGGCAGATGAGCCAAAAGTAATGGAGACACCACCACTTATTATTTTAATTTATTTTTTAACTGGAAAATTGCTAGGCACTCCAGGGATATAAGAGTGATGGATATGTTAAAATTATTGTAAGTTTTAATATAGGTTACTTTCCATAGAAATCACATTTAGCACAAGCCCCTGAATCCTTCTGCATTTACCCTCATTAGCCGCCAAGGGACACTGTTTCTCTATAAATGAGAAGCCTTGGGAGCTGGGGGATTTTCTTTAGTCTTGGGATTTGGAATGTCTCAGTAGTATTTAAATAATTATGTGAACTTGAAATGCCATCGAGTTGTTAAAAAACCCCTGGATTTTGAGATCCTAAAGTTAGTGCTATTTAGACGGAGTAGCACGTTTTCATTTAAGCAGTGACAAAATATTTAAGTTTTCATGTACAAAAGTATTTCTTTACCTAAATCTTACTTCCTCAAAATATTTTTGCATGCTTTACTTCATTATTTATTATTATAATTTTATGTAGTCTTTTATTTTGGTAGAAGCTGAAACACAATTCCTTTTCCCATTAAGCAGCATACAGGCACAAATATTGCTCCAACAGCAGCAGGTGCTGAGTGTGGACATCTCTCAACAGATGCTCCAGGTGTGGAGCCTGTTTGATTTTATTTGTCAGAAGCCATCAGAAGGGTAAAAAAAGACAAGTTAAAGGTCATGTTCCCCTATAAAATTCAAGTTGTCATTTATTTGCTGTAATGGTAGGGAAGAAGACCTGAGGGGGAGCATGCTGGAATATGTTCTTTAGTTTTTATTTGCTTGAGAATTTTCTGTTCTCCTCATCTTCACAGTAAGTACAAGAATTAAGACAAGGAATTGAAAATTTCTTGGGATTATTCTCTTCAGCTTTTGGGTTGTCCTTTGGTTTCCTTTTTTAATTTTCCTCTTTCCTTAGTTGGGAAGGAATTAAATACATGTTCAAGATTCAACTTGTATTCTTACAATGTAAAGTACAGCATACACTCCTTTTCCTCCTTTTAAAACGGGTTGTTAAGGCTTGGTTTTTAACAATTGTGTGTATTTTCTAGTCCACACAGTAGTTTAGCTGACCCTCTATACTTTCTGCATATAATGGTGTTTGGTTTCAAAATGTGCTAGAAGTAACACCAGAATTAAAAATACAGTTTTCGGTGAGAAAAATACATTTATTTCACTTGTGAACTTTTAAATTTGGTATTATATAGATAGTGTTGTTTCTGAGAACCCTTTTAAGACTCTTTTGGGGTGAACAAAAGCACATTGACTTTTACTAGAAAAAGGAGAATATTTTCTTCTATTAGGATTTTTAACACAGTTTTCTTTTTATTCAGGTTTCTTAATATCAATGCAATTGTGCAGTTCATTTGTCTCAAAAACATTTAATTATCTTACTTAATTGAGATATTTCTAAATCTAATTAGCATGTATCTAATCTGTATTTTTAACACTAATTATTTCCTTGAATATATAATTGCAGATCATTTTTAAGTAAGAGGCAGACTTGTTAGGTAGCAGAAATTTAAAAAAGATAAAAACAGTACTTACCATTTCAAAACTATAGAATAATTTCCTTGTAGTTGTGTATGTTTTTCCTCTTTTTTTTTTTTTTTTCAACCTGTGTAGCTTACCTTTTGTTTTAGGGGCTACAAATTCCAAGAAACCACATAACTGCACAAAATCTCAGTGCCTTTAAGTGTAAGTAAAAACGTTTCAGCATTTAAGGGTTACTAATTGCAGTGTGTAGATGAAAGGACTAACAAAGGACATGTGCTTTAAAACAAACATTATGTTTGTGTTAAAAATTATACATCTGATACTGAGACAGAAAGATCCACAATTGATGTAGATTTGTGCCACAGAAGCTCAGAAGTTCATGCACGGCTCAAGATGACTTCATACAATCCAGAGCTTGCAAAATAACAAGTGAATCTGGAAGCAGGTTTGGAAAATCTTATGAAGAATGCAAATGCTGTGTACAAAAATGAAATTGCTCTGCCTTGCTGATGCATGCGTACATGAATAATATGCACAGAGATGTATACACAATAATTAGATTTGATTCTTTGATGGACTAGGTACATTTTACAAAATGTAAATTTGATAGAGAGAAGCTCAGAGTCTAGATTTGGATGTGATTAAATTACACAGAAACAAACCTTTTTCTTTAGTAGAAAAGGAACATTCTGCTTAAAAGTAGAGCTTAAATTTCAAAACTTAAACCAGTTAAAATATGTTTATGTTATTTTGCATGGTTAATCATGAACACTGTGATTGCTTTCCCAATGGTGATTTTTGCAAGAACAGCACCTGCAGAAATTGTTACAGCAACTGAGTTAATGAAACTGAGAGATTAAAAGATAAAAAAAAAGGGAAAAAGAAAAATGTAGAGTACACACTTGTATCAGCTTCATTATAAAAAATACAGGGGTTTTTTTCCATTAGTTGCAGTACTTAAAAGACATTTTTAGCCTAAACAAAGCTGAGCATTACTTCTGTATTATATTTACATAACGAAATGTAGGGATGTCATTCATTCCCTTTACAGAATGTTTTAAAACTAGTCATATGTTAGCTGAATGATAAATCTTATTCTTTCAAGGAAGCATTCTATCCCAAAATTAATTTCAGAAAGTTTTTTACTTGAATGAAAATATATTGCATCCAGTCAGACAATAATTCAAGGACACGAGGCAGGATCTGGCTGTTGCATGCAGATGGAGTAAGAGACATTTTGTTTAACCTTTCCCTGCCTGCACCCATTCAGGAGAATTGATATAGCTTGATTATGTAGTGAAAACTTATTTTTCCATATGATAAATCAGGAAAAACTCAGAAGCAATCTTTTAGAAGTAGAGGCTACTCAGTACAGAACAGAAATCCACTTCCTAAAATTCCCAGTATGATTGAGTTTCAGTGGGATCATTACCACTAAACAAGAAATTAGGGTTAGGACTAGTGACATAAGCACGAGTTAAATGTAGAAATGATGAGCATAAATTAAAAATAAGATTTGAAATTACTGGGAGGAGT